>NC_048601.1:96834892-97147392 GCF_003668045.3 Cricetulus griseus | reverse complement strand
CAAATTAAGAAAAGCATCTACAACAAACAATGTGTGATAATAGCCTGTGTGTCTTTAATTTATTAAGACTATTGAAAACACCAAACTGTTTACTAACAGACTACATAGAGAGGCAAAAACTGACACTTAAAGATAAATAAATGATCATCTTCCTTCATTCTAAGAGAGTTGAAGAAAGAAGTATACTGAGATATCATCTTTCAACCATGTGAGGCAAACACTCAATATTTGTAAAAGATACTCCTGCTACAAATGAAACAGCAGCAACTCTCTGTGTTTGGCACTGCAAAATGCGCAAGACAAAACTAAACACACAATACAATCCAGAGGCAATAATTTTATTCCTAAGAATTTGTGTGACAATTTCACATAACAATTCTAACACATACACATGCACAAAGTTATACACTGGAAACCACTTGAGTAACACAATATTCAATAACCACATTGGACAAATAAACTATAACATAGAAACACAACATACTGTGAAAATGCTGAATTTATATAATTTATAATTTCTGTTAAAAAATACTTTTATGAACTGATGCTAAGAATTTCCAATTTATTTTACATATGCAAAAGATTATATAATGTGTTTTAGTGTAATGGGAAAATAAAAAACCACAAACGAACAGGAAACAATGAATTTAGCTACTTACAAAAGATTAGGAGAACCAGGGTACAAGTTCTAAGAAGAAAGTAATGACAATTGTCTCAACACACACTTGGTAAAAGTTTTGACTATTGTTTTGTTTTGTTTTGTTTCGAGACAGGGTTACTCTATGTAGCTTTGGAGCCTATCCTGGCACTCGCTCTGGAGACCAGGCTGGCCTCGAACTCACAGGGATCCACCTGCCTCTGCCTACCGAGTGTTGTGATTAAAGGCGTACGCCAACAACGCCCGGCTTTGTTAGGGTTTCTATGCTATGAAGTGACAAGATGAGCATGGCAACTCTTATAAAGGAAAACATTTGCGGGGGGGGGGTTATTTTTTTAATATGAGAGAAAAGAAGGAAATGAAACCAAAACAAACTCAATTTTAATTGAGTAAATGAATGAAAGCATCTATGATCTTGATCAAGTTCAGTATTCCCCATTACATATATGTATAGGTATATGCATACTTGTGATCATATACACAGAGAGACACAGAATTACATATATGTATAGGTATATGCATACTTGTGATCATATACACACAGAGACACAGAATTACATATATGTATAGGTATATGCATACTTGTGATCATATACACACAGAGACACAGACAGACAGACAGACAGACAGACAGACAGACAGACAGACAGACAGACACACTCCTTCCTAACTTGAAGAAGCTCAAAGGTTTAGAAAGCAAACACTTTCAGGAAAAACAACTAGCATGCATTGCCCCAGGTAAGCTGCTTATTGAAGTCAAATAATTCCAGGTCTGGGGCAGGAGAGATGTTGAGACTACTTTTTAGGACATGTTAAAAATATTTGATGAGGTCTTCAAACACGAGGGCCTGGCACAGAGACAAGGCAGACAGTGTGAAGAATGAATCCATGGGAGGTTGTGAATTGTCATCAAAAACAGTAACTCATGAATTAATCTCTGTTTTCATGGGGTGTGTTCGTGTGTACCAGGGTTAATGTGTCAAGGTTGGAAGACAACCTGCAGGATTCATGTCACTACTAATTTAAACAGTTTGGCAGCAAACTCATCTACCCTCTGAGAAAACGAGCCAGCCTCATAAAGCAATAATTTTAATATGTGGAAGAGATGGTGCTGGTGAGCAGAGCTGGTCAATGAATGTGAGAGTGCTACAGCTAAAGTAAGACTGTTGCCAACAGGTCAAAATGCCGCCAGACATTGGCTTCCAAAACCTAGAAATAAACTTTGAGGAGGAGCTGGATATTCATCCCTTACCTACTGTTGGGTTATTAGATAGAAAGGGTGGACAAATAATCTGGCAACATCTTAACCAGGCAAATCCTATGGGGACGGATGCATTTATGCATCCTGCTGTGTATACAGACACTTTGAGGACCCTAAATTATTCCAGCAATCTAACCATGAGGAATAACAAGGACAAAATGAAGATAGTTCTGATGGTGATAAAAATAAGTAGGACCATGTTAAAAGATTGAAGGATTAAAAACAAACAATTAAGCAAAATATCTAACATTAAACTAGACTTGGAACCTACTTGGGAAGAAAGGATACTATATGCAACATTAAATCAAGTAGAAAAAGTAAAATAGAGGGTAAAAGAGATGAAATACTATACTGACATAAGTTTCTGGAGTCACAGTGATACTGTGTTTTTATGGAAAAAAATCTCATTGGGCAGACAACATTCCCAGCAATAATATTCTTGTGGTGTTATATACGGAAATACCCAAAGCTAAATAGGGCATTGTGTAGGTAACATAACTGTCATAGAGTGGAGCAGGCAGGATGCAGCTCTGCTGCAGAAGTCAATCAAATCATGAAGGAAATTTATAGAATGATGTAAACAGACAACCAGAGAGAGCACATGACATTTTTTTGCCCCCAAAATGCTAACAACAGCTGTATCCAGATTAAGTGGTCTGCATGTTATTTGTCTCAAATTTTTCATTTAAATAAAATTCCAAGTAACGTTTTAAAACATTTAAATGTGTAATGTACAAGCACAGAAATTTTTCATTTAAATAAAATTCCAAGTAACGTTTTAAAACATTTAAATGTGTAATGTACAAGCACAGAAATTCTTATATAAAAAAAATGAGGAGAGAGCCAGATGGTGGTTGTGCACGCCTTTAATCCCAGCACTTGGGAGACAGAGGCAGGCTGATCTTTAAATTCAAGGCCAGCTTGGTCTACAAAAGGAGTTCCAGGAATCCAGGGTTACAAAGAAATCTTGTCTTAAAAAAAGAAAAGAAAAGAGAAGAGAAAAGAGAAGAGAGGGAGGTAAAAAGAAAAGAAAGGGAGGGAGGGAGGGAGGAGGGAGGGAGGGAGGGAGGGAAAATTCACCTGAGTAATAGCAAACAGCAAAGACTAGAGGATTGCCTTGCTCTGTACTAGTAGGAAGCACCTCTTGTAGACTATAACCCCATAAAGGGAACACCTCCTTGCCTCAGTGAGGCCATACACAATGAGACTTCTAATGTTATTTATATACATGAACAGATTATAACTAAAGACTACAGAGAAAGTAAAAAAAAATTAGTATCAGAAATTGTTCATCTTTGAAATGGCTCAAAGGATAAGCCTTCCAACTGAAATCTCTGTGGTAGCAATAAAAGTGTGCATTGCAGTGGCAGAGTGCTTATCTGGTGTGCAGGTCCCCAGATTCAATTCCCCAAGATGAGAAAAATACCATGGCAGCTAAGTTGGTACTGGTTTTATGCTGAGTGTCAAGCATGGACTCTTTAAAAACCAGTATCCCTATGAGGTAACTCAACATTATAAAGACAGAGTTAAGGAAGTCAAATCACTTGCCTTCAAAGAATAGAAGTTTGAAAAATTATTATCCACTGTTACACTCAGCAGTACCATATATAATTGTCATGCTGGAGGAGAATGGCAGAATGATAGGGATCAAATTAAGGAGAACAAGTCAAAAGAATACCTTGAGAAAGATACAACATTCCACAGAAAATTACTAAGATAATGAAAACAACAACAAAGAAGATAATGATTTGATAGCAAGAAAAAAATTATCTAGCTATTACTAAATCTAAAGTGAAAACAAAGAACTAAATACTGTAAGACACAGGTAACTATTTGAAAATAAAGCAACCAAAACATCTCTCTAGTTCTGTAAATGAACTACAATTTCAGTGACCAAATGTTTTAGTTATAACTAATCAGTACAGAATCACTATCAGATCCTAGAAACAAATCTTAAGAATTATCAAAAATAAAGATCTCAAAGCTGTCAAGCAGGAAAAAAAAAAATGAAACTATAAAGTAAAAATATAAATAAGCCGGGCGTTGGTGGCGCACGCGTTTAAACCCACCACTGGGAGACAAAGGTAGGCGAATCTCTGTGAGCTTGAGGCCAGCCTGGTCTCCAGATAGAAAAATAAAAAACAAAACAAACAAAAAACAAAAACAACAACAATATATATAAATATGGAACAGCCTCCCGGAAGCTTTGAAAAGAAGTCAGTTAAAGTTGGCTAAGGAACAAATCTGACAAAACACATCTAAGTGGTAATCCTTGCTTTCACAAAGGATAAACTTTGTATGTTTGTTTCAACTATTAACAATACCAGCTATTATTTAATGAACAAAAGCAGAGTATCTCAAGTAAAACTAAAAGATTGCAAAGATACAAAAGTAAATCTAAACTCCAGGTGAGGGTTGGGAAGGTGAACAGAGAGCTACACTATGGAATAGATTCTCCCTTCCCACTCCATGGTGGTTCCAGGTGTTGAGCATAGGTCACCATCACTTCAAGGGCCTTTACACACTGATCCAACTCATAAGCCTCAAAAAAAAAAAAAAAAAAACTGTTTCTAGAATATACAATGTTTCAGAAATTTTTTAATTAAAAAAAAAGAGGTAAAAACTCAAAAACAAAACAAAAAAATGAAAGTGGAATTAATTTGAGATTAACAGAAAAGATACAAATTTCTTTCTTTTTCCTAACATATAGCCCAGGCTGGCCTTGAACTGGTAATTCTATTGCCTCATGCTAAGCAGGACATGTATTTTGGCAATGAATTCATTACAACCAACTTAAACAGTTAACTACTAAATCATTTAAAATTCACACTTGGAAAGGCACAGAGGCTACTTACTCTTGTTACCCAAAACCAATCAGGGTGGGGAACAATTGCACAGGCTAGAGTACTTTTGCACTAATACAACAGTGGCCCAACCTGTTTGCTAAGTCAAAGCCAAACATATGTTTAGTTAAGGGAGGTAAACACTAGAAGTGATTAATTTTATTAATTTTTTAATCAGCTAGTCAAAAATGAATTAAAAGGGTTTTATCTATCAAGAAAGCTAATAAACACAAACACAGTTACAAAATTCACCATTACAAGTGTGGAAGCATTTGCTTAAAAACCTATACCACTCCACAGGCCTCCAATTCCTGCACTCAGGAGGCTGTGGTCACCTACAGATTTACCACCAGCCAGAACTACAAGGTGAGTGCCTGTCCCCAAAACAAAACAAATAACAAATAAAAAATAAAAAACACTACATCAGTTAAATTCTGAGTACAATTAAAGTGTAAACACATTTCAGTACGTTAGGTCAGGTTTACTTACAAATAGGATTGGGTGCAACCAAAGTTATAATTAAAGGAAATTAATATTGTTAATTTAAATATTGTTTCCTTCATAAAGGAAAGAAAAAGAATTATGAATTTACCTTAGTGTTTCAGAAATCTGTAAGGAAAGCAGCAGAAATCTGTAGAGGCATGTAGCAAGGACCAAAGTATACACAAGCCAAGCAGTGTAGTTTTGTCCTTCAATGGATCAACAAGAGAACATGGAACGGCCTCTCATCTGGGCACGAAAGAAACTGCAGCTCCTAGAGCAGCCAGGTCTTCAGCCCACAGGCTCCACCTTCCAGGTAGCCACACCTGAGCAGAGTTACTTAAAGCATCTTCTCCAGGTGCTGAGCCCTACTGCTCACACTCCCCTCTCACATCTTCTCCTCATTGCAGCTACTGCCTACTACGGCTCACTGGGGCCTGCTCCAGAATGCTAGACAGAATGCCGTCTCCAAGGCCAGGTTCTACACCAGGCATGAGGCCTGAGCATCTTTCTCATCAGCACCCAGTCTTCTTGTCTTAAAAAGTGTGAAAAGCACTAAAGTAGTTCGTTGCATCTCTTCCTCAGACCATCACTCCCTCTCCAGCTCTGATGACAACCTCAAGGGAGGGTTCCACACATCCGATAGCCCAGCACCCCACAACTCCAAGTCAAAGTGCTGCCTTCACAGACTCACTCCATGCCTCCAAACACAGGAAGAATGCCAAACATACAACACACTGGAGATAAAACTGCCGGAGATAAACCAAAAGCTCTTTCGTTAGTGGACCAATGAGACAAGAACATGAGGCTGCAGGAAAACAGCTCTATAAAAAAAAAAAAAAAAAAAAAAAAAAAAAAAAAAAAAAAAAAAAAAAAAAACTACTGGAGCTTTTTCATAGAAATATTAAGGCTAGGCATCCTGTGATTCTTGAACTGGACGCTGAGGCAGCAGAAACACTAAGCCAATTTGAGCTACAAAAGGAAGACCCTGAAAAAAGAAAAGGAGGAAAAAAGGGGGAAATCATAGGGGGGGTATGATAATCAAAAGTGAAAATAAAATTTAATGACTAATGTCAGGGATGCCACAAGACAGACCACTGTCACTACATTCACACTAATCCTGGGTACTGAGAAGCATGTAAGAACAAAGGAAGGTTTTTTGGCTTTTTTAATTGTGGCAAAAAGAGCAGATGTCTGGACAGCACAAGAATGTGCACCAAGGCAGTCAGTTTTGTAATTCTCATAGCACACTCCTGTCTTGTACATATCTACTTACAGCAGGTAAACTGCCAACAACAGCACATCAATAAACTTCATTGCAGAGCTATGGAAATAAGGGATTGACAGACCATTTGTTACAGATTCCGTTATCTCGTGGGATTGAATCTGTAAACCAAAGCTTTACAGAGTTGTAACATAAATTTAAGTCTAGAAGCTCATTTTAAACTTGGTTTATGGCCTGCTCTCGATTTGTTACTGTGTCCAGGATAGTAATGAACATAAACTCTGGTGCTTGAAATGAACTGATGCAGTATATACAAACAAATGGCCCCTGAATAGAGCTAACTGCAAGGAACCAAATGTCCTGCCTCTCCATCACTGACATCTGCATCTCCAGAAGACCTCCGTCTATTTCAGAGACAAAGAGATCAAACTCAATCAAAAATGTTTGGTGCATGTCACCTATTTGTTTCTGGGAACAGCATTAACACTGAAAGGGTACCCTGACTTTTTACCGATAATCTACAGTAAAGAAGTGCTCAATCTTTTAATTATTGTCCTCCCATGGTAGAAACACGTGTTGTGCTTGGGAAATCAACAGAGCTTGGCACAAATTTCAAGGTGGTGTGTGCCGTGGGTTTTTTAAAACAGAAATCACATGTGAAGAATTGGGAAGAAGCCGGGCGTTGGTGGCGCGCGCCTTTAATCCCAGCACTCGGGAGGCAGAGGCAGGCAGATCTCTGTGAGTTCGAGGCCAGCCTGGTCTCCAGAGCGAGTTCCAGGACAGCCTCCAAAACTACACAGAGAAACCCTGTCTCGAAAAAACAAAACAAAACAAACAAAAAAAAAAAAACAAAAAAGGAATTAGAAAGAAAGTAAACCTCTCAATTTTACAGTGACTGCCATTGGGTTAAAGAAAATACAAATTTAAACTATGTAAATATGATTTATATTGTGTTTCTGGTAGACAGCACTGGTCTAAATTATAAATCAAAATAAATACTCATAGCAAAAAAAAAAGGTCTAGTATTAAAAGTCTACATGCTGGCCTTTTGCAGTGTGATTAAACTAAAATAATAAACAAAAGGCTTATATTATCAATACTCTTTTTATACGAAAACCTTGTGTCAAATTATTTAAAGTCTAAAACCGTATCTGAGGATACACCTTCGCATGAAACCCAATCTGGGCAAGTTATCTACAAAGGAAAGTCATCTGTTAAATTAATACTTTTACTCAATTATATTTACTTTATAAATTCCATTTATTTATTTTTTTAAATTAAGATTAAAATAGCTGCCAGGTGCTGGTACATGCTTTTAATTCCAGTACTCAGGAGGCAGAGGCAGGTGGTTCTTTGTGAGTTCTTTGAGGCCAGCCTGGTCTACAGAAGGAGTTCAGGACAGCAAGGACTGTTACACAGAGAAACCTTGTTTGTTATACAGAAAAAAATAAAAATAAAAGGAGTATTGACTAAGTAGATAGAGCTGTCAGTCATATTTATAGACAGCAATGAAAAAAGGCTTAGTATATTCCTGAGGGGTAACCCAATCACAAAAAGACAAACATGATATGTACTCACTCATATATGGACCTGCTTTATGATACATAGTAGTGACCATGCTTTATCAGAGCTGTTTTTAATGATGTTGCTCAGAATGGTTTCCTCCCAGATGATGACTGAGAAACTAATTTAAAAAAAAAAAAAATGGTGCCAAGTAGGACAAGAGTAACAGAACTGTGCTGTTTTCTGGGATTCTGTTTTTTTTTACTTTTTTGTTGTTGTTGTCGTTTGTTTGTTAGTTTGTTTTTGTTTTTTTAATGTAGTGTGCTAGATGTCTCTACAATTTTGTTCAAAGGACTGCAGAACCTGGAAAGGCTGTTGCTGCTATTGATGTATAACATATTGCATGCAGATAGATAGATAGATAGATAGATAGATAGATAGATAGATAGATAGAGAAACTCAAATATGTGATGAATCCAAGGTGTTTTAGTGAGTGATCTCCTGTGCATGCAAATTTGATTTCATCTTTAGTAAGTAATAAAGCTATATGCTTGCCAAAAAAAAATAAGTGACACACTGGAAGACAAATGTCACACAATTTCAATTTTATGTGTAACCTAGAAATGATGAACTTATGGGAACAGAGAGCAGAATTGTGGCTATTAGGCTTCAATGTGGGTCTTTTAACAATGGGGAAACGATTGGTTTAAGGATATAAAACTGCAGTTGGACAAGAGGCATGGACTCTGTGAAGTCTTGAGGTCTACTGAGAGCATGATAAATATGGTTGATAACAATATGCTATATTTTAAAAGTTGTGAGATAGTATACTTTAAGTGTTCTCAAAACAAAATGATGAATATGTGTGATATAACATGTTAATTGGTTTAATTTAGCCATGCCATTGTGAACATACTGTATTCTGTATCATAATTGTGCGTGACTTTATTTATAAACTAAATAAATGAATGGGAAAAAAACAACAACAAACAAACAAAAAAAAAAACAAATTCCTGAGAAAGCTTAAAGTGACCATCATTATTGGCAAAACAATAACCAAATACACAGTCATGAATTTGTGTCCTTAGGAAAAGAGACAAGGAGAGCAAGTCCTATGCCGCCACCTTCAACACAAAACATGTGGTTCTCTCAGAAAAAGAACGGTCATTCTATCATCAATAATGTGGTTACCCAAAAATACACCATCAACATGCACAAGCCCATCTACAGAGTGGATTCAAACAACTACACCTGGGAATTTGTCTGAATGAGACGGAAACTCCAGATATAAGTGTTGACAACAGGTTCAACAAAACTATCTGAGCAAAAGGAATAAGAAACATTCCATACTGTATCCATGTGCATTTTCCAGAAAATTTATTGAGATGAGGATTCAAGAATCAAGATATTACCATGTTAAAAGTCAACAAGGATGAAAACTGTCAAATAAAGTCATAAAACTGAAAATTCGGGTTCTAATTGCTTATATTTTATGATTTTTTTTATCTGAGAGTTACTGTATATAAGCAATTAGAACAATACAAAAATATTCAGACTTGATCTAAATCCCAAACTAAGAGAATCTGTTCTAATGACTGTTTTTTTGGAACTGAACAGGATGCAGGAGGCTGTGATTTCCAGGACAGCTTATGCATAACAAGATTCTATCTCAGAGACAGAGAGAGACACAAAGAATCTAAAACACAAATATCAGAGTCAATGATCACTTAAACTACCACGAGACAGTTAAGAACCTCAAAACTTCATGATTCAAAGTACTTACCACAAGTGTACAGGCAAACACAAAATAGCAGGTGAATGTACAACTACTTCAGTTGTAGAAACCTAAGGTAGGTGGTAATCAACCTAAATACAATATATTTTATCTCTGAACTTGTAAAATTGTAAAATGTTTTCAGTTTCCTCATATAAGAATTCTCCTACTGAAAGAGAATACTGAAAAGCAATATAAAACTAAGTTCTTTCATGAAGCATCATACATACCATATTTTAAAGTGCCCCAGTTTATAAATGACCCAAATGTTTGCCAACAGGTGATTCAGTAAAAACAAAAAAGGGGAACTAATAGAGTATCTGTGTCTCTGTCTAAAAACAACTACATTGAGTCAAAAATACTGCCCCTACCAAAGAATATAAACTACTTAAAGGCATTCCTACAAACTTCTAAAGCATGAAGAGTAATCAATAAAGAGAAAAGCACAGTGGCATTGGGGAAACCAGGGAAGGGTGCCAGGAATTTTTTTTTCCAGGTTTAAAAAGGGGATGGTGATTATAATGAAAACGGTAGAATGCATGTGTCAAATTAAAGACTTTACAAATAAGTAGTTCCAAGGAGCATCAGCAAAGGAAGGTTCAAGCTTCAGGCCCTGAGCAGTGTCAAGGGAGCTATGAGCCAAGACCTGGGAGCAGTGTCAGAGGCCTCAGGCCCAGTGATCGGAACGTGAAAGAACAGCAGCAGGTTCCAGCAGTGGCTTCCAGAAACTACTGCAAGCAGTTCCTCTGGGAAAGAGCGCCTGTTTCCCAGCAAGCAACCACTGCCATTCCTCGGTTGGAGATAGATACTAGACTCCCAGAACCACCTACAATTACAATGGGAAAAGCTTCCACAGGAGGTTTAGCCCCACCTGCACCTCAAGGAGCAACCACCTGAGCACTGGGCCCACTACCGCCAGGAGGAGCATTAACAGGAAGCTCTGCTCTGCTCTGCTTATGCCCAAAGGAGCCACAGCCCCCAACTATACCAATTGGAGAAAGAGAGACCCTGAAGCACAAGATCCCCCTATACTGATTAGAGGAAGAGATGGGTAGTCAACAAGGTAAGAACACTCAACAATATAAGGAGTAACTAGTGATGCTATAACAGCAAGACCTGAACATCCCAACACAAATGAAGTAGAAGAAAATGACCTAAAAAATAACTTTATGAGGATGATTGAGGCCCTTAAAGAGGAAATGAAAAATTCCCTTAAAGAGATGGAGGAAAAGACAAACAAAAATTAGAGGGTATCAACAAACCCCTTAAAGAAAAAAAGAAAGAAAAGAAAAAGCAATCAAACAGGTGAAGGAAACGATTCAAGACATAAAATCTGAAATAGAAGCAATAAAGAAACACAAACCGAGGAAATTCTGCAAATGGAAAATCTGGGTAAACGATGAGGAACCACAAATACAAGCAGATATACAAGCAATACACAACAGAATATAAAAAAGGGAAGACAGAATTTCAAGCATTGAGGATACAAAAGAGGAAATAGATTAATTGGTCAAAGAAAATTTTAAACCCAACAAATCTTTAACACAAAACAATGCAGGAAATCTGGGACAACATGAAAAGACCAACCCTAAGGATAATAGGGATAGAAGAAGGAGAAGTAGTACAACCCAAAGGCACAGAAAATATATTCAACAAAATCAAAGAAGTAATCTACCCCAACCTAAAGACATGCCTATGAAAATACAAGAGGCTTACCCCCCAAAAAAAAACCTTGCCACATAATAATCAAAACAATAAACATACAGAATAAATTATTAATATTAGGAGGTGCAAAGGAGAAAGGAGAGATAACATATTAAAGCAAACCTTTCAGAATTACAACTGACTTCTCAACAGAAACAATGAAAGCCAGAACGTCCTGGTAGAGGTTATGCAGACACTAAGGGACCACGGATGCCAGCCCAGACTACCCAGCAAAGATTCCAAAACCATAGATGGAGAAAACAAGATGTTCCATGACAAAACTGAATTTAAACAATACCTATCCAAAAACCCAGCCCTACAGAAAGTACTACAGGAAATGCCAACCCAAGGAAACCGCCTATGTTCACAAGAACACAGAAAATAGATGAGCTACAAATCCCAAAGAAAGGAATTGAACACACAATGCCATGACCAACAAAAACAAAATATACAGGAACTAGCAAAAACTGGTCATTAATATCCATTAATATAAATTGAGGGAAATGGGATAATATAAACAAAGGAGTCAAGACCACGATTGGGAAACCTACAGAATCAGCTGACCCGAGCTAGGGAGAGATCACTGACTCAGGCCTGAAAAATGGGGAACCTGCATAAGACCAAACTAGACTCCCTTAATATAGGTAACAATGGTATAACTGGGGCAATATATGAAGCCACTGGCAGTGGGTCCAAGATCTAACTCTAACGCACTCTGACTTAGTGGAGCCCATTGTATATGGAGAGATACCTTGCTCAGATTAGAGACACAGGGGTTTGAGGGGGTGGAGAGGTGCCTTGGTCCTGCCTCAACCAAATGATGGGACAGACTTAGACTTCCTATGGGAGGCCTTACCCTATCTGAGGAAAAGATGGGAGGTGGGAGCAAGTAGGGGGAGCAGGAGAAGAGGAGGGAGGGGAACTGGGATAGGAATGTAAAAAATAAATTTAAAAAAATTTAAAAAAAAAAAAAAAACTAGTTCTAGCCAGGTGGTAGTGGCACAAGCCTTTAATTCGAGCATTCAGAAGGCAAAGGAAGGCAGACAGATCTCTTAAATTTGAGGCCAGTTTGGTCTATAAAGTGAGTTCCAAGACAGCCAGGGCTACACAAACAAATCCTGTCTTGAAAGCCAAAGTTTCTATATATAAATTATACATCAAAAAATTAATATGCGGGGGCTGGAGAGATGGCTCAGAGGTTAAGAGCACCGGCTGCTCTTCCAGAGGTCCTGAGTTCACTTCCCAGCAACCACATGGTGGCTCACAACCATCCGTTATGAGATCTGGTGCCCTCTTCTGGTGTGCAGACGTACATGGAAGCAGAATGTTGTATGCATAATAAATAAAAAAATCAATATGCTATTTTATAAAGGTAATGATAATAAATATATTTGAACATGTTTTATCTGCTCTCTATCCAATACATATGGAGGATATTTAAGAACAAATTAAAAAACCACTTACTTTGCATTTCCAGCCATTGGTTGGTACTGATTTCATAACAGGTTGAAGACAAAAAGTATGATACCCTTTGTCACATGTATCACACACCAGCATCTTGCTATCTTCTCCCGATTGCCTAAAAATAAGATAGCATTATCTTTAAATGTATGCTGTCACATCAGTATGCAAGAAAACAATCAGTCTCCTGAGCAAATTGAGTGCACGAGAAGAGGGGCAAGGGAGCTAGGAGAATGAGAAGGGGAGAAGAGGAGGGACACAGAGGACATGAGGGAGCAGAAAGGTTGAGTCAGGGGAAGAATAGATGATAACAAGAATGGAGATACCATAATAGAGGGAAACATTTTAGGTTTACAGAGAAATCAGGCACTAGGGAAATGTCTGAGATCTACAAAGATGACACCAGCTAACAATCTAAGCAACAGAGGAGAGGCTACCTTAAATGCCCTCCCCTGATAATGAGATTGATGACTGACTTATATGCTACCCGAAAGCCCTCATCCAGCATCTGGTGGAAGTAGAAGCAGACACCCACAACTAATCACTTAACTGAACTGGAATCCAGATGCAGAGAAGGACGAGTGAAGAGCAAAGGGGTCCAGACCTGAAACCCACAGAAACAGCTGACCTGAACATCAGGGGAACTCTTGCTCCCCAGACTGATAGCTGGGAAACCAGCATGGGAATGATCCAGACCCCAGGAACATGGGTTTCAGTGAGGAAACCTCGGAGATCTACAGGACCTCAGTACTTATCCCTAGCATAGGTATGGACTTTGGGAGCCCATTCCACATAGAGGAATACTCCCTGAGACACACGGGGGTGGGCCTAGGCCCTATCCCAAGGGATATGATAGACGCTGATGACTGCCCCCATGGAAGACCTCACCATCCAGGGGGATCAGAAAGGATGTATGATAGGTAGGGTTTTAGTTGGGGTGGGGGAGTGGTAGGGGAGGATGGGTGGGAGAAGGGAACTGGAATTGTCATGTAAAACAATCTTGTTTCTAATTCAAATTTTAAAAATCTGAAAAAAAAAAAAAAGAAAACAATCAGTCCTAAAAACTGCACAGCCCATAAACACTTCAGTGTCTCTTCTGTCTTTGTATGGAATATGAGATGGACAATCCCTTTAATGAATCCACAAAAGGTCATTCTACTTAAAAATTTCTACTATGGTTAACTTGCCTTACTCATTTTAGATTCCTACAGAGGAGGAGGTGTTAAAGCAACAACCCTTATTCATTATTTAAAAAAAAAAAAAAAAAAAAAAAAAAAAAAAAAAAAAAAAAAAAAAAAAACCTCTAATACTCTCTAATACTCATCCTTTAGGGGGAGCTATAACTGCTAGCTATGCTGGGTTGAAAGGAACAAATTCTGGAAAGACATTGGCACATAACTAAAGAGGAAGATTGAGTCTGATGTCAGATCTGTCATTTGAATGTACACTGGGGTTTTCTAACTATATTAACATCAAACCAAGTTTCAGGAATAAAATAGGAATGAAAAATCATCAAAGATTACTCTGGGGTCTAAATAGAGTGCTGATTCCAAAAGCTTAGAGTGGCCATTAAATAGTAAATTCTTAACATTTTAGGAAAAAGTAAGGAAAAAAAAAAAAAAGAGCAGGCACCAAGGAAGCCATGAAGATGTGTCCTGCCAAGGACCTCCAATCACCAGGACTTCTTCAGCCCATCCCCATCCCAAGCCCATCCTACACACCACCCCTGCAACTAAAATTAATAATAAGAATAAGGGAGGGGAGGGAGGGAGGGAGGAGGGAGGGGGAGGGAGGAGGGAGGGAGGGAGGGAGGGAGGGAGGGAGGAAGGAAGGAAGGAAGGAAGGAAGGAAGGAAGGAAGGAAGGAAGGAAGGAAGGAAGGAAGGAAGGAAGGAAGGACTGGCAAGATGGCTCAGGATGTTAAGGCACTTGCTGTAAAGTCTGACCACCTGAGCCCAATCTCAGGAGCCCACATAAAGGTAAAGTGACAAAACCAACCAACACCATAGGCATGTCCTCTCATCAACACACACACACACACACACACACACACACACACACACACACACACACACACACACACACACACACACACACACACACACACAGAGAGAGAGAGAGAGAGAGAGAGAGAGAGAGAGAGATCTGCACATGCTGCCCACTAATATATGAAATTCTAAAAAGAGAAAATAATCAGGTTGTAATTATGAATTACAATGAAAGTCTTTCTCTAAACACCCTTACACCAAAACTGTGTCCCTTTAATCTGTCTTGATGCTTACTTAGCAAGTCATTACTGATTCTCAGATAACAAGAATTTCAGATGCATCGGGAAAGGGGGCATTAATGAATGAAACCTAGGGATAAGCAAACAAGCAAAAAGATGTGTCATCAAGGCCTCTGGCTGTTAGTCAATTTAACAAAGTCTATGAAGTTTAATCTTTAATATCTTCAAATACATGGATATACCTGGGGCCATATATCTCTCTAAGTTCTTACACCCCTTCTCAAGAAACTAAGCACACATACAAATTAACAAATAAATGTTAATAATATTCTTCCTAAATTTTAGCAAAATATGAAAGCAAATGATTTGATTGACTTCACCATTCCAAGACACTGATTCTGACTATTTTCATGAAATTACCAGTAAGTCAGACTTACCCTGACCAAACTAGGCCTAACTTTCTACTGGTTACAAAAGTGCTCTGTTTGCAATAGTTTGTGCATCAATGAAGATGTGGGTATCACTTTAAAGATGCCACAGTACACCCATTTCTCATTGGAGAAATGACCCAAGGACTGAATATAACACATTTAAAAAAAAAAATGATAGCTCTAAATGCTTAGATTCCACTCTCTTTTTTTTTTAACTATTCTAACTATAAGTAATTGTCTTTCAATGAACATCAAGATTTTATCAAAGCAGTAGAATGTAGTATTTGTCCATCTTAAGACAAAATTCAATTATAACACTGATTTGAACAATCAAATCTTGTAATTATTTCTGCACCGACAGCTTCATTATCCAATTAAATATCTTCCTCTCAATATTTTTGTTTT
The DNA here is from genome assembly GCF_003668045.3 of Cricetulus griseus. Lineage (NCBI taxonomy): Eukaryota > Metazoa > Chordata > Mammalia > Rodentia > Cricetidae > Cricetulus > Cricetulus griseus. Next base: position 97,131,421 of record NC_048601.1, on the reverse strand, counting down.
TCTTACCTTTATTTTTAAAATATCATTTAACAAATTTAAGCAATGGTGAGTTTTGTTTATATGTATTTCAAAAAAACACAAGTGTTAGCACAAGTCTAGCAGTGGAGGAACATGGTGAAATTAATGTGACTACAACTTATAATATAAATAAATTTATCCCATCTCATAAACTTTAATATTTAACAATGTTTCACTAAAACTCAATACGAACTCTTGAGTTGAAATTAAAAACTTACTTGCAGTTCTGGCACACTTTGCACTCAGGACACTGCCAACCCGCACGTTTTAATGGTGTAACAGCTATATCCAGGCACATCCCATGGTAGTGCTGACCACAAGTAGTGCAAAAGAACTGATCTAAGAGGTCTCCCGGGCTGTCACACACTGCACAGTTTGCATCTTCCTTTGCTATAATTAACAGCAAAATAACAAAATTGTTGTTATGATTTAATACTTTTCTAATTTAACAGTTTAAAAATCACTGGAAGGGAATTTTACATGGAAATCTCTCAGACATTTGAAATCATCCACATATTCCAAGTCAGAATAAGGTTTCACTTAAAACATTTTATTATATTTAATTTAAATTTAAGCATACGAAATTAAATCATGTTATTTTGCAAGTAATTCCGCCTAAATTTACTGGACACCATAAGCAGTTTTTTTTTTATTTATTTATAATTTATTTAGTTCTAGTTAGGGAACAAGCTTGTTTCACATGTAAGTCCCTTCTCCCTCTCCCTCCCCTCACCCCCAAAGCAGTTCTTATTTAATTTTATTCTTTTAATATCAATAGCAATGCTGGGCATTTGTTGACATTCAGTACATGTATTAGAAAGAAACAAGGGGATGTGGGACTGCTGGGGAAACAATATTTAATTCACATTAAATACTTGAAAATTAAAATCAAATAATAAAAAATAGGATGATAACATCAATTAATATCTTTCTTTATCAAAAAGAAAATACTCCAGTCAACCTAGGGGTTTTCTAAATACTAAAAAATGCCTTAATAGAGAACATTACTGATGGAAGGTATATATTCTCATATGAATGCAATTCATAGACCAATTATATACAGAACTATATTGATTTCTAATTACAAAAGCACTAAAATCAATATACTTATAGACACCGTCCACACCTAAAAATGGATTAAAAGAGTGCTAAAAGTTTATTTACTATTTAAAACAAAAAATAAATAAATAAAAGAATAAATTATGCTTTGCCCAATATACAATAAAACCTATGCATGTTACAATGCAGAAAGAGAAACAAGATATTCTAAAAACACACCACTACTAATAATGAAAGTATGTCTCTCTAACAAATTTAACAGAACAATGTTTTCTCTTTGTTCAATCCAAACTAATCTGCTCTGGTTAAAAAATACTTTCTGCCTTCTTTGCAGGTCAAGCATCTTGAAACTGAACAGCAATCTATTCCCTTTACTTACATCAGAACTCAAGAACATTGTCCTGCCAATGGCTATATAGTAAATAGGTTTGTAAACCATAACAGTGTCTATAATACAGACTTAAAAGTTTTTTTATTTACAGTCTTTAATAAGGCTACCAATAACCACATGAAATTCAAGTTACTTTCTAGAATGTACCTTATTGACATTTAGCAAAATTTACAGTTAATCACTCTCTCCTGTATATTTCCCTTTCTGTGGCAACTCCTCAATTTCTCCTTGGGTTCCCTATAGCATTTACCCCTGCGGTTGTATAAATTCCTTTAATGTTAATAAAATGCTGATATTCAAGCTGGGCAGTGAGTGGTGCATACCTTTGATCCCAGCACTTGGAGGTTGGGGGGAGGCGGAGACAAGTGTTTCTCTGTGTGTTCCAGGCCAGCCTGGTCCACAGAGCTAGTTCCAGTACAGCCAGGACTATACAGAGAAACCCTCTCTCAAAAATCCAGAAAGGTGATATTCAAAAAAATTGCATCAACAAAAACCTCAACCCTTAATTATCAAGCCTTACATAGCTCAACAGCCAGATGTTCTAAAAATACTAAGACATCTTTTTCTCAAAAGAATGGATAAAAATAGAAACTTGAATATCATTTTGCTATCCCAGTACACTTCATCAGCTACCAATTCTTTCTATTTAAAAATAAAATAAAACAAAATGGGGAGCAGAGATTCACAGACAGTGTTTCTCTGTCTAGCCCTGGCTGTCCTGGATCTCACTTTGTTTATCTGTTTGGTCTCAAACTCAGAGACTTGCCTATGCTCTGCCTCTTTGAGTGCTGGGATTAAAGACATGAGTCACCATACAGAGCCTAATGACTTATTTTAAATATCCAGCAATGAAAGAGCCTTTTAAGAGTGATTTGAAAAGTAAGCCTTCAATAAGAAGTACATTTAAATAAGATTTGATTTAGCCTGGGTTATTGGGGCTACAAAGTAGAAAAGAATATGCTCCCTATTCTTCAAGTCTTTATACTGTTATGTGGTATGTAGTTAATGTTTTAACAGAACTTTCTTTCAAGCATATAGGGCAAAGAAACATTCATTAAAATTCCAACTTTTCTTTTAGGTAAAAAGGAGGTATTGAGATTTGTGTTTATGTAAATTTTGAGATTCCTGTTAATTATTTGGAAGTGTCTTATGTAGTTCAAGTGGACTCTGCCCTAACTATGTAGCTGTAACACAGAGAAACCATGACTCGAAATGCCAAAAATAATATAAGTGATTAATTTAAAAATAGAAGCATAGCAATAAGTGATTAAAAATAAAAGTGTAGCAATAGTTTCATTTAATAGAGAATGTTATTTTTCTTAATATTAAGAAATGGTGGTCCTTCTCCAAGCATCCACCACGATGGACAAAGGGGGCTAATGCGGTTAGCTCTTTAAACAACAATAAAAAAACTCTTTGAGAGAGGGAGAAGGGGGGAGGGAGGGAGGAAGGGAAGAAGGGAGGAGAGAGGGAGGGAGGAAGGAAGGGAGGGCAGACAGGCAGTGGAGGAACATGCCTTTAATACTAGCACGAGGGATGTAGAGGCAGGCAGACCTCTGAGTTCCAGGCCAGCAAGTGCCAGAATATGCTCCAAAGCTACACAGAAAATCCTGTCTTGAATAACCAAAAACAGAAAGAAAAAGAAAGAAAAAGGGGAGTACTAGTATGTACCCATAAAAACTAAGCACTTTTAAAACCGAATCTTCTATTTTTGCCACTCTATTTTTTAGAAATTGAGAATCAACTGACAATCAGATATTCATTTTACCTTGGCATTACTTTTCCAGAAACAAACTTTAATGTGTTTCTGTAAAACCCTAGGGGGGGGGGGGTGGTAATCTACCACTTTAACTTGCCACAGTAGCTGCTGAGTGTCTGGTATAGTCCAAACTGAGATATAAATGTATAAAGTATAAAGTATAAATGCATGTGGAATTCCAAACTCACAAAAGAAGGAAAAAAAAAGAAATTTTGTTTTGATTACATGTTGAAATATTAGTATTTTTAAATAATATAATTAAGAAAATATGATCCCAAATATACTAAAATTATTTATTGCTCACATTTCTACCACCAACACAATTCTATATACTCAAATTATCACTTTAACTACTCTAGATATCATTGAAGAGACTGCTGCCGAACTCGAGTGGAAATGGATCAAAGACCTCAATATAAATCCATCCACACTGAACATCAGAGAAGAGAAAGTAGGAAATACATTTGAACGCATAGGCACAGAAGACCACTTCCTAAATAAAACACCACTAGCAACAATTAATAAATGGGACCTCCTGAAACTGAGAAGCTTCTGAAAGCAAAGAAGATGGTCAACCAGACAAAAGGGCTCTCTACAGAATGGGAAAAGACCTTCACCAACCCCACATCTGACAGGGGACTGATCTCCAAAATATACAAAGAACTCAAGGAACTAGAATTCAAACTACCAAAAAATCCAATTAAAAAAATGGGGTACAGATGTAAACAGAGAATTCTCAACAGAACAATCTCAATTGGCAGAGAGACACTTAAGGAAATGCTCAACATCCTTAGTCATCAGGGAAATGCAAATCAAACCACTCTGAGATTCCACCTTACACTGATCAGAATGGCTAAGATCAAAAACACCAATGACCTGGAGAGGATGTGGAAAGTGGGAACACTCCGCCATTGCTAGTGAAGTACAGCCGCTGTGGAAATCAGTATGGTGATTTCTCAGAAAATTAGGGATCAACCTACCTCAAGACCCTGCAACACCACTGTTGGGCACCTACCCAAAGGAGGCACACTCACACCACAAGGACATTTGCTCAACTATGTTCACAGCAACATTATTCATTAGCCAGATCTTGGAAACAGCCTAGATGCTCCTAAACTGAAGAATGGATAAAGAAAATGTGGTGCATTTACACAATGGAGAACTACTCAGCGGTAAGAAATAATAATGGTAAAATTCCCAGGCAAATGGACAGAAATAGAAAAAAACATCCTAAGTGAGGTAAGCCAGTCCCAGAAAGACAAATATAGTATGTACTCACTCATAAGTAGATACCAGACTAAAGACACCCAGCCTACAATCCACAAACCTGGAGCAGCTAGAACCCTCTTCCAGAAACAGATGGAAACAGAGGCAGAAATCCACAACTAACCAATGGTCCAAGCTCCTGGAGCACAACTGAAGGGAAGGGGGGAGAGATAATATGAACAAAGAGGTCAAGACCATGATGGGGAAAGGCCCAGAATCAGCTGACCAGAGCTAGTGAGAGATCGATGACTAGGGCCTGACAAATGGGGAAACTGCATAAGACCAAACAAACTAGACTCCCCTAATATAAGTAACAATAGTGTGACTGGGATAAAATATGAGGCCAAACTGACTTAGTGGAGCCCATTCTATATGGAGAGATACCTTGCTCAGCCTAGACACAGGAGTGTGGGGGGTGGAGAGGTGCCTTGGTCCTGCCTCAACCAGAGGATGGGACACTTAGTAGACTTCCTAGGGGAGGCCTCACCCTCTCTAAGGAGCAGATGTGGGGGTAAGGGGGGTTGGAGAAGCAGGAGGAGAGGGAGAGGAGAGAGGGGGAACTGGGATTGGGATGTAAAAAATAAATTAATGTAAAAAAAAAAATCTTTATTGAGCACAAGTTTTATGCCACTGGCTTAAAGACAAGGAAGGAAAGGAGAAAGAGAGCTTTGTAGGGTACTTTATACTGCTGGGCTGCTGTTGTGAAGCAATTTTGTACTATTTCCACTATAGCACATAGCATCGCTTACCTTTTACTCTTAGTATAGAGTGAAATCCTAAAATAATAGTATGAATTACATTAAGTACATTAAATTAATTTTTGGAACAGTCAAGTTTGTGATTCACTTATAGAAAGTGCATGGGAGGGGTATCACCCTGCTTCATCATTTCTTTCATACTGCTCCAATCTATATTTCCCTTTCCAAATTTCCTTACTTAACTTTGGCTTCATTTGGTTATTTATGTATTTTTATGAGTCTCCATAAGTCTACTTTGGAAGAAGGCACAGTACCAATGATGTCAGTATTTCTCTTAACTTTAAACAGCCAGCATAATCTCTCATCATCAGGATGATAAATGACAAGTCATCTCATCAGTTCTTGTAGCTCATAATTTTACAAGCTGACCAGAAGAGCAGTAACCACTAAGAGTGTACAAATAAAATATGACCACCAGAAGAAACAGTGGCACAATTAATTACTTAAGTTTCCAGAAAGAATTAACTACATAAATAATCATCATAGCAACTATTGTATATGAAAGTTCTTTTTCTTCCAGATTTAATAGGCATAATCTAAAACATTGTTAAAACTTTAAATCAGTTATTTGTATAAACATAATTTCAAATTAGTTTGCTTTAACTATAACTGTATAGTGAATAAAAACATGACTATATTTGCAGACATGAAGTAACTCTGACTATATATAAAATTAGGTACAAAACAAAGATAAAAAGTAATGCTCATGTTAGTCTTGCTATTTAGAATTACATCAAGTTAGGCCTGAAGTAGCTACATTTGTATTTCATAAACCTGAAAAAGGATATAAATACACACAGACAGGCATAGATTAAAAGTGTTAAGAAGTTGATAAAAGCTAACAAGTAGGTAAGAGGTGATGTTAAAAGAATGACTAAATCACCATGAAAATTTCAGAGACTGAAAATTAAAATTACTAGGAGGGGGAAAGAAAGTTCCTAAAATGTACATGTTGTCTTTGGCTAACAAATGACTCAATAGGTAAAGACATTTGCTACCTAGTGACAGGAGTTCAATCCTTGGAACCCATGCAAAGTTGAAAGGCAAAAAAAACACACAAAGTAGTCATCTGACTCCAACCTGTCATATGCATGCCCACACAAATACACAATATAAATTAAAACTGTAAATAAAAAACGTAATGTATGTATGTTTGTATATATGTATTTATATATCAGTTATATACATATAGCAAAACCCAGAAAAGAATTATAATATAAAATGTGCATTAGAGCTCATAGATTTTATTAGAATTATAAAAAAAAAAAAAAAAAACTAGTGGAAAAAGTAAAAAGCACCACTGCAGATTAGAGATAACCAAGAGGGACAGATTGTGAATAGCACTACAGAGATGTCCACATTATCAAGTCTCCAGAATTCACAAACAAAATGTCAAGAAGTGTGTGATGCTCCCTAGCCTGACCAACAATGGAGAGAGTCAACTTTACATTCTCCCATCGGCAGTATTCTTCTGTAAAGGAACTGAACACTACTGAACATGCCAATGAATTGCTCTTTAAAACATGTTAAAAATACTGTACAGTCAGTATGTCCTCTATAGTTGTTTAAAAAATTTTTGAGCATAAAAATTTAAAATATGAAAACTTGGAATTTCAGAAAAACTTTTTTGGAATATTAATACAATTATTGATTATAGATTTCCCCTCAAAAACCTACAGTAATTTGGGTTTAGTGGCACATGCCTATAATTCCAGCATTCGGGAGGCAAAGGGAGGAGGATATCTTATGAGTTCCAGGAGACAGCCAAACCTACATAGTAAGAACAAGGGCATGGCATGAGATGCAGTTGAGACACAGGACACAACACCCAACAGCAAAGATTTCTCAGACCATTATCATTATATATCATCTTTTAAATATTAATTTCGTTATTCTTGAGAATCTACCTTTTAATACAAGTAAAGTAAATGTGAACTTTCCAAATTCACATGTAATATTTTAAGTAAATATCTAAGTGAATTTACAACTGCATGGATAGAACACTTACATCTTTCAGGAGCTTGGTCAATGTGTTCTGGACAGAGAAGAAAGAAGTGACTGAAGTCCTGAAAGGTGCCTGCCCCTGCAGCACATGGGTAATGGTACATCTGGGTACACTTCTCTTCACAGCATTTGATAGTGGCTCCAAGGTGTTTGCAAAATGCACATCGCTGGAAAGAGAAAAAGGAGAGAAATCACTTTATAAAACTTTGAAGATGGTAGTTAGGAAAAAAGAAATATCTGTACCTTACTATTATAATAATTGGAATCTGTTTTTAAAAGTGCCAATTGTCTCAGACCCAGCTCATTCATATTCTAACAATTCATTAGCAAGTTAATATTTCACTTTACCTTGTCAAAAAACATTAAGCTAAAGTGATTTTAGTGGCTATTGTTATTGATACGCTGGTAGAACAATTTGTAAAGCAGTTTTAAGAACGATGGCTGTACCTCAGTTGGTACAGGGTTTGCCAGGATGCATAAAGAGAGAAGTTGGGGGAAATGGCTAAGTCGTTAAGAGTACTTATTGCTCTTGGAATGAAACAAGGTACAATTTTCAGTATCCATGTGGAAGCTCCAGTTACATAAATGAATTCAGCAAAACATTGATACAGATAATAAGTAAATATTTATAAAAAGAGAAAAACCAGATAAGTAGAGGGTTACTATAATATCAGTTTTTAAAAACCACCACCAAAGGACACTTAACTTTTTAGAATCAAAACAAAACAAAACAACAACAACAACAACAACAACAACAAAACTTGGTGGCAAGCTTTAATGCAAGTGAGTCTCTGTGAGTTTGAGCCTAGTCTACATAGCATGTTCCAGACAGACTGTGTGTCTGTGTGTCTAGTGTCTGTCCCTCTGAGTGTGAAATAAACTAGTAAATCACAAAATGGACCCCTATATGATTAGAGCACAAATAAAAATTTCATAGCCATGCATAGTGGTGCATACCTATAAGCTAACACCCAGAGAATTGAGTCAAGAATATGGGGAACTAAGAAAACAGCTGGGACTACATAATCAGATTGTCTCAGAAACCTTGGTGGGGTTAGAGAGGTAGCAGTGACATCAATGACAATAACAGAAGGAAAGGAAACCTACTTAATACCCAGTTCTACCTGGGATTTATTTACTTTTCATTGCAATCTCTTACAAGTGCTAAAAAGACAAGGCAACAAGTGAATGAATAAGAAGTCACCCCAAATTATTTCATTTTACTTGTTCTGTTTCCACTGTGAGGATATTTCAGCTCCTGATCCATAGATTATAAAAGCAGAGAGCTGTCTGCCTGGCACATTCATCTTTATGACTATTTTTTTCATACCGATCCAAGATCTTACAGTGAAGGCAACAAACAGCATTCTCTCTATATAAAATTAGTAATTCTGCCTGGCGTGCTGGCACATAGCTTTAATCCCAGCATTTGGAAGGCAGACACAGATGGGTCTCTGTGACTTAAAGGCAAACCTGGTCTACAGAGTTTCAGGACAGCCAGGGCTATACATAGACAAACCTTGTCCCAAGAAGAAAAAGAAACACACACACACACACACACACACACACACACACACACACACACACACACACACACACACACACACACACACACACACGAAATGCTTTGAAAGGCCTAATGAAGACAGGCTCATATTTATATAACAGACTCCATTTTAGTAAACAGTGTTGCTAAACGTGGCTCACTAAAAAGCCTAAACTCTCATTTAACAGAGGAAAATGGACTCTTAAAATATTATTGTATGTACCACATACTGTTTTCAGCATTTTTCTACATGTCTAATATCATATACCATTAAACATTTCCTCACTATCACCAATACACGACAGTAAGTACTGTAAGAAAGCAGGACTCTTGCACTGAATCCTATACAATTTGAATTCAACTCCAGAAACCACTGAACCTTACTAATCATACTTGCCAAACTTTAATTTCATGTAATGTCCAAAAACACACTATACAAATTTCATTTCTATTTTTATACTTAGTATTATTTTGTGAAAGAAAACAAAAAATAAAGTTTCCCTTCTCTTTATTGATATAAAGTATAGTAACCAACTGTTTCTCGGAATGTATAATAAAACTTTGTTAAGAAGGTATCTTAACAGACACAGGATTATCCATGAGAAGCCCCTCAATCTAAATGTGCCACAGAAAGACCAAGATATTGTTCACCAAAGAAAGTACAATCATTTTGAAGAAAAAAATTATAACTGATATAACAAACATATTTTCTGGAAAATTGATAAAAATCTAGGATCCCTTATTTCAATATCATATGACAAGCTGTGCAGAAACCTTTTGTATAAAAATAATTGACAAATAAGAGTCTAGTGTAAGTCATAAGGCAAAATGTATTTTAAATTGGTTATTCTAATATGTATTTTAAATTGGATATGTTGGATGTATTTCTAAATGTATTTTAAATTGGATATTCTAATATGAAAAGTACTAGAATTTACCTAGTACACCAATTTACATTATAAAGGCATCAAGAAAAAAGAAACAAGGAACTACACAAAAGTGAACCTTTTAAGTCCTTCTGCTAGAATTACATAGTTAATAAAGAATATCTGACATTAAATGAAAATGTGGCATACAAAATTAGCTGTAAAACTACAAAAATTATCATAGAATGAATTTTCACATGCAATTTCTCTACTGTCAGCACTCATAAACCATACCCATGCATGACAGCACATATCCATAACCCAGCACTCAGGAGGCTGAAGCCATGAATTTAGGACTTACATGGGTTAAAATACACAGAGTTTCAAGGCTAGCCTAGGCTAGAGATTTCCTCTTGAAAATATAAATTTTGAAACGTTCTTAGTTTCTCTTTTTCTTTTTTTTTTTTGATATTTATTTATTTATTGTGTATACAATGTTCTGCCAGGTCAGAAGAGAGCACCAGGTCGCATTACAGATGGTTGTGAGCCACCATGTGGTTGCTGGGAATTGAACTCAGGACCTCTCGAAGAGCAGCTAGCTATCTCTCCAGCCCCCTAGTTTCTCTTTTACTATTTTGCATACTCATTAACAAAAACAAAGGAGATAATGTATAATAATTCAGTATTAATATAAAAGCAGTTTTTAAAAGTCAGTGAAAACCTCTCTTAGCAGTTGTATAAATTGTATAACTGTCTTAAATTATAAAAAGTACTTGCAAAACTTTAATGAAATGATGAGATCCAAAATAAATCTACAGCACAAACCAAAACAGAACCAAAAAAGAAAATTTCGGAGACTAAAACAGTGTCATGAAAGGCTGGAGAGATGACTCAGTAGTTAAGAACTCTGGTGTTCTTCCAGGTGGCCAGAATTCAATTCCCAACACACACATCAACAGCTCATAAACATCTATCTGTAAGTCCTGTCCCAGGAGATTCAATGCCCATTTCTGTCATGAAAGTAAAACACAGATACATATATGCAGCCAAACACCCATACTTGTAAACTAAAACAATATTAAGGCTATATCATGAACAAGAAATTCAAAACATTCCATAATGTGTTGAATTATCAAGTAACTACTATATGTCAACTATAAAAATACTTTTTAGACTAAGTGCTCTAACAAATATCAATTATCACTGTTTCCATATTCCCCTAAAATGGGTGGGTGGGTGGGGGCCTGTGTGTGTGATATATAGGTTCAGACAGAGAATGGGGATGGCAGTTGAATCTATACATTTTCCTTGACCACTCTCCACTTTATTTCATGAGACAGTCTCGGAACAAAGACTACTATTTCCAGTTAGTCTAGCTAGCCTGCTTTTGCCCCTGGAGTGCTGATATTACCAGAGGGTACTGTGCCTCCCAGCTTAATTCTAGCGATCTGAATTCTAGTTCAAAGGCTTGCATCATAAGTGATTTATCCACTGTGTCACCTTTACAGCCCCCTAAAATCTCTATTAGTCACTAGGATTCTTCCACAACATAGTAACAAAGAACACAGATGGGTAATGAAGATACAGCTGGATGGTACAATATTGCCTAGCAGAAACAAAGACCTCTGTTCAGTACCCATGGGTATTGTGGAATGAGGGAATTGGAATATGCTGGTAATCCCAGCTACCTCGGAAGCTGAATCAGGAAGATCACAGTTTTGAGGTTCAAGGCCAGGCTTGGATAAAGTAAGCAAGAGAGGGTGAGGAGAGATCAGCTTCAGACTCAAACAGCCCATGTCAAGGAACAGGAAAATTTTAAGATAGCAAGGACAAGTGGAAATTTTAGAGAATACACACAAGACAGAAGAAAACATAATTTCCAAGTAACAATATCAAGCAATAGCAATACGGGATGAAAAAAGAGGAAAACAAATATCTGTAAAACATTAAATGCAGGCTTGGAATACAGCTCAATGGAACACCATTTGCCTAGCATCTTAAAGCCTTAGTCTAATCCCCAGTATGACACTTTAAAAAATTATTTGGAAATAAATATTTGTAATGTCTGTTGAGCTAACATTCAAGTTCACACATAATATAAACAAATTACCTTCACTACTAAAAGGCAGTAACTTTTCCAAAACTGTGTATTTCATATATTTACAAATACTTTACATACAAACTACTTAATTAACATTTTATATGTCTGTAATGCAAGTGATGAGTGTGTGCTCATGCAAGGGTGCACTCAAGAATGCAAGCACCACATGGGCATGCATGCTAAGCACCATGCAGCTACAATCCAAGACAGCAAACAGCTGGGGTGTGATGATTTAACGAAGGAAGTGTAACTATACTGAAACTAGAAAAAGAGTTCAAACTAAAAGTCAGTGTATAGGTAAAAGGTAAAAGTGAGTATTAGTATAACTGGTTATATAGTGTAAATGTAAAATAAAAATGTTATTAAGGTGTGTATGAATGTAACAAATATCTTCAGCATACAAAAAGGAAACCTGATTAGAAATATGTGAATAAAATGAGACTTCAAATTAATGGAGAAACCAAGAGATTAAGTAGACATGAAATGGAAATAAAGAACTTAATAACAACCAAGTTTGATTCAACACTCACACAAACAAAACGGTCCAGATGTACATAAAAGTATTCATTACATATATGAACATAAGTAAATACCCACATATACAAAAGAGCATATATTTTCTAGGCTATATTTAATAAAATAAGTATGTCCTGTAACCTACAACAAAAGTAGAAACTCAAAATGTAAAGATAAGCTCCAAAATCTACCTATTGGAAACATTTCAAAAAATTCCCTTTATATAACAGTACATGCACACGCACACGCACACACCCATCAAAGGGCTGGTAAAATGGCTCCTCAGGCAAGGGTGTTTGCCATCAAGTCTTATGTCCTGACTTCAGTTTCTGGAACCCACATGGTAGAATGGGCAAACCAACTCGTACAAGTTGCCCTGTGTCCTCTCATATTCATTCTCTCTCTCTCTCTCTCTCTCTCTCTCTCTCTCTCTCTCTCTCTCTCTCTCTCTCTCTCTCTGTAAACTTAAAAACAAAAACTCGTGCAATGATAGAAGAGGATCAACATTTTTGAAATGTAGCATATAGTTTGAAAATACAAAAACCAAAACCCTAATTCTGAAGGAAAAAAAAAAACAGAAACTAAAGGAGAGGACCATCTGTGGAGGTCTGCAGAGTGAGTTCCAGGACAATAGAGCTACACCCAGAGAAACCGTGCTCAATAGACAGACAGGCAGGCAGGCAGGCAGGCAAACAAAGCAGGTTAAACTGTATGCCTGAGACTTGTTCTCTAAGAAAAAAAACGCTAAGAGCCTGCCACTTCCCTTATAAACTGAAACTGTCAATGGTGGTATCACTCTAATCTGCATACTGTTAAATACAAATTTCTGATTGAACTATATACATTGAAGGTGGGGGAGAAGGGGGTAGAGGAACTAGAGAGATGGCTCTGTGTGTACCAGAACTGTCTTGGCTGCTCTTACAGAGAATCCAAGTTCAATCCCAGTCCGCATAGCAGCTTAACTCCCCTTTCAGAGGACTCAATGCCCTCTACTGACAGCTGTAGGCACTGCACCATGTGGTGCACAGATATACATGCCAGTAAAACACTACACACATAAAACGAAACAAAGGAGTCATAAAAGAGATTAAGTAAATAAATTCATGAAATCAAAATGGAAAACAGAAAGAGCAGGATTCTTCTCCTACCAGCATTTTCCCTTTCTGACCAATCCTCATCACTGCTGTCTGAAGGATCCTTGACAAACTAATGAGATCCAAATTCCTCAACATGATATCCTTGTTAGGTAGTATTGTCAAGTTCCCTGCATTACCAGCAAACCCGAGATTTCCCTAATCCAGATACTTTGAATAAGATAAAATATGATGTGAGATTACACAACAAAGAAACTTTTCAGACATGATTAAGGCCAGCAGAGTCTCCCAACCCTCTAAAGATAGAGTTTTCTGAAAATAAAAAGCAGGGGTCAATGCCAGACACTATGAAATACACCTTTGATACCAGCACTGGGGAGGAAAAGAAGGCTGATCTCTAACTTTCATGACAGTCTGTTCTACACAGTGACTTCCAGAACAATCAGGGCAACACAGAAACCCTGTCGTTAAAACTAATGAATGAAACCCAACATAAAAGAAATTTTCAGAATAAAGGATTCTGTACATTGTTGCAATATCTGAAGGTAAAAGAAGCCAAGAAGCAAAAACCAAGGAGCTGAGAACAGCATAAGTCAAAGACCAATCACTACAGGATTCATCTCACACTGGAATGGGCCTAAAAGAGAATTCATCCACAGAACCCCTGGCCTATCAACTTTTTTTTGTTGATCTTTTGTATTGCTTTATGAGATCTCTCTATATAGTCCTGGCTGTCGTGGAACTTTCTCTGTAGACCAGGCTAACCTTGAATTCACAGAGATCCTGACTGCTGAGATCAAAGGTGAACACCACCATACCTGGTCAGGACTATCCAAGGCCTTGAGATACCCTAGTCTGTTGATTTGTGGAGACTTCTGGCATAAACAATCAGATATTACATAAAGACCTTAGGTTTATGCTAATTTGTTATATAACAATAAATAACACACTTCAAAGCCCTCCTTGTTTTAATATCTATCAAATTGGGTTACAATTTTTACGGATTTTTAAATTTTTACTTATATTACACAATGTTTTACTCACACCATAAGTTACGACTTAGAAATAAATTAGCTAAGAGCTGAGATTAGCAAAATTAGTATTTGCCAATCATGCACAAAACCCTAAGGCCCATCCTCAGCACCATTGCATTAAACATGGACAGTGCACAATTCTGCAGAGGTGGAGGCAGGAGGATCAGTTATTCAACATGATCTTCAACCCCACTGCTATAAGAAAACCTGTCGCAAAACAATATGGAAAAACAAGGGAAAAGATTTAGTAGGTTTTCATAGATAATATAGGAGAAACATATATTCTAAAACCACAAGTGTCATAGAAATACTAAGTTCTCTAGGAGAGAGAGAGGGAGAGAGGGAGAGGGAGAGGGAGAGAGGGAGAGGGAGAGAGAGGGAGAGAGAGAGAGAGAGAGAGACTTCAAATAAGTAGCCCTCTAACAGTTATACCATTTACCACACCTACTGTGGCAGTTTGAATGAGAATAGTCCCCATAGGCTCATCCTTTTGAACGTGGTTCCCAGTTAGGTTTCAAAAGACCACATCAGGCCCAGTTTCACTCTCTCTTTCTACCTTTGTATCAGGATGTAAGCTCTCAGCTACTGCCCAGCACCATGCCTTGCTCCCTGCCATGATGGTCATGGACTCACCCTCTAAAATTGTAAGCAAGACCTCAAATAAATTTTATAAGTTGTTTTGGCCATGGTATCTCTGTACATCAATAGAACAGTAACTAATACATCCATAAAAGTGTTAAATCTGATTACGTAGGAAAACTTATTCGGTAGAAAAAATTTATCATCCTTTTGTATGATAAAATCATCCATCTTAGACAAAAATCAAATGTCACCAAATAACCATGTTTGAATTACAAATCTCAAAGAATATAACAACAAAATTAATGGGTTATAAAAATAAGCATGATTTAAACTATAATAATGACACTTCATCAAAGTTCATAATTTAAGGGCGGCAAATATTAAACCCAGCAAGGCAGGGTTTAATCAACATTATTATTGGAACAGTTGGGCAAAACACTACATCCAGCGTTTCCTGTGTTTGTGTTAATGTGAGGGTATACAAGCTATGAAACACATGCAGAAATCAGTGGACAACTTTGTAGAATCAGTTCTCTCCTTCCACATTACGTGGGTTCTGAGGGTCAAACTTGGGTTGCTAGAGTTGAGGAGCAAGTTCCTTTACTTGCTGAGGTACTTTGCCAGTTCAAAAAAGAGAACTAACAATGGGCCTTCTTCTGACTCCCAGAATTCAATCTGCATCAAAAGCTACTTCTATCTACCAGCCACTATCAGCAACCAGTAATTAGTCCCTATAGCACCAAGTATTTGCTGAGGCTTTATGTATGTCCCATGCAGTAGAGGTTCTAAGAGAGTCTTTCAGCTTCAGGGCCAGTCAGTACAAGAACTGTAAACTACAGTGCCACTTGTGCTTTGGCTGAGAGACTAGACTAGGTTTCCTTTCTGGGTCACTGCCTTGGTGTCCCTTGGGACATAGATAAGAACCCACTTGGATTTGGCAGCATGACAAACATGGTAGCCTGGAATCACACACACTCATACCATAGGAATTCCACTAATTGACTCCAGGTCCAGAACCAGAACTACCAGTAATCTCAAGCAACACCTAAGCCTATGATCTATTCCAAACTGCACCTGAGTCCCACCAACATATTCTAACTCCAGGACAACAGCAACAAGCACCATATATCCAAATATGACTTGGAAGGACATTGCAGCAACCCACAGTAGAACAAAAATTATTGTGAGCAAAATCCTCTACACTTTATTCATTCAGAACCATGACAATTATGGCGACACAGATCCAAGTATCTCTTGAGCTTGGGCTGAGGGACAGCGATAAATGCATAAACATGCCAATGCCACCACAGGACTTAAGGATGACCTCTTGTGCCAGCCCATACCTACTGAAAATTCTTACAATTACCTTTATGAACACTGCAGTCTAGACTACTGAGGCACTAACGTTGATTGCATACATAAGAATAAAAGGGGGTTAACACTTTTGAACTCATCTACAACCAAAGAACCTACTCAACTAGCACACTAGATCTCATCTAAACAAAATAAAAAGTATTTTCCTGTAAAATCTGTGCTTCAAAATGGGAGCAACAACTATTACAACAAATGGGAGATGTGCAGACATCAAGGAAGGATCACAAGAAACAGACAAAGAGTACTCTAGCAAAGCAAATGGAAAAGAAAAGGACATGCAAGAAATGTGATACTTCCAAAAAAAAAAAAAATTCTCCAGCAACGGATGCCCACAGGGATGAAATTTATGAAATGCCTGAAGAAGGACTCAAAACAATCATGATAAGATGCAAGGGGGAAAAAAGATACAAAATAGAGCAGAATGAGAAAGGAAACTCACAACACTACTGGAAAACTAAGCAAGAAGGAACAAAAAAATGCTGAAATTGAGAACTTTCACCACTGAAACAAAAAATACAACCAGAGAATAACCACAAAAGAATAAACCACTGAAAAGAAAGAATGGCTGAAATTCTGAACAAGTATGTTGAGGAAAGGACAAAGGGAAAGGACAGAAATGAAAGATGAGTCAGGCAGGGAATAAACAAAGACTATAGGACTATAGGACTCATACTGATTGAACCAATATCTATATTATAGAAATTCCAACAGAAGAAAATGAAGGCTGTATTCCATTGGACACTTCAGAGAACAAGATAAACAGCAATAAGACCTTGAACACTACTATATTTGAATGAGTGTATCTAGCAGAGAGGCAAGAGTTTGGCATTGCTGGCAATGGCTCCCCTATGACATTACCACACCACCAAAGTATTCTGTAAGCTTTTTATCCTGTTTAGCCAAAACTACTCAGCATTAACACCTAGATATAACATCAGAAGGAATCTAGGTCTCCGAAGACTATGAACCCTCTTATCCCACCCCCAGGGGAACAGGGCATAACTTTGAACTCAGAATACCACTCAAAATGTTAATCAATAACCATTTAAAGAACATAAATGGTATACTTTCTTTCCAAATAAGATAGGCTAAAGCAAGGAATCTTTTTACTGCAAACAAACTTATGCATAACTATACATTATCATTATAAACATTATGAGGGCTGGGGGGGGGGGGTTTGTTCAGTGGGTTTAGGTGCTTGTTGTCAAGCCTTATGACCTCAGTTCTATCTCTGAGAAACATGGAAGGAAAGAACTAATTCCTACTAGTTTTCCTCTAACCACTGATTCATGCACACACTATATAAATGAGTAAATGTAATAAAACAAAAATACTGCTATGTTTTTTTTGTTTTGTTGGAATGTTAAAAGATACTAGGGGTGGAAGGCAGGGCCTTTCATATACTAGGTAAGCATTTTGCTATTGAACTATAATCCCAGTACCCTTTTCACTAAGTTGATTACTTGATCACTCTGAAACCAAATTGCACTTGAATTTACAGTCTTCCTACCTGAGCCTCCTGAGTAAATGTTACTCCAAGTCTGTCTCACCAGACCATTCTTAAATGAACAATTCTTTTAATAATTTGAGTAAAGTAACTGATACAATAAGTCTTTTCCTCAACTATACTTCTGAAAACCTTACTTATTAAAGCACACACACTTTCCAAAATTTCTGGCTTTCAAGCTGTTTTCAAAGAGCTATGTCACAAATGGAATGAAATAGTATATTTCATCAACATTTAATATTAAAAATGCTAAACATAGTTCTTTCATACATGCCTGGGTCTTATTTTAAATTTTTATCAAATATTAAGTTCCAGGATAACCAGAGCTGTCTCAAAAGACCTGTGGGTGGATGATAGATTAGATAGATTGATAGACAGATAGATGATAGATAGATAGATAGATAGATAGATAGATAGATAGATAGATAGATAGATAGATACACACACACACACACACACACACACACACGTCACTGCATGAAGGTAGCATAGAAGCACACACCTTGGAGGCACAGGAAGGGGAACTCTTGAGTTCAAGACTGTCTTAGTCATAGTGAGTTCCAGCCAGGGCTACCTAGAGAGAGACAGCTGCATGGACGCATAAATGTAACTTGTAATTCCCATTTCTAAAATGGATCATTTTTTATTTAAAAGTAAAGCTTTATGTTAACTGAAAAATAATCTTAGACAAACTATCCTTGGTATAGTTATCAATTTCGTGTTTTGGGGGTTATGCATTACAGTACACATTTAAAAAATAACTCTTCCAAAGGAAATGTTATGATTGGATAAATGTGAGAGGATTGAGGCACAGTGTTCAGGATGTATGAAGCCCTAGAGTCTATCCACAGCACCACACAGATACTGAAGAAGAAAAGGCACAGGATGAAGATATTCAAGATCATTCTCCTTTACATATTAAGTTCTCAAAAACAAACCAAACAAAAAAAAAAAATTGTGGTTTAAAGATCTGTTTCTTCCACTCACTTCTGTGCTCCCTGAGACAACAGCTTTGTCCACATTCACTGACAATGGTTCTCCCATTTGGCATATTCCCAGTGACCACTCCACACATCGATGATGAGCCCAGCAAGTGCCTAAAATAGAAAAAAAGGAACAAATTAATAAACACTGAAGATACTGCTACAACTTGGGTGTGGTAACACGCGGCTGAAATCTTAGTACTCTGGAGACTGATGTAGGAGGCTCCATTCAAGGCCAGTGGTGCTATATAGTTGTGTGAGTTCCAGACTAATGAGGACTATAGGATAAGAATTATCTCAAAATAAATAAATAAATGTATAAAAAATACAATGTATCTTTATGTGATTCTATTAAAGTAGCCTTTCTCAAATTGGCCCAGACTGCAACTTGGAAGTCAGAGTACCTATCTGAGAATCTTTCAGTAATGCAAAATTACAGGGCATAACTGAGACCCACTAAATCTTCCAGGTGATTCTGATGTCAGGAATTATTGAATTAGAAATAAAATTCACTTAGTCATTTTATTTAAACACTGTTCTATTTAATATATTTATATAGAATGTAAAGAATTATTTAATATCAAGTTGATGACAAGGGGGTGTGGAAAATTCATTGCATCTACACTTCTATTCCTCTCCATTCATGCTTAAATTATGCATTGCACAACATTTGGCTTACCATCAGCCATCAGCTGAACTGCTACACGTGATTGACTTAAATTCCTAACAGTACCATATTCCATGAATGACCATACTATTACAGTAAGTAAACCACTTGAGGCAAAGACTTGCACTTTCTTCCACCAGCAAAAGGTCTAACTAACCTAGGGCTGGAGAGATGGCTCAGAGGTTAAGAGCACTGACTCTCTACCAGGGGTCCTGAGTTCAATTCCCAGCAACCCCATGATGACTCACAACCATCGGTTATGAGATCTGGTGCCCTCTTCTAATGTGCAGATATACATGTAAGCAGAATGCTGTATACGTAATAAATAAATAAATAAATAAATAAATAAATAAATAAATAAATAAAGTCTAACCTAAAATGTCTCCTAAGTTTTCACATGGCTCTTTCAAGAATTTACTATGGAATAAGCACCAAATGCTTCTAGAAACAAGGGGAAGGAGCTACTGCAAAGAGCCCCAACCCCCATTACCTGTGGAATCAAATAAGGCTTGGACATCAATGGCATCTGGAAGGCCAACCAGACTGAGTTCATCCCATAATTTGCCAGCCTGATCCTCAGAAGATGTCTGGGTGCTTACACTTACACAAGGAACTGCCTTCTGCTGGGTAGATCGTTCTCTGAAAAGTAAGATTAAAAAAAAATATCACTTCATTTTATAACTGTCAAATCAGCTTTAATTATCAGTTTACAGTGACAAAATATCAAGAATTCACCTGTTGTTATTATTCAAAATATTAAAGTGGGTGTTACTCTATTTCTTGTACTCAACAGTGAAGAAAATCTCTCCGAATCATAGGATATTTGACAATTACAGTTAAAAAATTCACTTTTTATCCAATCCTTAATATAAGTTTTAGAAATAACACATTCTATACAGAACCATGTTTTTTAAAAACAGAATGCAAGCCAGGCGTTGGTGGTGCACGCCTTTAATCCCAGGACTCGGGAGGCAGAGGCAGGCGGATCTCTGTGAGTTCGAGGCCAGCCTGGTCTCCAGAGCAAGTGCCAGGATAGGCTCCAAAGCTACACAGAGAAACCCTGTCTCAAAAAACCAAAAAAAAAAAAAAAAAAAAAAAAAAAAAAAAAAAAAGAGGGGGGTGTTTCTGGCGAGATGGCTCAGTGGGTAAGGGCAGCTGCCATTAGGCCTGATGATAAGAATCGTGATAAGAACCCTGTCTGGAAAAAAAAAAAAAAAAAATAGAATGCACTTTTTTTGTTCTTTTTTTTTTTTCAGCCTTACACATAAAACATTTAACAAGCATTATCTCAACACAAAGCTGGAAGATAACTTTATGTGCAAACAGACTCTTTCCTAGGGAAAATGAAAGCCTACAAGTGTGTGTGTGGGGGGGGGGGGGTTGGACACGTGAGCTTTAGCTTTCTGATGGTCCCTATGATATCAACAGCGGGTCTGTTGCATGATGCTGAAGTAATCTCAAGACCATACCTCACAAATTAAAAGGAAAATAGACACTAAAGGCATGGGGAATAAGAAAGACAGGGTAAGAGACAAAAGTAGGGTGTTGACTTAAGTGTTTTATCATATGGAAGACTCAGGGCCTGGCACGGCTTAACACTTTAGCTATTACAAGTGCTCCTAACCACTGAGCCATCTCTCAAGCCTCCTATTTTAACTTTTTTGGTTTTTTTTTTTTTTTTTTTTTTTTTTTTTTTTTTTTTCTGGTTTTTCGAAACAGGGTTTCTCTGTGTAGCTTTGGAGCCTATCCTGGCACTCACTATGGAGACCAGGCTGGGATTAAAGGCATGCGCTGGGATTAAAGTATAAAAAAAACTCAAAATTAGCCAGGAGGTCATGGTGCACACCTTTAATCCAGGTACTCAGGAGGCAGAGACAGGCCAATCTCTGTTAGTTCGAAGCCAGCATGGGCTACAGAGCATATTCCAAGACAAGCTCCACAGCTACAGAGAAACTCTGTCTCAAAAAAAAAAGTTGTTGAGGCTGGAGAGATGACTCAGCAGTTAAGAGCACTGGCTGTTCTTCCAAAAGTCCTGAGTTTGGTTCCCAGCAACCACCTGGTGGCTCACAAACTTCTGTAATGAGATATGGTGCCCTCTTCTGATCTACTGGCGTACATGCTGACAGAACACTGTATACATAAGCAATAAATCTTTTTTAAAAATCAAAATTAATTAGCTATGGTACTACATCATTAGTAACATACATTTTTTAAATATTTAAAATCATTACTAAGCTAAATTAAACCATCTTATCCTCGCAAGATTGCCAAAATTCTCAGTATACACTAATGAACTTTTTAGCATTACTTAATAAACTTAGTAAGTGCTAATTATACACAACTTTCATTAAGCTACATCTATAATCTCATAAATTTTCCATTTAAATTAATGGGGAAAAATCACTTATAAAATAAGTAAATGATGCATAATCCTATTTCCCACAAAAAGATATAATTGCCATTATTCAAGACAGAAAACAGAAACAAGATATAGCCTGAACTACTCCATTGTATTTGCTAACCACTTATAGAGATTATAAGCTTACTGTACTTTGTAATATCTTATTAACATGTGAGACTTCAGTTGACAACAAAATTAAGGCTCTTATATGTGATCTAGCTTGAAAATAGAAAAATTGTAACTAAAAATGCAATGTTTCTTTCTTTGTTCCACCTTAAAAATTTTATGGAAATGAATCTTTGTTACTGTTTGTCTTTCTACTTTGAGTCTTTAAGTACTGGCACTTAACACTTAAATTTCCATAAAGGCTAGAGAGACTCTTAGAAAATTATATTGTTAAAGTACAGAGTTGGTTAGCATTCCAGGCTAAATTAATTTTTTAAATATTTGTTGTGTACCTGAGTGTATGTATGCAGACAAGTGTATGAGAACCTGTACAAGTCAACAGAGGGCACTGGGTCCCCTTGAATTGAAGTTGTGAGCTGCCAAGTGGGTGCTATGTAAGTCAATGGTAAGAGCTCTTAACCACTCAGACAGAACCTAAATTAATTTTTAAAGGTAGGTAGGTGTATGTGTGTGCGTGCATGCATGCGTGTGCATGTGTGGTGTTGTCCCTGAAAGCTAGAAGAAGGAGTAGTATACCCTAGAGTTCCTTACTGGTGGCAATGAACCATTTACTAAATACAGAGAACCAAACTCTGGTCCTCTGCAAGAGCAGCAAGTCCTCTTAACTGTTGAGACACCTCTCCAGCCTCTCAAGCTAAATTGATTTTTCCCATCAATTACAGAAACTTCTATTCCCTTAACTATCAAGTCCACATATTAAAATGACCTTAAAACACAACTGAAAAAAATGTAAAAGCACATTCCACAGGAGTTTTAGGAAACTATAATGTGTTTATGTGTCTATGAATAAAGACATACATATGGCTATGCAAACATTTTAATTTTTTTAAAAATAGTATCTTCTATGACAGGTACAGAAAAGGAAGGCAAAGATGGAGGTGTCAGAAATATAACAAGAGGTTATAAGTCAACTAGATATTCTCCAAAACATGTGCGTTCATAGACTGAGAGTGGAAAAGATGAATGGAATGACAACAGTGATGTGAATAGTGCCAAACTTCTGGTTGAGGGGCAGAGCTGCACTCCTGCAAACATAAACTAGTATGAGAGAGGGGAAGAACTACTCTGGAATATTATCTTTCTTCCATGTGGTTAACTTTTATTACCCCAGGAACTTTGATAACATGTAAAGCAAAGAAATTGGGGGGGGGAGACTATTTTCTGGGTGTTAGTGGTAAATCAGAAAGTACTGCGTGAATGTGCAGTACAAAAACTGTTCAACAGTAACAACATCAACTGTCCATTCATAAGATCCAAAGTAAGAAAGACAGAGGTCATTTTTCCCTATCAAAAATTTAAATTAAAAATTGCTTACTTTCGTTTTCCTCTTTGCTTTTGTGGAGCTGAATATTGTATTTTCTCACATGTCACACTGCTGTTGTCATGGATGTCCTTGTTACAAGGTTGATCTTTCCAAGGTAAGATAAGTCCAGGTGTTACTCTGAATTGTTTCAAATCTCCTTGTCCTAAGGAACTTTTCTCCCCACAATAACAAAAAGCGCAGAGTTGTTCACTGGTTAAAAAAAAAAAAAAAAAAATGAAAAATAGCTTTAAGCAACGACCTTATTTATAAAGTTTTTAACTGTATTTTCAATAATCTATGATGATACCATGAGAACTGAAATAAATAGCAATTTTATATTTGTAATTCCTTTTATAGTATGATTTCTTTCTAGATTGTTTATTCACATGTATTTATCTGTAATGTTTACACAGAATGTCAGAAATGGGCACTGGATCTCCAGGAGTTGGAGTTACAAGCAACTGTAAAACCACCCAACAATGGCATTAGGAACTGAAGCGGAGTCCTCTGAAAGAGCAGCAACACACAACAAGGACATCTGTTCAACCATGTTCATAGCAGCACTGTTTGTAATAGCCAGAACCTGTGGGGCTGCAGAGATGGCTCAGAGGTTAAGAACACTGACTGCTCTTCCAGGGGTCCTGAGTTCAGTTCCCAGCAACCACATGGTGGCTCACAACCATCAGTAATGAGATCTGGTGCCCTCTTCTGGTGTGCAGATATACATGGAAGCAGAATGTTGAATACATAATAAATAAATAAAATCTTTTTTTTAAAAAAAATCAGTGTTTCTGCATGCTAATAATGAGCTATTTGAAAACTAGAAAATAATCCCAATCACAACAGTAATAAATAAATAGTTGCATGTAAATTTAAACAAATAATACAAAATTTATATAACAAACATGTAGGAAGAAATCTTAATCATAAAGAACAAACCTAAAAAACAAATATAGTACACATGCCTATAATCCTAGCACTCAGAAAGCTGCAGCTGGACAATTACAAATTCCATGCTGGCATGGGCTACATACTGGATCATGAAGCAAGATGACAAGGGGCAGAACAAAGCTAAAGGCATTACACCCTCCAACTTCAAAGCACATTATAAAGATTATAAAACTATGTATCACCAATGGAACAAGTGAGGAATCTGAGAAATAAATCCACACATTTATTATAGATCTATCTGTGCCAGAAATGGCAATGTACACAATGATGAATTGGGCAGTCTTCAACAATTAGTGTTGGGAAAACCGGAAAGCCATATACAGAGAAATAAAACCTATCTCATACTACATGCAAAATGAAATTCAAAATTGATTAAAGAATTCATTATGAGATATGAAATTTGTAAAAGTACTAATCTATTTTGAAAAAAATTGTTCCACAAAACTGGAAATTAAAAGAAATAAACAATTTTCTGGATAATAAGCAATTTACATGGACCTATAATCCTTAATGAAATAAGAGGCAACCATCAAAACTCTCACAACCAAAAAAAAAAAAAAAAAAAAAAAAAAAAGCACAGGGTTCGATAGTTTCAGTGTAGAATTCTACCAGAAATTCAATGAAGACCTAATACCAATACTCCTCAAAGTGTTCCACGCAATAGAAGCAGGTAGTTGGGAAGACTCTTTCAAAAGGTAACGCATATGACTGACAACACAAAAACTCAAAAGAACGAAGACAAAAACTGGATAGAGCACATTCAGTAACAAAGGGAGATTAACCTGAAGACAAACCACCGGGGCTAGACCTTGCCTTACAGAAAAAAAGAACAGACCTGAAATGCTAAATACAACTAAAATGTCATATTTAAATATATTAGCCGTTAAACTTAGTGGGGAACAGATCCAAAACTAAACTACACTATGGAAAGATAATGAGGAGAAGAAAACAAGTAAAAAGGTAATTAGTATCCTAAAGACAATAGATTCAACCCAGACAGCAGGCCAAATCAAGATGACAAGAAGTTGAATGTGAACTATGAAGAGACAAATCAGAGACTTCTAAACAACAGGGTAAATACTGGCACTACTTGTTGAAATGTAGAAGCCAGAGAAAGCTCCAGAATAGACAGTAATTTGAAACACACTATAGGTGCAGTAACTAATACACTTCTATATGGAAATGTAAACCAGACAAGACAGAAGAGCTTGGATTTTAGGAAACATTCTCACTAGAAATGTATACTTGTGGCTTATCAGGACACAAGCAAGACTGTTACAGGATACTCAACAACCCTCAAAGTATAAGGTTAAGCAGCTTCGCAAGATGCAACAGAAGACAGAAAGAGGAAGGAGGGGGTGTTAAAAGCAACAATTAATAGAACCCAAAAAAAAAAGACATGAAAGCTGAACGACATACTAATCTAATCATAAATAATAAAA
The DNA here is from genome assembly GCF_003668045.3 of Cricetulus griseus. Lineage (NCBI taxonomy): Eukaryota > Metazoa > Chordata > Mammalia > Rodentia > Cricetidae > Cricetulus > Cricetulus griseus. The sequence continues at coordinate 97,105,613 of NC_048601.1, read as the reverse complement.
AAACCCAACTTTTTATTGGGCCAGGTATGGTGTTTCACACTTAGAAGGGACACAGGCAGAGAACCTTACTACATAGTAAGTTCCAGGCCACCAAGACCCTGTCTTTACAAACAAAAACCAAACAAACAAACAAAAAAAAATTGGTTGTTGTTATATTACATATTTATTTTGTGTGCACAAGGACATGTATAAACATATCACAGTCAGAAGACATTCTACATAAGTCAGTTGCTTCCTTTTGACCAACTCAGGTGCCTTCATCTTCTTCGGTCCCATTTTTTTTTCTTTTAATTTGTTGTTACTATTTCTTTATTTAGTGTGTGTGAAGTGGGGTCTTTTTTTAAAGAATGAAGAGATGGTAAAAACAAGCTTGTTAAGTGTATATGATCCACCTGGCAGTGGTGGTGCATGCCTTTAAACCCAGCACTCAGGAAGTAGACATAGGTAGGCGGATCTCTGTGAGTTCGATACCAGCCTGGTCTACAAGAGCTAGTTCCAGGACAGCCTCCAAAGCCACAGAGAAACCCTGTCTCGAAAAACAAAAAAGAAAACAAACAAAACAAACCAAGGGGGCTGGAGAGATGGCTCAGAGATTAAGAGCACCGACTGCTCTTCCTGAAGTCCTGAGTTCAATTCCCAGCAACCACATGGTGGCTCACAACCATCTGTAATGAGATCTGGTGCCCTCTTCTGGTGTGCAGATATATATGGAAGCAGAATGTTGTATGCATAATAAATAAAATCTTTTAAAACAAACAAACAAACAAACCAAAACAAACAAAAAAATGATCAAAAATTATTTGTGTGTGTGTGTGTGTGTGTGTGTGTTGTTAGCAACTTTTTTTTTTTTAATGTCAGTGTTTTGCCTACATGTTTTGTATATGTATCACATGTATGCCTGGGTATCCACAGAGGTCAGAAGGGGGCAATGAATCCCTAGGAACTGGAGTTACACACAGCTTAAGTCACCATGTTGGTGATAAAGATGTCTGAAAAAGCTGTCTCTTGGCCTCTCAGAACTTAATTCTTGTTAGGTGCTCTTAGCTATTTATTCAGTTAAGAATAACATATAGCCAGGCGGTGGCGGCGCATGTCTTTAATCCAGCACTTGGGCAGTACAGGAAGGCAGATCTCTGAGTTCAATGCCAGCCTGGTCTACAAAGTGAGTTCCAGGACAGCCAAATCTACATAAAGAAATCCTGTCTTGAAAAACTTTAAAAACGTATCTGGATTAGCTACAGAACCATCTAGTGCACTCCCTGCTCTCCAATCACAAAGTTCATAGCACAGCCAGCTTCTACGACAACTACACACAGGGCTGTCAAATTTAAAGCTACCAAAATAATAAAACCCCATCCAGGTGCTAAGCACTGTCTCACTCCATTTTCGCTACAGTCATCACTCTTTTCCCCTGTCAACTGTCTCTAACCCAGTTCTCTTCATTGTCTAACCTGATCTTGGCTTCTACACCAACAGAGACCAGGGAGTTTGCAGATTCCTCAGACACAGGCCGCTGAACAGCTGAGACTGGCTGTTTGCTGCTGTCCACTTCTGCTTCAGCATCCTCTTCCACGGGTTGTTCTTTGATTTCTGCTTAACAATAAACAAGAAAATATAGAGTCATTTTGTGTTTAATCACTAAGGAATTTAACTATGAAGCAAATACAGTAATGAAAAAAGAATAAATGATAATACCTCACAAATAGGAAAAGTTCGTATAGTTAGTGTCAGTTTGCTACTGAATAGTAATCACCAGCATAATGTAAACCATGGTTCACTGTACCTGACACCCACAGTACAATTGACTTAGGGAAGTTTCACAAAAGAAATAACTGTTTGAAATATTTTCAGGATTGTAACAGTTGATCTGTAAAATAAATGTGTTTCAGTGTAGTTCAAGTTTATTCATGTTTTATAAATTGAGAATACTAATCTGAAACAATCATCCTAGCCACTTGCCATTCTAAACGATAAATATTTAAAGAGACTGCTCTTTGATTCTGCAGGACTGTAACTACAGAAACCTTATATGTAGTTTTCAGGAAGCAGCCTAATCACTGTGAGGCTTTTATCTGATATTTTTTAAATACACATCAGTGTTTTTGCCTTGCATGTATGAATGTGTACCATATGCATGCAATACCCTTAGAGGCCATAAGGGTAGATCCCCAGACTGAAGTTATGACCAATTATATGGTTGCTGGAAACGAAACCCAGGTATTCTGTAAGAGCAAAAAGTGGTCTTAACTACTGAGCCATCTCTCCATCTCCTGTGAGGTTTTACCTGGGGGGGGGGGGTGTGCACTCTTCTTCTTTAAATAAAAAGATGTCCATTGTCTTTCATACTACATTACTCCTCTACCAATGCTCCACACAATTCTACACTCTTAGATAAATCTTTGCTTTCTAATTGTAAATTTATTTAGACCTTTCTACACAGTATCTGAACAAACAAACAAACATGAGGACTATATCTCCAGCACCAATTTAACCATCTGCTGGTTATTTAAATATTATATAAAGGGCATTTCTCTTTTATTCACCTGTCAAACTATACTTCACCATATGCTTCATGTAACTGTTCATCAAGATCAAATGATTGAGTCAAACAAGGAGTCACATGATGGTAAAACATAACTCTAGAGGCTAAGACAAGAGGACAGTGGTTTCTAAGTTACCCTATGATACATAGTGAATTCCAAGACAGCCTGAAGTATAAACTTAAGACAAAGAGGGAGGGAGAGAAAAAGGGAGGGGGGAGGGAGGGAGAGAAGGAGGGAGGAAAGAAAAGACAGAAAGAGCCATATATGAATAAAATATCTAATAGTCTACTTTCTCTTTAGTTGATTGGTTTCTACTCCCAAATGAAAATACAGCCCTCTGCCTGAATAACTCCTCTAAGGCTATATGTACAGCACCAGCTTCTCACACACACCCCAGGTCACACCTTACCGCACACTAGGCATGAGTGTGTTAGCAGCGTGAACAATAAACTTCACTTGGAACTTCATCTTTCACATCTCACACCAGGATTTCAATTTTATTTCCCTATTTTCATGATGAGTATCACCTAAAGTCAACATGAACTTTAGGGAAGCATTGGGGGGAGAATACTGAATAATTCTGAAACCTATTACCTATAAAATGTACAAATAATTATAAATTCTACCTAATAAAATGGTGTCATGAAGCTACAACAGACAGGGTTTTCATAGTTAAAACAGCATTGTGCCTTTTAATAATGGAAATAGGGGAAAATTTGGCCATTGTTTTTATGAGGTTTAGCAATCAAGGAATCCTATGTACCCTACAGAAAATTTTCACATATAACACCCAGCATCAAATCAAAAAAGTGTATATTTACATCAACTATAGAGACTAAAAATGAAACAATTTACAATGAAATTATAAATTTCTATGTAAGAAATGAACCCACAAATAAAGAAACTACATGCACCCACCAAATAAGTATATAAGCCTCAAAGTATATAAACAACTTGAAAGATGTACAAGATAAAACAAGAAGTACTAGGGGTGGGGGGAACCTCACCAATGTGCAAACTGAAATAGTGAATCAACCAGAGAGAAATCTTGTCCCCAACAAAGCACAGCAGTAACTTAGCAAGTCACAAGATTGAAGTCACTGTGCCATTTCTCATATAAAGCAAATGATGTGCTCTTGGCAAAATTATATTTCTTTTTCCTAAGGACTAAAACAGCAAACAAATGCCACAAAGCTGACAATGAGATCAACACTCCAAGGGATGGCACAGGAAAAAGGAATAGAAGAAATCTGGGTTCATAAGCAACCACATACCCAGTAATGAAGTCTCATCAAACACAACCTTTCATGATCAAAATACTATATGGGTTTTTGGGTGAGATCTTGGGAAATAAAGGCTTTGATATACAAGCCTACTAAACTGAGTTCAATCCTAGAGAAAATTTAGTTTTAGATAATCAACTGCTGTGTTTTTGAAGTTTCTATTACAGGTGTTCAATTCACACAATCAAGTTAACACAGACATTAGTATCAGGAATAGGGAACTGGCATAACAAAAAAATAAAAATCAATAGCTTGTTTATTAAACCATGAGACACTAACAATGGGACTTTAAAATGGAAGTAGTTGTATCAATCTCTGATATGACCAGAATCTGAAGTAGTAACTTAGAAAGCAAACAGTAACCACAGAGCCTACAGTTTTAGGGAGAAACCAGGAAGTAGGTTATACTTTATGATGCCTGCTTTCTTCAGCTTTCCCAATCAAAGAGAGATAGGAATCTCATTTGGCTAGCAATGCCTGTGTAAAATACAATGATATCTATATAAGGGCTTTAAGGAAGCACTTCATTTCTACTCAGTGAGGCACCAAAAATCTGTGGGATGTACTTAGTGTACTGTTCTTCATAGTAAGTGACAAGACTGAGAGGAAGTGTGTGCACCTAAAGGAGACATGGAACTATGCTTCAGAAGCTGTAAACATGGATGTCGTGTACCTCTATGGATAGATGTACTTATCTTTAAGAAATGGAATCAGGAGATCTACTGAGAGCATGATAAATATGGTTTATAACAATATGATATATTTTAAAAGTTGTGAGATAGTATACTTCAAGTGTTCTCAAAACAAAAATGATGAATATGTGTGCTATAACATGTTAATTGGTTTAATTTAGCCATGCCATTGTGAACATATTATGTATCATAATTGTGCATGTCTTTATTTATGAGCTAAATAAATGAATGGGAAAAAAAAGAAAAAGAAAAAGAAATGGAATCAGAACCAATTCTAATCAACAATGACAGAAGTATGCTAGCTCTGAGTGTTCTTTCCCAGTCCAGATCCTAACCTGGACTTGCTGAAGTAACAGAAGCACTGGTAAAAGTGGGTTTTATTTCTGGTCTAGACTTTTCTGGTTTAACTTTATAGACTTTAATCAGTAAAATGGAATAATATAACTGCTTCCCAGAAAGCAAAAGTTCCCAAACAAAATGTAATAATAGGTACCCCTAAATTTACTCATTTATTTTACATTCTTCATATGGTAGACTAAATTAGATTTTACTATCTGTCCCACTCAATCAAGGCAGGTAAATTATACCTTCTAAGGCCTGCCTTCTTTTCCTAGACCTAATCTTCAAAACTTGTCATAGTTTTTTTAGCGAAAAATGAAACATACTGATGTAGTTGAGATGATATCAACTAAAGATCAAACCTGTAATCTCATGCAGATTACATCTGGATGAAAGACTGTGAAGCCCAGTGATAACTGATAATATATTCCAGTCAGTATTTCTTTATCTATGGAATACCCAAACACATGTGTGCTTATACACCAGCTGGTGTGGTTTATAAAGGAAAAAATTAGCCAGTTACCCAATAAAATAATACAGGCAATTACTGTTTACTTTTTTTGCTTTTCATAGAGTTTTACTTGTTCAAGTTACATGCAGCCCAATTTGTGGAAGACAGAACTGACAATTTTAATACCTGAAACTGGGGGAAGAGAAGCAGAGAGCATGGAAGATGGCTCAGTCAGTAAAGTCCTGCTATGCAAAGAATTAAAACTTGGAAGTCAGATCTCCAGAATCTACATAAAAGGCTGGGTGTGTATAATCCAGTTATTTGGGAAGCAGAAATAGGAAGATCCCTGGAGCTCAAAACCAACTGGTAGTCTCATGATTCAAACTGGCCCTGCCTCAAAAAGTCAACGTGTGGGGGGGGGGCGCACATGCAGGGGGGGCGCACATGCAGATGTAATGATGCATATCTTTAAGCCAGTTTGGTTTATACAGTGAGTTCTAGGACAAAACTACATAGTGAGAGGCCCTGTCCCAAAAATAAAAAGTTGGGGGCTAAGTGGTGGTACACACCTCTAACTGAAGCACTCAGGAGGCAAAGGCAGATGGATCTCTGAGTTCAAGCTCAGCTTCGTCTGCATCAGGAATTCCAAGAAAGCCAGGGTTACACAGTGAAAGCAAACTAACCAGCAAAACACACCAATGTAGGGATCAATAGAATAAGACACTGGACATCAACCTCCTGTGTAAACCTCACACAATTGTTACAGCCTATAATCATCTGGAAACATTCTTAATGAGGAATTATCTGGACAAAATTGGGCTGTGGCCATGTAGGTAGGGGGTTATCTTAATTGTTAATTGGCACAGTCAGACCCCTGTATTTTAGGTAGTACCATTCCCCATTGAGAAGAAAAATAACTGAGGTGTTAGAGAGATGGTTCAGTGGTTAAGAGTGCTTACTGTACCAATACATGACAACTCACAACCACCTGGAACTCAAGTTCCAGTGATCAACATCGTCTTCTGACTTCTTTGGGCACCAGGCATGTATGTGGTACACAGACATGCATGCAGACAAAACAACATAAACATAAAATTAAAATAAATGAATCTTTATGTATAATCTAAATCATTAAGGAAAAATTTTTTTCATAAGAAGAAAGCTAATGAAAACAAACAACCAAGGGTGTAGTCTCTCTTTGTTTTTGGCTGTGGATATGATGTGACCAACTGCTTGAGTTCCAGTGAAACAAAAGACTGTAACTTGGAATTGCATGTCAAATAAGGCCTCTTCTTCCCTAAGTTGCTCTTTGTCAGGGTATTTTAATCACACCAACAGAAATGAACCTGGACATCTTCCAACTCCAAACCTGACCTAAATAAACAACCAGTTTCACTTGGTCACAAATGATCTATAGTCACAAATTTGGACTTGGGGGGAGGGGGTAACTTGCTTTATCACCAAGTGGTTAATTCTCTAGCCACTAGGTGGCGCATGTGCCATGTAACTAGACTACTGGAAGAGCCTAATCCCTGGTAAGGAAGCTTCTAAAAGTATCTGAACTTCATTAAACATTATAGGGCCTGCATCTGGAAGATATAAAGAAAAATTACATCTACCTTTATGTAATTATACATCCCCTTCTTTCAATTCTTTTTAACACCACAACAAATCATAGTAAAGAGTTAGTTTTAAGACAAGAGGAAGTTTAATCAATAGTGGCTTTAAATCTAATCATCCAGAATAGACATATTCAACTCAAACACGGGCTCCCAATGTGACCACACCACGTTACTGAAATTGGTTTGCACCCAAATTCCAAAATAGATAATTCCTCCTAGTATAAAATGATCCTGCAAAGAGCACTTAGTCCATGCATAAGCATGGAGTTGTAATTAACTATGGAATACAGTTGTCATTCTAGATACCCACAATACGATCTATGCATTGTCTTGCAGATCTCACCTACAGGTTATCCTCCTCATGTATACTAAATAGAAACTCTACCACTAAATTGTTTAAAACAATTTAGGATATAAAGATAGAAAGACCACACATTCATTGTATCCTGCCTGTGTACTAGGAAGTTAGTATTGCATTGCTTTAGACCAACAATTTATAAAAAAATTCTGGACAACTACTACATACAATGCACTGTATTTAAATGGAGTCAATACAAAATAGGATCAGGATACCAAGTCTTCATAGATTTCTTTCAGAAACAGAAAATCGTAGCAGAAACAATAACTGACAAAGCACATTTGAGCTGGGAATGTAGCTTGGTTAGTATAGTATTTGCCTAGCAAATAAAGCCTTGTATGTAATCCTTGGCACATACTAAACCAGCCAAGCCTGTAATCCCAGCACTCTAGAGGGAGTATGAGTTTGAGCCTACCCTGAACTACTTGAGGCCCTGTCTAAAAGAGAGGTGGGGGTGGGGACACATGACTGGTGAGACTGCTCAGAGGTAAAAAGTATATACTACTCTTGCAGAGGACCTGAATTTTGTTGTCATCAACCATGTCTGGTGACTTAGAATCACCTGTAAAATCTGGGGATCCAATGCCTCTGACATCTGCTGGCAAATACACTCATGTCCACATACTCAAACACAGATAGCAGAGAAACATAATTAAAATAAATTGGGGCTGGAGAGATGGCTCAGAGGTTAAGAGCAATAGACATTCTTCCAGAGGTCCTAAGTTCAATTTCCACATGGTAGCTCACAGCCATCTGTAATGAGATCAGATGTCTTTTTCTAGTATGCAAGCATACACATAGACAGAAGACTGCATAGCTATTAAATAAATGAGTGGGGGGAGGGGGGAGAGGGGAGGGGAGGGAGGGAGGGAGGGAAGGAAGGAAGGAAGGAAGGAAGGAAGGAAGGAAGGAAGGAAGGAAGGGAAGGGAGGAGGGAGGAAGGGAGGAAGGAAGGAAGGAAGGAAGGAAGGAAGGAAGGAAGGAAGGAAGGAAGGAAGGAAGGAAGAAATCATGATGGGCACAGTGGTAGTACTCTAGAGGTAGAGGAAGGTAATCTCTGTATGTTTGAGGCCAGTAAGGTCTACACATAGTGAGTTCCGGGACAGCCAGGGTATTTACATAATAAGACCCTGTTTAAAAAATAAATAAACAAAATAAGATAGATCTTAAGTATGCACATAGTATGACAGGAGTTAAAGGAGAACATGTGTGGCATAGCTAATAAAATTAGAAGCCCAGCTAAAGCTTTAAGAACAAAAAATTTACTATCAGTTCTCGGAGAAATTCTCCCCCCTCCCTTTTAAAAAAGAGCAGCATCTGATATAGGATACAGTTCGTTCAGCATCATGATCATCCTATAAGCAAGAGTTCAAATGCCCAGTATCCACAGAAAAAGCCAGATGCAGAGGCACATATCTGCACACTTGGAACTAGGAGAAAAATTACAAGCAGATCCCTAGAAATACTAGCCAGTCAACACAGCCAACTAATTGCCTTCAGCTTCGGCTTCATCTTTTTTTTTTTTGGGGGGGGGGTGTTCAAGGCAGAGTCTCTCTGTAGCTTTGGAGGCTGTCCTGGAACTTCCTCTGGAGACCAGGCTGGCCTCGAACTCACAGAGATCCGCCTGCCTATGCTGCCCACCTGGCTCAGCTTCATCATTGATAAAGTTTTTAAAAGTGGAGAACAATTGAAGACACAAAGCACTCTCCTGTGTTTACACATGACATGCACACACACAAACGCCCTTATAAATACAAGCCTCCCCAAATCCTCATAAAAGAATCAAGTCTCAGAACTCAGCTTCAGAGGCTGGGTTTGTTTGTACATTTTCCTCTTCATGCACTCTAACCATAGCTTCATAATCAACATTATTGGGACACCTTACTAAGGAATCATTTTTGTAAATATGAAGATTTAAAATAGTTACTTCATTCTCTAAGTTCTATGAAAGAAGACTGAATTTAAAAAATCTAAATCATTGCCAAAAAAAAAAAAATCTAAATTATTTCCTTGAAAAGCTGAAAAATGCTTGTGGTGGGTGTGGTGGCACATACCCACAAACTCAGGAAGTCAAGGTTAGCTTGGGCTACATATTAAGTATATTAGACTGTTAAATGCCTCCTATAAAATATGCCATAGAGTTCAAGCATGCCCTGTCTACAACACCACACAGAACATTAGTTCAAAGCATTCTACCTTCCAATGTATCTTAAAGATTTATTTAATCAGAGGTCCTAGATTCTGGGTGGGCAAGAAACATTTTTATTTTTAATAGCCTTCAAAAGTTAGAATTAAGAAAAGTATTAAGAAAATGAGCATGGAGAAAGAAAAATAGAAACTGAGATGATTGTTGCCTTCATGATATAATAAGGAAAAAGATAAAACATTCACTTAAAAGAGCTAGCTGGACAAGACAGCACATCACTGAAATCCCACTAATTGGGAGGCTGGGCAGAGAAGATTCTTAAATTCAGGCCAACCTTACTTCTAAAAAAGAAAACACAAAATGTCAAAAACAAGTAGAGGCCAGCATCATATATTACAGCAAGAATCACACTGGGGGGCTGGAAAAGTAGCTGAAGAAGTTAAGAGACTTGGAATTCTTGCATAGGACTGCAGTTCAACAGCACCAACATTGGGTGGCTCACAACCATGAGCATAGCTCCAGCTGCAAGGAAAGATCAGACGCCTCTGGTGTCACATGCATATACCCACACAGAGACACACTTATAATTAAAAATAAAAATTTTAAAAAGAATCACTTTTTGTTCCAGGGCAGAGCTGCTATACAGAGAAAACTTGTCTTGAAAAAAATAAATGAATGGAAAATTAAAATACACACACACATAACAGCAGCAACAGCAGTAGATCTTGTAAAAACCACAAATATTAACGAAAAACTAAGACAGTGACAAAGGATTTTTGCAAAGTAGAAAAACTAACAATTACAGTAATATGCTTTTGATTGTCAATAATGACATTGAATATAAAAACAAATTCCTCTGGGACTACCTAAGTAGTCCTCCCTCCACTCCCAAAAAAAAGTGAAAACGATATCCACAAAAATTTTCTCCACCAGTTAAGAAACAAGCACACTAGAAATGAAATGATCAAAAAACATACCAGATTGCTGGGCGTTGGTGGTGCATACCTTTAATCCCAACACTCGGGATGCAGAGGCAGGCAGATTTCTGTGAGTTCAAGACCAGCCTGGTCTACAAGAGTTAGTTCCAGGACAGCCTCCAAAGCCACAGAGAAACCCTGTTAACTGCTCTTCTAGAGGACCCAGGTTCAATTCTCAGCAAGTACATGGTAGCTCACAACTGTCAATAACTCCATCTCTAGAGGATCCAAAGCACTCTTTCTGGCATCCCTGGGCATCAGATACACACATATGTTTTAATAAAACACCCCTACACAAAAAGTAAACATAAATTTCAAAAAAAAACAAATGAAAAATAAAACTTTTAAAGGGAGGGTAGGGCCTGGAGAGATGCCTTGGGTGGTTAAGTTTCCAGGACCCACAACAGCTGGCTTACAGCCACCTATAGATAAATAACTCTAGCACCAGGAGATCTAACCCACCCTTAACAGAGTTTGCAGGCACCTTTATACTTGTGGCATATATGCACGTACACACACACACACACACACACACACACACACACACACACACACACACACACACACACCCTTACCCTTGAAAAAAATCCAAGGCAAATCATATTATGAACAAAATGAATATTAATCCAGAACTTCTAGAATATCAATTAATCTCAACAGGAAATGGACAGTCTCTAGAATAGACCATGTCCCAAAACAAGCCTCAGAAGACAGAAAAAATTAAAAGTGTAGCATGCTAGCATGCATCTTCTTTGACTACAGTGAAAGAAAGCTTAAACATGAAAGAAACTTCAGAAATTCTAAAAACATGAAAATTCAACAAAATGCTCTTGAATAAAGAGAAATTTAAAATTTACTTGAAAAAAATAAATAAAAACGAGTGGGTTCAGCAAAAGAAGAACTAGAGAAAAGTTTGTAGCAGTCAGTGCCTCCCCATCAACAATAAAAGGAAGAGGGATAAACAAGCTAATGCTGCAACTCTCATTATTAGAAGAAACCAAACCAAAGCCCAAGGCAGAAAGAAAGAAACCCAGACATTAGAGCATAAAACAAAAAGGAAAGCAGGGTAACAGTAGGAATGCTGCCATTGCTGACAGGAATGAAGTTATACAGCTGAAGCAATAAGTATAAGGCTAGACTGCTATACATAGCTGGAATCTATCCCCAAAAAAGATAAATGAGAGCTGGAGAGAGGGCTCAGAGGTTAAGAGCACTGACTGCTCTACCAGAGGTCCTGAGTTCAATTCCCAGCAACCACATGGTGGCTCACAACCATCTGTTATGAGATCTTGTGCCCTCTGCTGGTGTGCAGATATACATGGAAGCAGAATGCTGTATACATAATAAATAAATAAAATCTTTTTAAAAAAAGATAAATGACCTTTTGGGGGGGCACAAATACATTATATCTGTTAGATCACTAGAGACTCTGAAGAACAACTTATTGGAAAAAAACTGAACATATTAGTGTACAAAAAATGAACCTTAACAATATTTCAGGAGACTAATAGTAGGATTTTATCAATCATAAAAACATTCATATCAAGAAAAGGCCTAGAGCCAAATTTATAGAATAAAACCAATATCAATTCTTTCAAAATTATTTATAAGTCCTAAAGACGAATTCTTCTAATTTCCTTCTATCAGACCTCTGATAAGATTTTTAAAAAACCAAGGACATACAGATGATAGGCATTAGCATACAAAGCATGACAGGTCAATACCTCCAAAAATCATAGATGTAAAACTTCTCAAAGCTGGGCATGGTTGTACACACCTTTAACCCACCTAGAGGATATTTCAATCCTTAATATTTATATACCAAACACTAAGGCATGATAGTTTAAATTGCATAGAGTCTCCTCACACGGTGATAGTTGGTGACTTCCGTACCCACTCCTACCAACAGACAGATCATCCAGACAGACCAAACAGAGAAGTGCTAGAGCTAGCTGACATTATAACCAAATGAACCTAACAGATATTTACAGAACTTGACATCCAATTAGGAAAAAATACACCTCTTCTCAGCACCTCATCCAACTTTCTCCAAAACTGACCACATACTTGGACACAAAGCATCCTACCTGATTCCCCACAGATTAGAGCTGGATATCAACAACTGAAAGCTTACAAACTCATGGAAACTGAACAACTAGTTACTGAAAGAAAACTGGGTCAGAACAGATTAAAATGTAAAAGATCAAAAGGTAAGATAGATCCAGGGTTGGTAGCACACACTTTTAATCCCCAGAACTCGGGAGCTGAGGCAGGTAGATCTCTGTGAGTTCGAGACCAGACTGGTCTACAGAGTGAGTCCCAGGATAGGCTCCAAAGATAGAGAGAAACCCTGTCTCAAAAAACCCGAACAAAACTAAAACTGAATGAAAATAAAACACAGCATGCCCCAACTTATGGAACAAAATAAAGTGCCTACATTAAAAGAGAAGGGCAGACAGACGCTTCATATTAGTAATTTAATAGCACACCTAAAAACCTAGAACAGGGGCTGGAGAGATGGCTCAGAGGTTAAGAGCACCGACTGCTCTTCCAGAAGTCCTGAGTTCAATTCCCAGCAAGCACATGGTGGCTCACAGCCATCTGTAATGAGATCTGGTGCCCTCTTCTGATGTGCAGATATATATGGAAGCAGAATGTTGTATACACAATAAATAAAATCTTAAAAAAAAAAAAAACCTAGAACAAAGAATAAATAATACCCAAAAAGAAGGCGAGAAATAATCAGACTGAATCAATAAACTAGAAATAAACAAAAAAGCAATACAAGGAATCAATGAAACAGTTGGTTCTTTGAGAAAACCAGTAATATTAACAAACCCTTAGCCAAACTAACTAAAAGGTGGAGAGAGAAGATCAATACTAAAAAAATTAGAGGTGAAAAAGTAGACATAACAACAGACAAGGAAATCCAGAGAAACACACGGGCATATTTTAAAAATCTGTACTACACCAAATTGGTATATCTAAAAGAAACAGATAATGTTCTCAATATATACTACCTACCAAATTAAAATCAAACTCAGGTAAGCAATTTAAACAGACCTATAATTCCTAGTGAAATAGAAGCAGTAAATTAAGTCTACCAATCAAAAGAAGCCCAGGGCCAGATGGTTTATGGCATAGATTTCTATCAGTATTTCAAATAGTTAACCCCAAAACTTCTCAAATTATTCCACAGAAACAAAACAAAGAACCTGGCCCAACTCCTTTTACAAGGACACAATTACTGATAATACCTAAACCACATAAAGACTCATCAAAGAAATAGAATTAAAGGCCAGTTTACCTTATGAACACAGATGCAAAGTCTCAATGAAATACTTGGAAACTGAATCCAAGAACACAACCAAAAAGATCTACCATGATTAAGAGGCTTCATCCCAGAGATTAAGGGATGATTCAACATATGCAAATCAACACTTGTAATCTACCATATAAACAGACTGAAAGACTAAAAGTTCAACCAGGAAACTCCTACAGCTGATAAACACTTCTTCAGCAAAGAAGCAGGATATAAAACAAAAAACCAGTAGTCTTCTTATATACAAATGACAATCAGACTAAGAAGGAAACTAGGGACACAACACCCTTCACAATAGCCACAAATAATCTTGGGGTAACTAACCAAGCAAGTAAAAGACATCTAGGATTAAAAAAAAAAACTTTAAGACAGCAAAGAAAGAAATTGAAGAAGATATCAGAAAATGGAAACATCTCTCAAGGCTCATGGATAGGTAGGACTAATGCAGAAAAACTGGGCATCTCTACCAAAAGCAATCTACAGATTCATTTCAATCCCAACCAAAATCCATCACAGAACAGGACAACTTTCAATTTCATATGAAAACACAAAAAACCCAGGATAGCTAAAGCACTCCTGAATAATAAAAGAGCTGCAAGAGGTATCGTCATGCCTGATCTCAAACTGTACTACAGAACTAATACTAGTAATGAAAACACCATGATATTGACACAAAAACAGATGTGTTGATCAATGGAATTGAGCTGAAGACCTAAAAATAAGCACACACCTATGGACACCTGATTTTTTATAAAGAAGCCAGAAATACACACTGTGGGCGGGGGAGGAGAGCAGACAGGTTTTGTTGTTGTTGTTTGTTTTGTCTGTTTCTTTGGTTTTTTTCTTTTTCTTTTGGGGGTAGATGGGTGAGTGTAATATTGGCTATCCTGGAACCTGCTCTGTTGACCAGGGTAGCCTTTAACTCACAGAGATGCACCAGTCTCTTCCTTCTGAGTGCTGGGATTAAAGGCCAAACCCAGCTCAGCATTTTCAACAAATGGTGCTGGTCAAATTAGATAGCTGGATACAGAAGAATGCAAATAGATCCATAATTGTCACTCTGCAAAAACTCAACTCCAAATGGATCAAAGATCAACATAAAAACAGATACCCTGAATTCAACAGAAAAGAGCGTGGGCAATAAATAGTTCTGAACTCATTGGCACATGAAAATACTTTCTTAGTAGAACACTGATAGCACAGGCACTAAGACCAACAATTAAGAAAGGCACTAGGGAAATGTACTTATCCCTAGCATAGGTGTATACTTTGGGAGCCCATTTCACATTGAGCAATACACCCTGAGCCAAGACACATGGGGGATGGTCCTAGGCCCTATCCCAAAGGACACCATAGACTCTGATGACATCCTATTGAAGGCCTTACCCTCCAGGGGGAGCAGAAAGGATATATGATAGGTAGCTATTTTTTTTTGGGGGGGGGCACATAGGGGAGGAGGGAGAGGGAACTCAGATTGACATGTAAAACAATCTTGTTTCTAATTCAAAGGAAGGAAGGAAGGAAGGAAGGAAGGAAGGAAGGAAGGAAGGAAGGAAGGAAGGAAGGAAGGAAGAGAGGGAAATAGGACCTCAACATCCTTAGCCATCAGGGAAATGCAAATCAAAACAACTTGAAATACCATCTTACTACTGTCAGAATGGCTAAAATAAAAAACTGGAGAGGATGTGGAGAAAGGGAAACACTCCTCCACTGCTGGTGGGAGTGCCAACTTGTACAGCCACTTTGGAAATCAGTAGGGCGACTCCTCAAGAAAATGGGAATCCGTCTACCACAAGATCCAGCAATTCCACTCTTAGGCGTATACCAAAAGAAGCACATTCATACAACAAGGACATATGTTCAACGATGTTCATAGCAGCACTATTTGTAATAGCCAGAAACTGCAAGCAACCTAGCACTCGGGGGAGGGGGGGTGGAATATTGAAATTTGCAGTAAAATGGATGAAAATACAAGAAACCATTCTGAGCGAGGTAACCCAATCACAAAAAAGACAAACATGGAATGTACTCACTCATATGTGAATTTTAGAGATGGAGTAAAGGATTACATGCCTACAATCCACACTGCCAAAGAAGCTAATAAACAAGGAGGACCCTAAGAGAGACATACAAGGTCCCTGGAGAAGGGGAAAGGGTTAAGATCTCCTGAGCAAATTGGGAGCATGGGAAGAGTGGGGAGGGAGCAAGGAGAATGAGAAGGGGAGAAGAGGAGGGGTGAGGAGGACATGAGGGAGAAGAACGGTTGAGTCAGGGAAGAATAGAAGAAAACAAGAAAGGAGATACTATTATAGAGGGAGATATATTAGGTTTACAGAGAAATCAGGCACTAGGGAAATGCCTGGAGATCTACAAAGATGACATCAGCTAACAATCTAAGCAACAGAGGAGAGGCTACCTTAAATGCCCTCCCCTGATAATGAGATTGATGACCAGCTTATATGCCATCCTACAGCCTTCATCCAGCAGCTGGTGAAAGTAGAAGCAGACACCCACAACTAATCACTGAATTGAACTGGAATCCAGTTGCACAGAAGGATGAGTGATGAGCAAAGAGGTCCAGACCATGGTGTTGAAACCCACAGAAACAGCTGACCTGAACAATGGTTAGCTCTTGGTCCCCAGATTGATAGCTGGGATACCAGCATGAGACTGATCCATACCCCAGGAACATGGCTTTCAGTGAGGAGACCTCGAAAATCTACAGGACCTCCTGTAGTAGTTCAGTACTTATTCCTAGCATAGGTGTAGACTTTGGGAGCCC
This sequence comes from Cricetulus griseus, assembly GCF_003668045.3. NCBI lineage: Eukaryota > Metazoa > Chordata > Mammalia > Rodentia > Cricetidae > Cricetulus > Cricetulus griseus. Next base: position 97,089,098 of record NC_048601.1, on the reverse strand, counting down.
ATTCCACATAGTGGGATACTCCCTGAGCCAAGATACTCCCATGGAGGTGGGCCTAGGCCCTATCCCAGAGGATATGATAGACTCTAATAACCCCCTATAGAAGGCCATAATTAGAATATATTATACTTCCAATTAAAAATGTCTACATAGCTTAAATGATTTACACATTCAGTGCAATTATCAATCAAAATACCAATGATATTAGGCAGGCAGTAGTCGTCCAGGCCTTTAATCCCAGCTCCAAAGCTACACATAGCAACCCTCTCTCAAAAAAACAAACAATCTCAGCACTTGGGAGGTACAAGCAGGCAAATCTCTGTGAGTTCAAAGCCAGCCTGGCCTACAGAGGGAGTTCCAGAACAAGCTCCAAAGCAATATAGAGAAACCCTGTCTCGAAAATACCAAAACAAATAGAAACCCACCAATGATATTCTTCAGGGAACTAGAAAAGCTGATCACAAAATACATAAGGAAAGGCCAGGCATGGTGGTACACACAATTAAGCTAAAGCAGAGAGAGGTACATCTCTGAGTTTGACCCCAGCCTGGTTAGATAGATATAGAGATATATAGAAGAGCTATAATACCTGACTTTAAAATATACAACACGCCAGGCGATAGATAGATAGATAGATAGATAGATAGATAGATAGATAGATAGATAGATAGATATAAGAGCTATAATACCTGACTTTAAAATATACAACACGCCAGGCGTTGGTTGCGCACACCTTTAATCCCAGCACTGGGGAGGCAGAAGCAGGCAGATCTCTGTGAGTTTGAGACTACCCTGGTCTACAAGAGCTAGTTCCAGGACAGCCTACAAAGCCACAAAGAAACCCTTAAGTTCTAGGCCAGAATGAGGTACAACACACACACACACACCAGAAAAAAGAAAAAGGAAAGGAAGTGGGTATACAATGCAGAAGAAACAAAATTTTAAAAGGCTCCTAATTCTAAATATGTACAGTTGGGTCAAAGCCTTCCATATAAGATCCAAAAGGAAACAATCAACAGAATGAACAACCTGAAGAATGGGAAGTGACATAAAAATTATTCACTAACAAGTGATAAACTTCTAGCATATGTAAGGAGCTTAAGTCAGGTATAAGATACAAAGGGCATCCTAGAAAATATCACAGAAATGAAAACTAAAACCACAATATGTCATCTTATCCTCCTCCAAGTGGTTATTAGAAATAACAATGATAAAGACAAAAATGAATGCTGGTAAGATAAAGGACTGCCCTCAAACACTGATGGTATGTAAGAATGTAAATTAGCTCAGTTATGAGCTGGAAAGATGGCTCAGAAGTTAAGAACACTGGCACTCACTCTTCAGCCAACCAGGGACCAATCCCCAGCACCCACAGGGAAGCTCACAACCAACTGTCACTCCAATTCCAGGGCACCAGGCAAGTCAGAAATAGACTATGACCTATCATACTAAAATGAGTTTCTTTCAGAAAGTTGCAATTTTGCTTTCATAAAAGACATTATGTATACAAAATGATTCGAACTAAATAAGGACTCAAGGGAAAGACTGACTGAGAAAGAGACCTGCTTTTCACTCTATCACTAGACATCAAAATAGATAGAAGACTTAAGAGTTTGATAGCATAGTACATTTCTATACAAATGGTAAGGGTAGTATATAAGTATAAATTATTATGTGTTTTTGTCAAAATTCTCATTAAGATCCAATACCTGTTTCCACAATATTTTCTGTTTCTGTCGTCTCCAGCCCATCCATGCTGTCCTCATCTTCCACTGTAGATTTTCCTCTATTTCGAGGCCTACAGCAAAAAAAAAAAAAAAAAAAAATAACAATAATAACAATAATCACATAAAGTTAAATACTAAAATTTTACTTGGTTCTCTTTTGAGACAGTCTCAGATATAAGCCCAGGGTGGCCTTGGTCTCCTGATCTTCCTGACTCATCCTTCCAACTACTGAGATGTATAGCATGCAGTATCACACCCCAGATGCGCTGAATTTTAAATGTTGAATTTAAGGCTTAGATTTAAACACTTAGCTATAAAGCACACTTGGAAAGCATAACAAATAAAATTAAGCTTTCTCCAGCATAATAGTGCACCAAGAAATATAAAATATTTTCTCCTTTAAAATTTGAGGATGAACCAAGTTAATAAATATCTTAAGTTTGGAAGGGCTAATTCAGGATTTTGTTCTCTGACCTTTCCAAGACTTGTTCTGTATCCGTTAGTGGCTTTTAAATTCCTAGTAAGTTCTTTACAAAGTTCAGACTTTAAAAAGCTTGTATTTAAATTTACTTAAAAGCTTGGGTAATTGGGGCAGAAGATAACTCAGTGGATAAAGGTACTTGTCTCCAACCCTGATACCAAGTTAGGATCCACATGGGGAAAGGAGTCAGCTAACCCTTCAAGTTGCCTGTCTGCTACAAGTGCTCCCAGATTCATGCATGTGCATGTACACACTGAGAAACACAGAAATAAACCAGCTGCAATAAAAGATTAGTAAATTTAATAGGAAAACAAACAACAAAGAGCTTATGTAAGTGTCCAAACCTGGTAGTTCAAACCTTTAATCCCAATCCTCAGTTGGATCTCTAAGAGTTTGAGGTCAGCCTGGTCTATATAGCAAATTCCAATCCAGCCAGGGCTACAAATGTGACCCAATCTCAATTATCAGAATAAAAGATGAGAACAAGCTATATAGCTTAGTGGTGGAGAACTTATCTAATCTAGTCCTTGGGTTCAATCACCAACAGAAAAATTAATTAATTAAAGTGAAATATGAAAGAGCTGCTCAATGGACATCTTGTTCATTAACTGTTTTTAATTCACAGTCAAAAGCTGACAGTTCATTTATATTAAAAAATAATTGATTACATGCAGAGCACTCTTCTTCTAGGCATATTTAGTGGCCCTTATACAATGGTGGTTCTCAATAGGGTAAGTGATTGTCCCCCAAGAAATACCTGAAATATTTGTTGTTTCAATATGACTAGCCAGTAGAGTCCATGTGATACTGCTAAACACCCTACAATTCCGAAAGTGCCCCTGCCAAGAAATCAGGTTCTATTTTCTTCTCTGTCTACAGCAAGTACTGATAAATATAAGAGTTTTACTTTTTCCATGAAATATTTAAAGATACATGAACTAGAGAGATGGCTTAGCAGTTAAGAGTGCTTTTTGTTCTACTAGGACCTGAGTTCAAGGTACCAGCACCCATTATCAGGCATCTCAAAACTGACCTGAGTTCAGTTCCCAGAACCCATTATCAGGCATCTCAAAACCATCATCTGTTAACTCGTGCTCCAGACAACCAGATGCACTCTCTGGACCTCTGTGGGCACCTAATCACAAGTGGCATATAGACACAGACCCATACACATACAAGCAAATTTTCTTAATATCAAGAAATAAAAAGTTCTATTGTTTTCTAAAAATTGCTAAATAGGACTAGACATCCCATGAATCTTAAAATTTGGTTAAAGAAATGAACTCCTGGCATTTGAAGCTAAAAACTTTAAATGACATTTGATTGGTCCTTTTGAACTCTTTATAGTAGTAAATTACATTTTGCCAGTTCTTTCCATGCAGTTATCTCCCACAGAAATGTCTCACTACCTGGCTTCTCTTGCATGGAGTGTCTATATCTGCCTCTCTTCCAAACTATCTTACCAATTCTGCATTTTTTGATGGTCAAAAATCCATAAAAGATCAGGCAAAAAGTGGCTCGGTGGTTTATTGTCATAACCACCAAACAAGATGACCTGAACTTCAGTTGCCAACATGGTAGAAGGAAAGAACCACCTGACCTCTACACATGTTCAGTGATACCCATGTACCAACACAAACACTCTAAATAAAATGTGAAAAAATCCATAAAATTATCAACACAGCACAGCCCATAAGTACCCAAGTCCCAAGTTTAACAAATAATGTCTTGCTTCCCATCTTCCACTCTATTCATCTCCAGAAGATCCTTTCCCTCCCCAATGACTTACGAAACCTACAAATAACCATTTTAGATGGAAAATATGTTCTTGAAATTATATAGCTTCTGCAATTTTCATGGTAAGTAAAGAGGTAATTTTCCCTTTGAAATGGAATCCGTGATGCCAAATGTAGTGGTTTAAAGAATAACCCCCATTGAATGATTAGTCACCACAGAGTGAAACTCTTTGAAAGGATTAGAAGGATTAAGAGGTTTGGCCTTGTCAGAAGGGATGGGGGAGCTTTGAAATTTTAAAAGCCCAGTCTCTCTACAGCTACTACTCCAGCACCATGCATACCACCATGCTGCCTACCATGATAATAATGTACTAAACCTCTTAAAATGTAAGAGTTGCCTTGGTCATTGTGTCTCTTCACAGCAAAAGTATAACAACATACCAGGGCTTCATGCCTCTAGCATATAAGAACAGAAATTGCTATAATTACTATTAAAAGTCATAAACGAAGCTAGAGATGACTCAGCAGTTAAGAGCACTGTCTGCTCTTCCAGAGGACCAAGGTTCAATTTCCAATAACCACATGGCAGTTCACAACTGAGTTCCAGGACAGCCAGGGCTGTTACACAGAGAAACCCTGACTGGGGGGGGAGGGGGCAAGTATTCTATCAAATTTAACTTGCAGAGGATCTGGGTTTGATTCCCAGAATCTTATCAGATAACTCACAACTACCTGTAATTCTAGTTCCTCTTCTGGTCTCTGTGGGAACTGCACACATGGTATACACAGAGACAAGCAGGCACACATACAAACACTTTGTTTTGCTTTTAAAGATTTATTTTTATTTTATGTGTATGAGCATCTGCTTGAGTGCATGTGTTTTGTTCCCATCAAGGCCAGAAAAGGGTGTTGGGTCCCCTAGAACGGAAGCTACAGGGGTTTGTGAGCACAATGTAAGTGCTAGGAACTGAACCTGTCCTCTGCAAAAGCAGCTAGTGCTCTAAATGCTGAGCCATCTCTTCAGCCTCACATATTCTTTTTAAATGTTAAATCCTTATGCATGAAGTTGGAACTAGGATTTTTAAAGTCCTTCCTTTTTAAAGATTATATCCCCGGATAGTTATAAATGAAATAATATTGTGCCTGAAACTGGGTTCAAAGTAACAGAAGAAGTCAAGAGTATAAATGAAATAAGGCTGCTCTAAGGAAAGAGAGAAGGAAAACCTGGAGTTAGATGGGTGGGGAAGTGGAGAAGATCTGGGAAGAGAAACCATGATCAGAATTATAGCTGACTTTTAATTGACTTTTCAATTAAAAATATATATTAAATACACACCTGTAACTACTGAGCACTGTCTATGCTACCAGCTCCCCACCATTACTAAAAATATCATGCAAGATGAAACAAGATCCCTAAAATGTGACTGCTGCTCAACTGAGTGGCAATCCATTGTATTTTTCCAGTACCTATGAAAACTCTATAAAAATACATAATTCACTTTTTTTACAAAAAAATCTATCTTTTCAATAACATATATTCTAAAAATATAATAAACATAATTAGGCTGGTGTGTGTTGCTGTTTCAGATAAGTGATGGCAGTATAGGTGTATAGGGGGTTTGTTATATTATTGTCTACACACACAGAGCAATTTTTTTTACCATTTTTTTATTTAAATTAGAAACAAGATTGTTTTACATGTCAATCCCAGTTCCCTCTCATTCCCATCCTCCCTTGCCTCCCACTAAGACCCTACCTATCCCATACCATTTCTGCTCCCCAGGGAGGGTGAGGCCTTCCATGGGGAGATCTTCAGAGTGTGTCATATCCTTTGGGATAGAGCATAGGCCAACCCCCTTGTGTCTAGGCTGAGGGAGTATCCCTCTATGTGGGATGGGCGCACAAAGTCCATTCCTATGCTAGGGATAAGTAATGATCCACTACAAGATGCCCCATAGATTTCCAAGTTCTCCTAACTGACACCCACGTCCATGATGGTTTCCCAGCTATCAGTCTGGGGACCAAGAGCTCTCCTTTGTTCAGGGCAGCTGTTTCTGTGGGCTTCTCCAGCCTTATCCAGCCTTGACCCCTTTGCTCATCACTCCTCCTTCTCTGCATCTGGATTCCAGTTCAATTCAGTGATTAGTTTTGGATGTCTTCTTCTACTTCCACCAGCTGCTGGATGAAGGCTATAGGATGGCATATAAGTCGGTCATCAATCTCATTATCAGGGGAGGGCATTTAAGGTAGCCTCTCCTCTGTTGCTTGGATTGTTAGTTGGTGTCATCCTTGTAGCTCTCTGTACATTTCCCTTGTGTCTGATTTCTCTTTAAACCTATAATGTCTCCCTCTCTTATTGGTATCTCTTATGAGCAATTTTTCTAAAACAGAAAATTTTCTGAAAGTGAGTAAAGGGGAAAGGACATCCTCGGGAAGGATGGAATGACAAGTGGAAAGCCATATGAAAGAAATTATTTCAGCACAAAGACCTGTGCTAAAAAAAAACTACCAGCAGAAGAAAGATTTCAGACAGCGCTCGGGAGAAGTATGCTGGTGCAGGACCTTTACTACATTAAGGCACAGGACCTGTGTGAAGACTGCCTAGGTCAAATTCTGACTCTAGAACTATCTGGGCCTCAGCTGTTGGGGGTGGGGTGGGGAATAATAGTATCTATTCAGAAGATTTTCATAACATTTTCCTGAAAGAGTACTTTATCTAAGTTCTCATTGCCATCATCCAGACTACAGGCACAAACAGTCCCTGAAAGGCCAAGGGACTTGTGAACTCTCTTCCAGGCACTGCACAGAGTACACTGGCAGTCTGACTGGCTTCTTTTCCTCCTAGGCATGCAGCTGGTTTCCCATTTTGTAACTTCCCTTACATGTGACTGAAGTGCAAGCAACACAGAAGCCTCTTATCCACACACAGTACTTGTCCCCAAACATCCCTGCAACATGCAATCACCTCTTTTCTATGCATCATGTCAGGTGTTGACATCAGAGATCAGGCCAAGTTCTACATGACTAAGTTACTGTGATGAACCTAAGATTTTAGGCAGCACAGCTCTGACAGTATTCTTTGTGGAGTCATCACAACAGTCAACATTTTATAGAAAGGAAAAATAACAAATTCCGGAATTAGCAGGGCACAGGCTTGTAATCCCAGCACTCTGGGAGGCAGGGGAGTCATAGCAAGAAGCCGGTGTGGCCTACCTAACAAATTCCAAGCCAGGCAGGGCTAAACTAAAAACCCTATCTTAAAAATAAAAAAGGGCCAAAAGAAATAACCCAGTAAATACAAGCACTTACTACATAGACCTGACAAGTCTCACAATCCTCAGAGTCCATGTAAAAGTCCTGGTGGATTAGCAAGCACCTATAAACCCAGGAATCCTGCAGTGGGATAGGAGGTAGAAACAAATCACCCAGAAGCTGGTGTGTGCAGCTCAGCAGCAGAAACAAGAGAGACCCTGCTCAAAATCAAGATGGAAGGCAAGAACCAACTCCCAAAGTTATTCTGGGATCTGCATGGGTGACCCCACACACATAAATATTATGTATATTTTAAAACAGAATCTCATGTAGTCTGGCCGGGCATGGAATTCACTATGTAAACCAGGCTAGGAAAAAAAAAAAAAAAAAAAAAAACACCTTTAAGTAAAAATAAATGGAGGCTGGGAGATGGTGGCGCAGGCCTTTAATTCCAGTGCTTGGGAAGCAGAGGCAGGTGGATCTCTGTGAGTTCAAGGCTGGCCTGGTCTCTAGAGCTAGTTCCAAGGCAGCCAGAGCTACACAAAGAAACCCTGTCTGAGAAAATTAAATAAATAAATAAATAGATAGATAGATAGATAAATAAATAAATAAATAAATAAATAAATAAATAAATAAATAAATAAATAAATAAATAAATGGAGCTGAGGTAAATAAAACAATAAAGTTAAGCACATACCTGCAAATCCAAGTACTAAGGGGTCAAGGCAAGAAGATGACCAGAAGTTCAAGACTAGTCTGGGTTAAAGAGCGAATTCAAGGTACACCACAGTTTGTGGGTAGAAAGAATGTTTAGTACAGTGTCATGTTTTTAGATAACTTGTTTATTTTTATTGTGTGTGCATTGGTGTTTTGCCTGTGTGTCCCTTGGAACTAGAATTACACAGACAGCTGTGAACTGCCATATGGGTGCTAGGAATTGAGCCTGAGTCCTCTTGAAGAGCAGACAATGCTACTTCTAAGTCATCTCTCCAGCCCCCTTTCACATTTGTTTAAAAAAAGAAAATTTATACTAGCCAGGTATGGTGGCATATATCTCAAATTGTATTATTCCAGAGTTTAAGTTAGTACTCTTGAAGAAAAAATTGACCAAACAACAAAAAATTAAAGCATTCTGTTGTAGAAATGTGGCATGCATGAAGCCCTGGGCTTTACCCCAGGAATCACATAAAACTAGGCATAGTGGTGCATGCATTTAACACTAGCAGTTGGTGGGAGTCAGGAGAATCAAAAGTTACGTTCATCTTTAACTACACAGATGGTAAAGACAAGCTTGGGATACATGATATCCTGTCTCAAAAAATAAAAAGGCAAATATTCCTATGTCTTTACAATTCATTGTATATGATGTCATGTCTTATCTACAATCCAAAATATATAGAAAGAAATACAAGAAAGCTTCCAATGATTATTACTGGTGACTTATGCTATTTGCTACTTTATGATGAACACATACAACACTGTTTCTATCTCACTGAAGTGGATATATTAGGATATTTCACTGTATATGAGCGTATATGCACACCACGTTCATACCTGGTGCTCAGGGAAACCCAAAGGCATCAAGTCCCTGGAACTAGTTATGCGCTACCATATGGGTTTCAGCAACAACAGTGTGCACTCTTAACCACTGGCCATCCCTCTGGTATTTAATAATCATATGCACATTTGAAAAACATAAATATGTGCTGTGGTAGTTTGAAAGAAAATGGCACTGTTAGGAGGTGTGGCTTTGTTGGAGTAGATGTGGCCTTGTAGGAGGAAGTACATCACTGTGAGGGTAGGCTTTGAGGTCTCCTATGCTCAAGCTACATCCAGTAACATAATTCACTTCCTGTTGCCTATGGATCAAGATATAGAATTCTCAGCTCCTTCCCTGGCACCAGTCTACTTGCAAGCTGCCATGTCTCACCATGATGATAATGGACTAAACCTCTGAAACTATAAGCCACCCCCAATTAAATGTTTTCCTTTATAAAAGTTGCTGTGGTCATGGTATCACTTCACTGCAATAGAAACCCTAAGACATGCCCTAATCAAGGTAACCATATCTTTTTTTACGTGAAAATGCATTTATAACCTGAAAAATACCTGGGATTATGTCAGGAAAAAACTGTATTTGAATTTTAAACCATTTATCATTTGAGTTCAAATTTGATAATGTTTGTAGACTATTTTATAGGCCTTAGGCTGTCTTCAAATGTTTTCAGCCCTTCAAGAGAAAGAGTCAATGCAAAAAATCAAATGACACTGGTCAAAAGACTCACTGTCTCCTAAGCACTACTATATTTATAGAATGATTAATGTAGCACTTTCCTCAAAATAGTACTTTTGGTGCTGGGATGTGGCTTAGTTAGAAAGAATGCTTGCCTAGCAGTCATGAAGTCCTGGATTTGATTCACACATGAAACCAGGCATGTTACCACATACCTATGATCCCATTAATTGTAAGAGCCAATAAGATAACATTTCAAGGTCATCCTCCATAACATTTTTGATCCCCACAACTACTACCCAGAACCCCTCCACAAAATTCTATATGGGAAACATTAAGTCATTCTTGGATAGTCTCAGGGAATTAGGTCTAGAAGATTTTTCTGTACCGAAAGTCTCAGATAGTCCTTCATAAATATGGCCTGAATATATATATATATATATATATATATAATATATTATATATATATATATATATATATATATATATATATATATATGGGTTTTTCAGACAGGGTTTCTCTGTGGCTTTGGAGGCTGTCCTGGAACTAACTCTTATAGACCTGCTGAAAATAAAATTCTCTGTATTTTTTTAATTTTTCAAGATAGGGTTTCTCTGTGTAGCTTTATAGACCAGGCTGGCCTTGAACTCACAGAAATCCACCTGCCTCTGCCTCCCAAAAGGTGGGAGGTGCCTCCCAGCACTCAAACTGATGTTTAATTCTAGCTAAAAGTGATTCCATAAAATTTTTGCCATAAAATCATTAGAGTCCTTAAACACCTAATAGGATACAAATGCTATGCAAAGAGTTATTTTAGTATATTGTTTAGGGGAAAAAATTCTGGACACAGAATCTATAAATACAAGGTGCCTAATTTATTTTAAATGCTAGCAATTTTGTATTATGTTTACCTTAACTTCCTCAAGATCTATTAACATGGCATTTAAAAACAAAAAACTGCTGTTGCATCAGGGTAATGGTGCATGCCTTTAATCCCAGCACTCAGGAGGCAGAGGAAGGTGGATCTCTGTGAGTTTGAGACCAGCCTGGTCTCCAAAGCGAGTTCCAGGACAGCCAGGGCTGTTTCCCAGAGAAACCTTGTCTCAAAAAAACAAAAACAAAAAAACAAAACAAAACAAAAAAGAAAAACAAAAGCAAACAAACAAAAAATCACCCAAAAAAGGCTACAGAATACGATCACATAACTCAAGCTTGTCTGGAAATAGGTATGTATGCCAGGTTGCCCTTTAAAAGGATCCTCCTGCCTCTGCTTCTTAAGTGCTGGTGTTAGAAGCATATAACGTGGGCACCCGCATGTGCCTGTAGATGGTGGTGAGCCACCATGTGGGCACCAAGAGCTGAACCAAGTCCTCAACAGGAATAACAAGTGCTCTTAAGTTGAGCTCTTGTGACCCTGATTTTACATTCTTAGTTTCCTTTTTTGGTTTTCTTTAGCTTTTGAGCCTGCCCTGGAACTCGCTGACATTAGAATGTAAGATATCAACAGAAGGATATTGCAAAGAGTTGGGTTTTGGTAGCTAAGAGAGGAATAAATGCTTAAGTAAAACAGGTTTGAGGGTGATCAAAAGGCCATGGATCATTTTTTTTTTAATGTTCTCAGAAATAGGATTATTACATTAAAAATGTGTCCAGTTTCTGTGTGGTTAAAGCAATCTGAAGGAGAAACCAATGACCAAAGATCCACTTTGGAGTCTCTATGTCTGAAAAGTGCTATGTTTACTGACATGAAGACAGCCACTGTCTATTTGGTGTGTGGGTAGGGGTATAGGTATTTTTCAGAGGTGTCCATAAGGAAATACTAAAGGAAACTGAGAAGACCAGCCACAGAAGCCAAGAGATAGAAATTTCCTGTAAGAACTTATGTAACATCCACGGTTACTTGTCATAGAAGATAACTGTGGAGGGAGGTCCCCACAACGCACAGTGTCTGAATGTGACAGTCTAATAACAAACAGATAACAGAAGGTACAGTGGTGAATTAGAAAGGAGGTAAAGTAGAGCTGGGAATGGTGGTAAACACCTTTAATCCCAGGGGGATCTATCTCTAAAGGCTTGAGGCCAGCCTGGTCTACAAGTAGACTCCAGGACAGCCAGAGCTGTCACACAGAGAAACTGTCTTCTTTGTTGTTGTTACTGTTGTTTTTCAAAACAGGGTTTCTCAGTATAGCCTTGGCTGGCCTCAAACTCAGAGAGATCCGCCTGCCCCTGTCTATGATCATACTGTTGTCAAATAATAAAACTCTGGTAAAGATGGGATACACCAGATGCATTCATGTGATATTAAAACAAAACGATAAAGCTGTATTTTAGTAGGGTTTTTTCCTTGTTAATTTTTTGCACAATCTTTTCAGTGAAAGTTGGAAACTACTTCCAATAGGAAAAATACATGGGGGGGGGACTACATAATTTTTGTCTCATTTTCAATTATATTTTATAGGAAAGGCTGAATGAGTGAATAAGAAGTAGGTAGCTGTACAAGCTTCTTGGGGCTACAGTAACAAAGTGTCACAAGGGCTAGAGAGATGGCTCAGAGTTTAAGAGCACCGACTGCTCTTCCAGAGATCCTGAGTTCAATTCCCAGCAACCACATGGTGGCTCACAACCATTTGTAATGAGATCTGGTGCCCTCTTTTGCCCTGCAGGCATACATGTAGGCAGAACACTGTATACAAAATAAATAAATCTTTAAAAAAAATAAATAAACAAAATAAAAAATTCAAACTGTCACGGCTTAAAAGAACACATTTCAGGGGGCTGGAGAGATGGCTCAGAGAGGTCCTGAGTTCAATTCCCAGCAACCACATGATGGCTCACAACCATCCATTATGAGACCTGGTGCCCTCTTCTGGTGTGCAGATATACATGGAAGCAGAATGTTGTATATATAATAAAAAAATAAAATCTTAAAAAAATCTTAAAAAAAAAACACATTTCTTCTGTCACACTTCTGGAAGCTGGAAGTAAGAAAGTCAAGTCACTGACAGAGTGGCCATCTAATGGTCATCTGTAGATTATGAGGGGAAATCTGCTCAGTGTCTGTCTTGTCTCCTGGTTTCTGGTGGTGTCAGCAATCCTTGGTGAAGCCTGTCTTAATGGTTTTCTAATTTCAGTGTTTGCTTTCCAATTAACCAATTATCCAATACCCAACTTCTTGTGTGTCAGTGTCTAGGTCTCCATCTTAAGAAGAATCTCCTAATACTTCCCCCAAAAAGGTCACATTTTCCAGATTCAGGACAAATACATATATATGAAGGTAACTGTGGGTTTTGTTTTTTTTTTTTTTTTCTTTTTCAAAACAGAGATTCACTGTGCAGTCCTGGCTGCCTTGGACCTTCCAGAGGTCGCTCTGTAGACCAGGCTGACCTCAAACTCTGAGAACCATCTGCAGGGTTTAAAGGTGTGTGTCCTCCACCACCGCCTGGCATGAGGGTGGTTTTGTTTCTTCCCCACTTATTCAACCCAGTACAGTAATTTTAAGAATGTAAATAAAAGCATAGAAAATTTACTTGTAGAATTACAGTAGACACATTTGAATTGTTTTAACATGCCTTTAGTCTTAGCACTTGGGAGGCAGAGGCAGGGAGCTCTGTGAGTTCCAGGCCAGCCTTGCCTACAAAGGGAGTGCCAGGGAAGTTGGGGCTGTTACACAGAGAAAGCCTGTCTCAAAAACCAAAAAAGTTTTAACTTTAATTTTGGTGCTTGGTTGTCACCTGAATGAGATTGAAAGCTGTTTAAGACATTTCTAAAGCATACCGTTTGTTTGTTTGTTTGTTTGTTTGTTTGTTTTGATGGGGTCCTAGAACTCACTTTGTAGACCAGGCTGGCCTCAGACTCAAGAGATCCATCTATCTCCTGAGTGCTTGAATTAACGACATGAACCACCACACTCGGCATGGTTTTGTTTTTACTGGCATTGTAAGACAGGATCAGCTGACAGCAAACCCACCCTGAATTGTGGGCTACACCAACCCATATACCGGGGATTCTATAGGGGGAAAAAAAAAAAAAAAAACACAGAAAACTCCCAAGTGAGAGCCAGGCATCGTTTTTCTGTTTCCTGTCCACCCTGATATGAAGAACCTCCTCTACCACAGGCTCCCATCATTGTGTTTTGTTCAAGCATGTAGGAACAAACAACTGAATTATCTCAAACTGTGACCTAAAATAAAACCTGTCTTTTTAAAGATGCTTTTCTGGGGCTGTGGAGATGGCTCAGAGGTTAAGAGCACTGACTGCTCTTCCAGAGGTCCTGAGTTCAATTGCCAGCAACCACATGGTGGCTCACAACCATCTGTAATGAGATCTGGTGCCCACTTGTGGTGTGCAGATATACATGGAAGCAGAATGTTGTATACATAATAAATAAATAAAATTTTAAAAAAAGATTATTTTCTGAAGGGTTTTGTCAAAGCAATTTAACACAGAAAATTGGTATCAGAAATATGGACAGGAAATTTTTCTGAAAAAAAAAGTGATATGATGGTAGAGACATGTTTGCTAATTTGAAATCCTCAAATTTGTATGTCAAAATCCTCATGTTCAGATACCCTAGATGTAACTTTGTTTGGAAATAGGGCCACCTTTAGAGTGAAGATGTAGTCTGATGGGGTGGCTTGCAAGCTAAAACCATTTATTGGCCTTGCAGAGGAACTAGATTCAATTCCCAGAATCATATGGTGGCTTATAACCATCCCTTAACCTAATTCAAGAGGATCCAACCTCTTCTGACCTTCATGGGCACCTAGCACAAAGATGGTGAACTTGCATACATTCAGGCAAAACTTTAACATAGGCAAAATGAATAAATCTAATCTTTCCAAATTAACAACAAAAAAAGATGTAGTCTGGGTGCTGGTGAAATGGCTCAGCAGGTAAAGGCACTTGTTGCCAAGCTGTCATGACAACTGGAATGTGATACCCATGACCCACGTAATGGAAGGAAAAAAGCAGCTGAGTTCCACATAGGTGTACACACACACACACAAAATTTTTCAACAAAAAGACATTACAACTCAACATAAAAGCAAGACCACAACACACAGGGAAAACACAGCTATCTGCAAACCAAGCTGAAAGGAAGGTCCAAAAAGAACCAATTCTGCTGGCTTAAATTCCAGCCTCCAAATCATGAAGAAGAAAAAAAGGGGGGCACTATTATCGTGAGTAGTTGCTCTGTGGTATTTTGTTACGACCACTAAAGAACTGGTGGAGACAGAAACTAAAAAGTACTTTGTTAAATACTTCCCTGGGGTTTTGAGAACTATGTTGAGAAGCATACACATCAATATGATGGGTAATTCTCATGCTGAGGGGAAAACGGTCACTATAGCAACTGCAAACCACCAATAAGACCGCATGACTTAGAGGGTGTGTGTGTGTGTGTGTGTGTGTGTGTGTGTGTGTGTGTGTGTGTGTGTGTGTGTGAGAGAGAGAGAGACAGAGACAGAGACAGAGACAGAGAGAGAGACAGAGACAGAGAGAGAGAGACAGAGACAGAGACAGAGGGGAGGGAAGGAGGCACTTCTCAAAATAAGGGAGGCACAAAAGGGAAAACAAAGAACTGTGCTTCTGAGATATGGAAAAGTTCTAGATTTATCATCACTACATAAATTAATGCACTGAATGAATTTCTCAACAGTTGGAGGATTTTGAAGGAAGCATTATGGCTCGCTCTTGTAATATCAGTATTAGAAAGATGAGGCAGAAAGCTTACTGTGAGTTCAAAGCCAGCCTTGCCTACAGAGCAAGTTCCAGGACAGGCAGGGCTACAAAAAAAAAAAAAAAAAAAAAAAAAAAAAAAAAGAACCAGTCTTAAAAAACCAAAAGAAAGAAAGAAAATGCGTTTTTAATATGTCTTATAATTTAGAAGTAATATACCAAGTAGAACAAAGTGAACGCTATCTATGTAGAACAGGGCTGGGAACAGGAAAAGCCTCAGAGTATTCCCTCAACTGAAGCAACGAACTATCACACAAATTATTACAAATGACCTACATCATTTGACTAACAAAGATAGCTTTCTAAACATTCCTTTTACAAAATTTCAGTTATTTCCTCTTGGCCCTACTTCCCCATCTACAATTCACCTAGTTAGTAATCATTAGTAATCAACACCTGGTCAAAGGTTACAATGATGAGCTATGGACCATTTCATTAGTTTCCTCCTTAAATGTTTTAAAGGTATTGTGCTTATACATAGTCATTAAATGCTCTAGGCTTAATGAAGTTGCCCAAAATGCTCTGTTTTGCTGACCTTCATGTGAATACCCTCCCCTAAACAAATCATTAGAGTTATTTGATCAAGTGGGCTGGGTCTGAGCAGCTGAGGAGCAGTGCAGCTGAAGTTTAAAACACCGTAAAGACTGATGAGAAAGCGCACACTCAAACCTTAAAACTGCACTGCCCCTCTATAAGGAAGGAAGAGCGCTAAGTATAACATAGTAGCAATAAAACAAAAATCCCTTGATACTAAATAACCTAGTTATCAGCCTGGAAGAAAAACATGTGAAGGGAAGAAATGTCAATATTAAATAACTACTGGTGAGACGGGCTAGAAGAAATTAAAAGAAACTGGACATCTTTAATAGTGGAAGACAGTAATAAGAGGCAGGTAGAAGGGGGTACAGAGACCCATGCTCTAGGTGGACAGTGATAGTTTTATAAAGAGTGACTAGAACCAGGGTGTGGTTGGGCAAGCCTTCATCCCAGTCCTCAGAAGGCAGAGGCAAGCAAATCTCTGAGTTTGAGGCCAGCCTCATCTACAGACTTTGTTCCAGAACAGACAGGGATACAAAGAGAAACCCTTTCTCAAAAACAAAAATTACTAGTCAATATTCAAATGACGCATTGGACTCTGCAGGTGCCCCCCCATACATGTAACTGTCAAAGGAGGTGCTTTTATTTCAAACCTTAAAAACTCATCTCAGTTTAAAAACCCAACTCACGAACCAAAAATAATGTATATCGGTTAACACCAGCACTCAAATAGTTTAGGCAAGGAGAATCAACAGTCCTAGGCCAGACTAGGTTGAACAGGGAGACACTGTTTCAAAAAATATATTTTAATATTATGTATAAATACACATATGCAAAAATATATGGGTGCATATATAAAATAAATTTAAGTACTTGTCATCACTAGAAGATGAAATCCAACAGAAAACATCCATGTCTCTTCCTGTCACCGAATCACAAATCCTCCTCCTCCCCCCTCATACTTTGCTCCTTGTTCAAGAGCCTGTCTCCCATTGGAAGCTGAATGTACACATTATTGCTGTCCCAGCCCCAGCTAACCCTAACCACAGGAATATGCCCAGTCGTGGCCAAACAGAGCAGAGAGAAACTTATGAAAGCTTCAGAAAAAGTTTATATTCCAAGTGAAAGATGTGTGGGCAATTACTATCTTTACTGACTATAGTTGTTAATACAAATCCTTTTTCTCACACCCTCTATCAATCTCTCCATAAATCCTTTCAGCTGTACCTGAAAACATGAAACCTGAAAACATCACTTCAACACTCCTAGTCCCTCTTGCTTTAAACCCTCTCTCCTGGATGCTTCCCCCCTTTATCATCTCATTCTCTTCTCAACAAAGCTGCTAGTATGAGCCACCCACCCACTCTTTTGGGGTGCTGGGGTTGAACTCAAGGTCTCACCTATACTAGGTAAGCACTCTACTTCCTGTAGAGTGTAGGGCCCTGAAATAAGTCTTTTAGGCCATTTGTCTTCTCACCTAAGTGTAAATGACAGATCTCACAAGTTAGGACCTTACATGATCTGACTCCCACTTCTTAGCTTATCTGCCCTTTATTACTCTGCTCACCCAAGATGCCTCTTCTCAGTTCAGTTTTATGAACAAGTCAAACCACAGAGCCTTTTCTCACTCACTGTTTCCTACTCCTGAAATGCTCATCTCACTCGCACCGCCTTCTCACTGCACTCTCACACCCCCTTCTCACTGCACTCTCACCGCCTTCTCACTGCACTCTCACACCCCCTTCTCACTGCACTCACACCGCCTTCTCACTGCACTCTCACACCCCCTTCTCACTGCATTCACACCGCCTTCTCACTGCACTCTCACCGCCTTCTCACTGCACTCTCACACCCCCTTCTCACTGCATTCACACCGCCTTCTCACTGCACTCTCACACCCCCTTCTCACTGCACTCGCACCGCCTTCTCACTGCACTCTCACTGCCTTTGCACTGCACTCTCACTGCACTCACACTGCCTTTAGGATTCAAAGTCATCTTTACTAGACCTCCTCAATCAGCTTATGTTACTAACCCAGTACAGCCCTACTCATCCTGTTCACTTTATTTCCCCCATAATACTTAATATTTCAGACATAATAAAATGTTTTTCTATTTTAATCTGTCTTCTCCCTCATCCTAACTAAAGTTCCATGAACTTCTTTTATTTTTCTCCTCTATTTCCCCTGCTTGTATTATGTTTTTGCATATACTACAAGTGCCAAATAAATGAATCCAGCAACCATCAATAAGATGAAAATGAAAGGAACCGGAAAGGGGAACGTATCTAAGTCCTTGACAATTTCATATGCTACTGAATTATACCTGTGAGGCAAATTTCTACTTGTTGAAGCCATTTTCTAACTAAGGTTTTTGACATTTGAAGCAAGAAGTATCCTGCATGAAAATAAACACAAGTTTAAAAAAAAAATCTAATGGGCTGAATAACTCAGTGTGGAATGCTTGTCTAGCATACAGAGTCTTGAGTTCAATTCTCACCCCACCACCCAAAAAGACTATGTTGGGGGACATAGTCCAACTGGCATGCTATCTGGCATGCATGAAGCCCTGGGTTCTATTCTCATCCCCTGAAAAACGGTACGGTTGTACATGCTTATAATCACAACACTTGGAAAGTGGCAGCAAAGACACATTGATTGAGGAGATAGCTCAGTAGGTAGGAAAGGTGCTTGCCTTGTAATCATGAGGACCTGAGCTGAATCCTCAGAACTCACATTTCAAAAAGAGGACATGGGGCTGGAGCGATGACTGGACCTAAGTTCAATTCTTGGCACCCACATTAGGCAGCTCACAACTTCCTGTAATTACAGTCCCTGGATATCTGAAGTTCTTCTGCCCCCCCCCCATGCACATGGAAACACAAACACACACTATAATGCTTATTTGTTAATAACAGTACTGGAGAGGGAGAGAGGAGTGAGGAGAGAACCCCATCTCTGCCCTACCTAGGGATAGAGGTTCAGACACTGTCTTTGTTATTTTATTATAACAGAACCAAACATGCTGAAAATCCTTAAGCCTTTGATGGTATAACTCAAAGTAGTTTTTATATTACTAGACGGTGCTGCATTTATAATTACTGGTTATATTCTAAATAAGTGTATAGTTTTTTTTCATTTTTATTTTACAAACGTTTAGATGTTTTGACTTTATGTAGCCAGCACAAGAAATCAGACGCTCTGGAACTGGCATTTGAGACAGTTGTGAACCTCCATGTGAGAAAAAGCAGCCGATGCTCTTGGCTGCTGAGGCATCTCTCCAGACCCAGAAGTACACACACAACATCTTATTCATAATTGGAACTGAGGCCTGAACTTAGTGATGCATGCCAGTAATCCCAGCAGCACTCAAAAGGGTGGGGCCAACCTTGGTTAAACAGTGGGTCCAAGGCCAGTATAGGATACAAAAGACCATATTTAAAAAAAAAAAAATTAAAATTAAGATAGCCCAATCACATATCCTGTCAGTCACATACCACTTGAGAAGAATACTTTCAGTACACCTTCCAGAAAAAGAAGGCGGGGTCTTTGTTAAATCCTACCAAATCCCACAGAAGCAGTAGCACAAGAAAAAAAAAAAAAAAAAAATTGGTGAAGCTGAGGAGATGGCTCATTGGTTAAGAGCACCAGCTCACCAGCTGCTCTTCCAAAGGACTTGGGGTTCAATTCCCAGCTCACTCCTGTCTAAAACTCTGGTTTCAGATGATCTGGCACCCTCACACAAACATATATGAATGCAAAACATCAACACACAAAAAAATAACTTCTTAAATAAATACTAAAAATGTTTAATAAATAGGCACTAACACTCTTCTAATACCTGCATTTAGGAAACAGAAGCAGGCAGATCTCTGAGTTCAAAGCCAGTCTGGTCTAAATAGTAAATCTCAAACAACCAAAAAAATAAAATAAAGTAAAATAAAATTTAAAATAAAAGGACTCCCTGCAAAGCTCTTTCTTACAAGTTCTCCTATGGCTACGAGAATCTGATCTGTGTACACATATGAACGTGTGTGTGTGTGTGTGTGTGTGTGTGTGTGTGTGTGTGTGTGTGTGTGTGTGTGTGTGTGTGTGTGTGTGTGTACACTTGTAAGTATGTACACACAAGAGTGGGGGAGAAAATGAGAAGAAAGGAGATAGGTCGATGGAAGCTCCATTAAAGAAAGTAGATCCGACATACAGCAGGCACCTAAAAAAAGTGGACTGGATTTCTTTGAAGCCCAGATCTGGAATCCTACTACTACAAAGCCAGCAGAGACTGCCTGCTTGGTTAACCCTTTGCTAACCATGTACTGGTACCTTTCCCTCTGTTTAATTCTAAATAACAAATAAATGAAGCTTATTGTTTTTTAATACTTAAACTAAAGAAGAATGTTAGAAGCCCAGGACATAAAACAAAGGGAAACAAACACATTTTTTGCATCATTTCATTTCACCAAGTTAAAACCTTAAGTTAACCCTTTCAGTAAATCCTTTCCAATATACTATCTATGAAGTGAGAAAGTAAAAAATGATTTCTGATTTGTACCATAAATGCCCCAATACAGTTTTACTCTGTTAAAGCAGACTCCATTAAACAATGGAAGCTTTTCACTTAAAAAAATAGTCTAACATGCTGCAACCTGCTTTTCCTCTTCCTCTTTAAAATCTATTAAATATTTATGTTAAGTAAACTGTTTAGAAAAAAAACACACTTTTCTCCAAGCTTCAAAACAAGCATTTACAATTACAACAATTATCCTTCTGCAACTTTCTTATTGGTAATGAAGCTGTCCAAATTGTTGGTGGTGGGGGTTGCTCCTGGCACTGAATAAAACACCACTGTGGGGGGGGGGAGTGAAGAGCAGATATAATAACTACAGGTCAGGTTCTGACTTCCCATTGTTTTTTGTTTTGTTTTTTCTTCCAGAACAGTAATACATCATACCACTCAGAGCCTGGACTCCTATAGACTATCACTTTCCACAAAAGTCTCATCTAAAATGTTACAGTTATCTCACAAAATTTCAGAATAATAAAATTTAAGGAGTTACAATTTAAGACAAAACCAAGATAATATACTGCTACACAGCTACTAACTGCACTGTCAGATGCTTATACAATGACAATAGGCCCTAAGGAAACCCAGGCTTTGAATCATATGAAAACCACTGCAAAAACAAATCAATTTTTCTTATAAAAAAATTAATGTCATTCCGAAGAAATATCTACAATGAACTGTGAAAGTATCTTAAATGTGCTCAGAATGCAAAATTTGATACTCCTTGTTTCCATGTAATCATTCTCAGGTACAAATAAAATTCTACAAGTTTGAATCAGAAGACTTTGTCTTAGCTAAATTTACACTAGTCAATTAGAAAAAGTTTATTTAATACAAAGATTTACCAAAAAGGCTTTAATAAAAATAGGGACTGGTGGCCAAGTGTGGTTTCACACACTTTTAATCCTAGAGCTTGGAAGAGAGGTAAGTCGATCTCTGGTTCAAGACCAGCCTGTTCTATAAAGGGAATTATGTCTCAGCCACACAGTAAGATCCTGTACCCCTCAGAGGAAAAAAATCAAACATAAACAAACATACACTTAGTCTAGAGAGATGGCATAGTGGTTAAGAGCCGTTCCTGCTCTTCCAGAGAACCAGAGTTCCCAGAACTCATACTTAACCACCTGTCTCCAGTTCTGGAGTATCCAATACTCTCTTGTGGCCTCCACAGGCACCCCAACATGTGTAGCATATTCATATCTCTCTCCATATATATGTGTGTGTGTGTGTTCTCTCTCTCTCTCTCTCTCTCTCTCTCTCCCTCTCTCTCTCTCTCTCTCTCTCTCTCACACACACACACACACACACACACACACACTCTTAAATTAAAAGTCTTAGACCTTTTTTAAAAAAGGTTTTAATAGGAAAAACTCACATGGGAGCCAAAAAAAATGGCACACTCAATAAAGGGGTCTGCTGTCAAAGCCTGATAAACTAAATTCTGTCCCTGAGTCTCACATGGTAGAGAGAGAACCAATTCCTTTAAGTTGTCTTGACCTCCATACAAATACCCACCATACAATTAATAAAGATGTAAATAACATTTAAAAATAATGTATTCCCCCAAAACACTTCTATTAATGGACCTCCTCACACAATCACTTTGGTTTCATGTCCTCTATGACACAAATTAAGATGCTGCACCAGGGCATATTTTATAAACCAGAATTGTGTGAGCATCAAGCATTAAGTACTATTGACTTTCACTAACTTCTCATTTCTCTCTCATTCCATGGTTCCCTTTTCTTCCTCCCCTAACAAACATCCCTAAATTTCTAAATATCACCTACAGAAAAAAATTACAGACATATTTATAAAGATAAATAAAATCAAATAGTTTGTAGAAGCTTGATGCTGTCTTTGGTTAGCAGCTGGAAATGGAAATGAAAGAAAAGATGAGAGTTACAGAAAAGTAGGGCATGAGTGACAGAAGCAATAAATAATGTGTTTCTCTGTGGACTTTCCAATCATTTATCCAGCTTTCATTATAAGCATAAAATTTAAAGTTGGCCAGGGACGCAGTTCAAGTAAAGCTACCTGTTGCCAAGCCTGAGGACTTGAATCTGATTCCTGAAGCCCAAGCGGATGAAGTAAAGAACCAAGTCTATCAAATTGTCCTCTGACCTCTGCAAGTGCCCTCAATACACACACAAATAAGTAAATCTAAAAAATAATAATAATAAAGTGATGTATATATAAAAAGAACCTAAAGTTGCCAAGCAAGGCAGCTTATGACTATAATCCCATCATTAGAAGAATAAAGGCAGGCCTGTCAATGTTATATTGTGAGGTCCTACCTTTAAAAAGCCTAAAATAATTATAAGAAAAAGGATTTCTCAACAAACTAGGAATTTGTGTTCATAAAACAATATAAGTAGCCGGGCGTTTGGTGGTGCACACCTTTAATCCCAGCACTCGGGAGGCAGAGGCAGGTGGAGACCAGCCTGGTCTACAAGAGCTAGTTCCAAGATAGGCTCCAAAGCCACAGAGAAACCTGTCTCAAAAAAAATAAAAATTAGAAATAATAATAAGCTAGAACTAAGATGAAAGTTTCCTTTCTGCTGGAGAGAAGCTACTAAGGAAGCACTGTCACCAATCTTAACTCAGCTGTGGCTCCTGCATGCTACACTACTATCCAGACAGTAAAAATGCACCCATTGGAATGGAGGGAACCAAAGGGTTTTTTCCTTGGATCTGAGGCCTACTCCACATCTAATAGTATGAACTAAAGCCCATGATGGAAGAGATTACAGGCCTAATTGGAGAAGTCACTAATTCTTTTGCTGAATGAACATGTGTGTCCACCAAAATGCCCTCTAATCATTTATGATTTTCCCCTTAAAAGCTTAAAATATCCGTGCTGCTATCAGCTTTTGTCAGAGAAAACTTCTTTTCTGCAGTGACAGTGGTAACAACAGAGACTCATAATGACCAAGGTGCAGAGGATAAATGACTACAAATACAAGACATCTATATCATCCCCCAACTCCCACACAAGCTCAAGGAATATCACCAAAGGATCAGAAAGAACATGTAGAGGGGATAGAGTGTTATGGAACATTATCTTGCTAGCCTGACACAGCAGCTGTACTCTTGAACTCACAGTAGCTGTGTTAACTGAGCAAGACCTGCAAAAGACCGGGCCCGGTCAACATCCTGCCATGGAAGTAGGAGAAGCACATGAGGTACACTCTTGTCCAATGATCAAAAGACAGTTAATTGTTGCTGGAGAAATGTGGGGTAGAAAGACTTTCTTTAGTGGTGTAGCTCTACCTTCACTCTTGAAACTCTAACAAAACATTGAGCCATTTAAAAAAAAACATGAAAGTGAAAAGGGACTACTTAGGAAGAGGATGGCAAACAGCAGGATGAGGAAAGGAAGGGGATCGTGGGTGTATATGCTCAAAATGCCATATACATACATGAAAATGTCATAATGAAATTGGGCATGGTGGCCCACACCTTTAAAACCAGCACTAGAGAGGCAGAGGCAGGTAGATCTCTGTGAGTTTTGAGTCCAGCCTGGTCTACACAATGAATTCCAGGTTAGCCAGGGCTACACAGAGAAGCCCTGCTGCCTGACACTAAGACTAAACTCACTATCATTGAGCTCTCTCTTCTGACCCCCCACCCCCCAAAAAAAAAAATTCTATGAGACAGGTTCTTATTTCCCAAATTGGCCTTGAACTTATTGTGTAGTGCAGGCTAGTCACAAATTTATGGTCCTCCTGTTTCCTCTTCTGCTCTTCCAGAGGACCTGCGTTCAATTTCCAGCACCCTCAAGACAGCTCACAACTGTCTGTAATTCCAGTCCCAGGGAATCAAACAGCATCTTCTGGCCTCCAGGGGTACTGGGGAAGCACATAATACACAGACATTTTCAGGCAAGAAAGACATACATTCAAGTGAATAACCTATACACATAAAAATAAAGTAAAAATGCTGGAAGCCACAGGAGTGGCAGTACACACTTTAATCCCAGCACTCTGGAGGCAGAGGCAGGCAGATCTCTGTGAGTTATAGGACAACAGGGTCTATAAAGTGAATTCCAGGCCAAAAAGGGCTACACAGTGAGACCCTATCTTAAACAAACACACACACACACACACACACACACACACACACACACACACACACACACACACAAGTAAATAAGCAATTAAATTATATTACAATATAATCCTAAATCAGGCTCACTCTTTAAAACTGAAACACTATTTTAACTGAAGTTCAAATCACTCCCAATCTCTCATCAGTTATCCCCAGAGACCTTGAAGGAGGTAGCCTATATTTGAAAGCATCCTCTAAATAACAGGAGTAGGGAGGAAAAAAAAAACAAAACAAAACAAAAAAAAAAACATCCTGATCTGAATTAGAATCAGCAAATATTAGGATTGGGAAATACAATGAGAGCACATAGACATTTGATAAGAAACTCCGGCAATAAGGAAAACCTAAACAATTCTCTTAAAACTATCCGTAAATTCTTTGCTTTGATTATTTCCCAACAGCAGTAAAGGGTCAGCAGTAAGATCACAAGACACTTGGTACACACAGGCCACTGACAATGTCAGCAGTCTCAAGAGATCCTGCCTATTCAGGATGAAAAAAATGAGATAAGGAGCTCAACAGAAAGGATGGACAGGTAAAAGGGCTCAGCAAGTAAAGAGAGTCTTTCCACCAAGCCTTGACCTATGTTCAGACCTTTTAAGTCCTATGATCCACATGATGGAAAAGAACCAACTCCCACAAGGTGTTCTCTGACCACATAGGTGGTGTGCATACAGGGACACATGCCCACACACAAATAAATAAATGCAACAAAAAATGGGGGTGAGGGTGTGGAAACAGGGTGTCCTGGAACTCCATCTGAGACCAGGCTGGCCCAAGTGCTGGGATTAAAGGTGTGGACCCCTATGCCCAGCTAAGTATATTCTTAATTACATTTAAGGTACTGATGTTTGTGAATTTTATTTAACAATAAATTTAAGGAAAATGTATCTGCCTCATCTCTGTTCACTTTCAATATATTTTTCTGGATATGACAGTAAAACATACAATGGAAATCTATTACCCACAGTCTTTTGAAATAGGACAATACCCATAAAAGAATGTCTTCCTTTGAGCCGGGTGGCACATGCCTTTAATCCCAGCACTTGGGAGGCAGAGGCAGGCAGATTTGTGTGAGTTCAAGACCAGCCTGGTCTACAAAGCTACACAGAGAAACCCTGTCTCTAAAAACCAACAAGGTCATCTTTGCTAGTCTAACAACTACTAATATATAAAACTAAAATAATTTTGTTGCTGCTGTTTTTTTACAGTGCTTGGGATTAAACAAGGGGCCTTGTGTGTGCTAGGCAAGCATTCTTAACACTTAAATCCCTAGCCCAATATATAGATATGTATTTAAAAAAAAAAAAAAATCAGCCAGGTGGGTTTGGTGGCCCTTTAATCCCAGCACTCAGGAGGCTGAGGCAGAGGATCTCTGTGAGTTGGAGGAGAGCGTGGTCTCCAGAGAGGGTTCCAGAATAGGCTCCAAAGCCACACAGAGAAACATGTCTGGGGGTAGTGGGGAGAATCAGCTTGGGATTTCTCCAGGCCCCCATCCCGGCTACCCAATATTAAGACTAAACCTACCATGAACGCCAGGCAAATACTCTATCACTAACTGAGCTCTCTCCTCTGCCCCTTAAAAACAAACAAACAAACAAACAAACAAAAAAGAAAAAAAAACTTTCTATTTTGAGGCAGGCTCTCACCAAGTTTCCCACACTGGCCTTGAACTCATTGTAGTGATGGCTAGTCACAAACTTAAGGTCTTCCTGCTCCCATCTCTGGGAGTTGAAGCCTGCATCTGTATTTCGAAAGAGCACAATACCCATAAAAGGAACAAGATCCATGAGACTAACGACTATTAATTTCTATATACCAGCAAGAGTTTATGACTTTTAAAAAGAATAAGAAGCTGGGCATGGTGACAAACACTTATATAACCCCAGTGTTCCAGAGGCAGAGAAGATAGTGGATCTCTTTGAGTTGGAGGGTAGCCTGAGACCAGGTTACTTACTACCATAGTAAATTCCAAGACAACTAGAGCTATGCAGAGACCCTGTCTCAAAAAGACAAAAAATAAAAAGAAAGAAAAAAAAGCATTCAGAGGGCTAGAGAAATGGCTCAGTTTTTAAGAGCACTGGCTGCAATTCCAGAGGACCATGGTGTGATCCCTAGCATCTACATGGCAGCTCCTAGCCATCTATAACTCCTATTCCAAGAGACACCCTCTTCTGGCCTCCACAAGTTTTAGCCAGGTACATGGTACACAGACATGCATTCAGAAAAATACTCATGCATATGAAATAAACTCATTTTTAAAAATAGTACAAGGCAGCCTGTCGTTGGTGGCTCACACCTTTAATACCAGCACTCAGTCAAAAAACAAAGAAAACTCTCCTTTTGTTTGTTTTGTTTTTCAAGACAGTGTTACTTTCTCTGTGTAATTCTCAATGTCCTGGAACTCATATACTGTAAACCAAGCTGGTCTTGACTCAGAAACTCACTGGCCTCTAGGTATGTGCCACCACTGCCCCACATGAAAACTATTTTCTAACAGAGATTATAACTGGGGAGAAGGAGCATCATTCTGCCCCATAGTCAAAAATACACTTCCCACCCACACTCATGCCAGCAATTCTGATTACTTTTGTGACAGCAAGACAAGGAAGTAGGAGAGGGTTTGTTAAGAAGGTGAACAGGAAAGGGGAATATAGTGAAACTAACTAGAACTCATTTATATACATGTTTTGAAGCTGTTAATGGGGAAAAAGAAAGAACAAAGGTTACTTTATTTGACAGACTTTACTTGACAGCCTTTTTTTTTCTGTGCTAGAATCAAGCTAAGCCACTCCTAACTGCTAAGCAAAGATCCCTCATCTAATATTAATCACTGAGCAACAGATCATTAGTTATAGCTTTGTCCCTTCCAAGTTTATTTTCCTAACAGACATGTTTCTCCTATTTAAGGTTCTTAATGGCTCCCTACTGTTCATGGATGTGTGTGTGTGTGCGCGCGCGCGTGCGTGCGTGCGCTCGCTCGCCCAAATTTGCTCTCTTCCTCCTCCTTCCACAAAAGATAGGAGTTTATTTAAAAGCCAAGACCATAGTTAGATATACATGTCCTTGCAATTATATGAGTGTCCTACAGCAGCTCCTTTACCTGTAAAAACTGGGTCTGCCAATTCTGTCATAAGTGATTAAGTATCAAATGAGGTGACTTCCAGAAAGTCACTACAAGTGCCTATCAGCTTCTCACTTCCACACACACCTCTTACCTAAGTATGTTTTCATTCAAGACTTCACAAAGCCAGGTATAGTATGCCTGTAGTCCCAGCACTCTAGAAGATGGAAGATGAGGCAGAACTGCTTCAATTTCAAGGCTAGGCTAGGCTACAATGTGAGACCTTTTCTTTCTTTCCTTCTTTTTTTAAAATTTTTCAGAGACAGGGTTTCTCTGCATTGGTTTGGAGCCTATCCTGGCACTCCCTCTGTAGACCAGGCTGGCCTCAAACTCATAGAGATCCACCTGCCTCTGCCTCTGGGATTAAAGGTGTGCGCTCAGCGTGAGACCTTTTCTTTAAAAAAAAAAAAAGGGGGGGGGACCCCCAGCCAAGGCTGTCCTTCAAAAAAAAGATGGAGGGGAGGGGAGGGGAGGGGAAAGAATTAAGAGAGCAGGATGGGTCTCAAAAATAGCCAAAAAAAAAAAAAAAAGTCAGAACCGAGGTTTGTCTATTTGGTATCATCTAACTACAGACCAACCTATAGTCACATAACAACATACTCTCCTGTATCCAAGGCTGGCCTCCCTCATACTCAATTTATAGTCAAGGATGACCTTGAACTTGTGATTCTCCTGCCTCTGTGTCCCCCAGGATTGTGATTACAAGCACTGCAGATAAAAACACAGGGCTTCATACATGTCAGGCAAGCCCTCTATTAACCAACCTACATCACAGTCCTGATAACAGCGTTATATTTATATATTAAACTATTGAATAATAATCCATCTCTACATCAAAATACCTTACAGAAAGAAGGGCCGAAGGAAGCAGGAAGCCTCATTTAACTCTCTCAGTAAAAGAACCTTGAAAACAGTAGTTATTATCATTTTTAATTATGTTTGTACACTTGTTTCTTTGTATATATGTGTATGTACCTCCCAAGGTGCATGTGCAGAGGTTTCTCTCCTTCCACCAGGTGGTTTCCAGACTTGGTGCTAAGCAACTTTTACCCACTGAGCCATCTTTCCAGCCTCGTGTGCATCATTACTATTATTTGTTGCTGGGAACAACCCTCCATATTTATTCATGATTTCACAATCTTGGCTGGGTTCAACTGGGTGGTGCCTCTGCTACTCTTACCAGTGATTGTGACTGCCCTCAACCAAAACATCAACTACGAGACATAAACCCTGCAGAGACTCTGGAATAGTCAGTCTGGGACTCTCTCTCTCTCTCTCTCTCTCTCTCTCTCTCTCTCTCTCTCTACTGCAATCACTTAAGACTCTCAAAAGAGCAGTCAGGTGGTGATTGCCTACACCTTTAATCCCAGCACTCCAGAGGCCTGGTCTACATAGACCTTATTCCAGGATAGACATGGCTACAGAGAAAAACCCTGTCTTGGAAAAAAGAAAAAAAGACTCCCAAAGCACAAAAGAAAAAAACTACATCCAAACCTAGTCAAGTGTCATTACTGCTGCCAAACAGGACTAGACAATACATAACTACAACAGATTAGTTATAAATAAATATGGCCCAATGGAGACGCTTGTAACAGTAGACACCATCTCTTCCTTTAGTACTATACAGATAACACCATGATGTGTATATAAGCCCCACATAATTTACAGCCTCTGTCTCTAGACACATTAAATATTCTTTCTTGTTTGTTTCTCAACACAGGATTTCTCTATGTAACAGCCCTGGCTGTCCTGGAACTGCTTTGTAGACCAAGCTGGCCTAAGCTCACAGAGATCCACTTGCCTCTGTCCCCAAGTGCTAGGACTAAAGGAGTGAGCCACCACACCCAACTTTGATTAAATATTCTTGAAAGTTTCACTTAGCCTAATTTGAGAAACTTTAATCTCAGCACTAAGGAGGCAGAGGCAGGCAAATCTCTGAGTTTGAAACGGGCCTAATCTACATATTGAGTTCTAATAATAATAATAATAATAATAATAATAATAATAATGTCTCACCTAATTTCAATAGGCAATGATAAGTTCATGATTCTAATAGGAGAAAACTATGGCCAACCTAACCAAATACTTCAATCTGGTAGCACTGTCTAATTATGAAAACCTTAAGGTTTTATGGTAATTTTTGTACATAATTTGATACTTGTATCAAACATGAAATACATTACACTCTCAAGGCTATATGTACTGAGATGTAGCTCAATGCCTCACTGTCTAGCATGAAATAATACTCGGGGTTCAATCTTTAGCACTGGAAAAAAAATCCCAAACATCAAGAGACAGAAGTTTTATTTTGCCTTAATTTTTGCTAGGCTCCTCTAAAGAATGGAATTAAGAACAAAACCATATAGAATACAATAACAATTAACTACTTTGCTTCTAATGTAATAGGTTACAGTTAAACTTACAAAGCAAACATTACCAAATATGAAATATATAAGAAATGGAGCCAGCAAGGTGGCTCAGTACATAAAGGTGCTTGCAGCTCTGGTCTGAGTTCAGTTCCCAGAACATATGTACAGGCAGAGAAAAAAACTCTACAAAGTTGTCTTCTGCTTTTCATATGCATACAATGGCATAAGGATGGCTATATGCATAAGCATGTCTGTATAGATATCAGACATGCATGTGCATGTACACACACACACACTAAAGTTTGAAAAGAAAAAGATGTTCTGAGCATAGGGGAGCAATCTAGAGGCAGAAACCAGCCTAGTTTACATAGTGAGTTTCAGGGCTACACAATGAGACCCAGTCTCCAGAAAAAAAAAAAAAAAAAAAAAAAAAAAAAAAAGTATAAAACAATGGAGCTGGGTGTTGGTGTCAATACATTGTATAAACGATCAAACTTGAAAAAATAAATTTAAAATAATTATCTTTTGTAGGATCTTAAATGATTAAACTTTCTATTTTTAAAAAAATCCCACAATACTGACATATAGGTTTGGGTAATGAAAAATGTTAAAATCATTTTGTCCTAACATTACTATATGCAGAGCTTTCCTAAGGAGTTACTATTCTTTATAATGAAAAACATTCAGTAAAAACCCTGATTTGAGCCTGCCTTGGAAGGCAAATACAGGTAGATGGATTTCTATGAATTCTGGACCATCCTGCCTACATAGCAAGTTCCAAGCCAGCCAGGGATAGTAAGTCACTGGGAGATGACAATAGACCCTGCCTTAACACTAGTGCAAACACTAACTCACACACAAATAATAAAATTTAAGAATAATAGCTATGATTTTTCCCCCATAATTTCTATTTCTTACATGTAAAACAGTATTTTAAATTATTAACCTTTGAGCCAGGAGGTGGTGGCACACACCTTTAATCCTAGCACTCAGGAGGCAGAGGCAGGTGGATCTCTGTGAGTTCCAAGACCAGCCTGGTCTACAAGAGCTAGCCTCCAAAGCCAGAGAAAACCTGTCTCGAAAGACCAAATAATAACAATAATAATAATAATAATAATAATACCTGGCGTTGGTGGCGCACGCCTTTAATCCCAGCACTTGGGAGACAGAGGCAGGCAGATATTTGTGAGTTCCAGACCAGCCTGGTCTCCAGAGCGAGTACCAGGATAGGCTCCAAAGCTACACAGAGAAACCCTGTCTCGAAAAACCAAATAATAATAATAATAATAACAAATTGTTAAACTTTGCCAAGCATGGTGACCCATACCTTTAATCCAGGCATTGGTAGGCAGAGGTTGTAAATTCAAAGCCACCCAGTGCTATATAGTGAAACCCTACCTCAAAAGCAAACCCAAACAAATTAATATTTTTTAGTTCAGGAATTACAAAGTATATATACCCTTCCAAATATTTTTCTGTACACTAAATCCACACACGTTTTAGTGTGTACTTTTTATAGCATAAAGTCAGAATTAAGCTTATAACTTTATAACTCCTAAAAAGGTTTCACTTAAGCCAACAATAGGGCAGGCAGCCTCTCACCTTGGCTCCGAGATCTATCTCTGCACAGAAGGGGCCAGAGGTGTAGTTCAAGTGATTAAGAACTTGTCTAAAATGTGTGAGGCCGGAGAGGGGAAACTGCAAAGCAGACCATGGCTTGTACGCAGGTCAGGTAAATCACAAACCTATCCTGAGCTATTCCAAAATTCCCTTCATTCCCCAGATACTGCTTGAGCATTTCTATGCTCTAGCTATATATGCAGAAAATTTCACACTCCTCCTCGGCAACAATTAGTACTGCTTCCTTCCCTGCCACATCTCCAGTGATCTTCCCTTCGCCTCTGCCTTGCCTAAGACACTGCAACCGCAGCACATTGTCTGTTCGCACTTTTCATCATGGTGGTTTTCTAAAATAACCCTCATTAAATTACAGGTGGGTCTCTGGGAGTTCCAGTCCTACCTGGTCTACACAGAGTTCCAGGCTAGCCAGGGCTGTAAAATAACACTTAGGAGGTAAGAGGAGGATTGGGAATTAGGGACCAGGCCTCAACTCTAGGCGTTCATCTCAAAACATGACCAAAACAACAACCAAAAAAATTGTTTTTACTCACCTACCACCCCCCTTAAGAGGGTGGTAGGCCTTAAGAGTCAGCTATCATTCAGGCTATGACTGTGAGTCTGTAACCCATTTAAAAGTCCTAAAAGTTGGTAACACAGCACAGAGCCAAATTCATTAGCTCAAGAACCACTACAGCTTGATCCCACTCCCTATATTAAACCTCTGCCTCCATTTTCCATCAGGAAAACACTCTAACTTCCCTCTAAAATAATTGTATTCCCTCTGCTCTCCCAAATACAGTTTCTTATCACTCTACTTGGCTAAACCTCACCAACCCTTCAGGATTTAATTCAAACACTACTTCCAATAAACCTTCCAAGACTCCACCTGGCTGGTGACTACTATCTTGTGTAGACTTGATATTCAGCATGTTCTATAAGTGGGTGACATGTGCCCAAGGAAAAAAGCTAAATTGTCAACAGAGCCAGATGTGGTAGAACATGCCTGTAATCCTAGAAGTTGGGAGGCAGAGGCAGGAAGCACATGACAACTTCAAGGCACATGACAGTTACAATATGGAGACCAGCCTGGTCTACATATCAAATTCCAAGCCAATAACCTATACATAATGGGATCCTCTCTAAAAACAACAAAAAAGTGAACAGAGGATCAGCAAGATGTCTCAACCAGTAAAGGTGCCTGCCACAAAACCTGGCAACCTGAATTTGATCCTAAGTCCCACAAGGTAGAAGGAGAACTGATTCCTGCAAACTGTGCTCTGGAGTGTGTATGTGTATGTGTCCAATCACATATAGATAGATAGATAGATAGATAGATAGATAGATAGATAGATAGATAGATAGATAGATAGATATCAATTTAATTAATGTTAACTCACAAAGAAAGAATGTCTTATTATTTTTAAAAGTGGACAAAGTAGCTGGAGAGTTGACTCAGCAGTTAAGAACACTTGTTGCACACACCTTTAATCCCAGCACTTGGGAGGCAGAGGAAAGCATACCTCAGTGAGTTCAAAGCCAGCCTCGCCTACAAAGCAAGGAAACCCTGTCTTGAGAAAATAACAACAAAAACAAAACCAACTTGTTGCTCTACAGAAAAAAATCAGAGTTTGGCTGCCAGCATCCACATGGTAGCTCACAACAACCTATTAATTCCAGTTGCCAGGGATCTGATGCCTTCTTCTGATTCCCTTAGGCACGCACACATTGCAGACATACATGCAATCAAAACACTCATCCACATAAAATAAAAATAAACATAAAAATATTTGAATGCAAAAGTGAACAGAAAGCCTAAGTCATCTCAAACTTTGTGTTTTATATAGCTCCTGCTATCACACAACAGCATAAGCAAAGTGAAACATCTTTTAGATAAGGCCTTTTCTATCTCATTAAAGTGGAAAAAAGCTGTGTCATTCCTGTTCCTCTAAAGTAGTATTCAGAATCTCTCATATTCTGCAAGAGAGCAAGCTTCTAATTCTAAGCTATAGAGATAGTTGATATTTTGACAGAACATGCTTCTCTTGCAGGTGACCCAATTCCAAGTCTCACACCCATAACGGCAGCTCACAGCCGCCTATAACTCTAGATCCAGGGAATTCAGTGCAGCTTTCCGGTCTCTGCATGCACCAGGCAGTCACACGAGATATATATATATATATATATATATATATATATATATATATATATATATGTACATAGTCACTCAGTCAAATACAAAGTAAAAATAAGCGGGGATTTAATCCAAGACCTCAGAAGGCAGAGGCAGTCAGATCTCAGTTATCATGTCCATTTTACTTTTTACAACTTGTTTTCTGAAAATAGTTACTAGGTATAAACACGATAAAGAAAATTTTATGGGAGAAGGAAAGGATTAATCAGTTTGCTAAAAACCAACAGATAAAAACAACACCACAAAATATTTAGGGGTCAACAAGATGACTTTGTGTCTAAATGTACTTGCTATCTAGCCTTGAACCCACATGGTACAAGAGAGCCTACTCCTGCAAGTCATCCTTACCTTCACTCAGACTGAGGCATCCGTTGAGTCCATATACATACACATGTATGCGCACACATATAAATAAGTGTAAAAGTAAAAAAGAAAAAAACTTAATAGGGAAACACATCTATTAGAAAGTTTATTCTGGCTCGGTGGTGGTGGTGGTGGTGGTGGTGGTGGTGGTGGTGGTGTGGTGGTGCACGCAGCACTCGGAGGCAGAGGCAGGTGGATCTCTGTGAGTTCTGAGGCCAGCCTGGTCTACATGAGCTAGTTCCAGGACAGGCTCCAAAGCCACAGAAAAACCCTGTCTCGAAACCCCCCCCCCCAAAAAAAAATCTGACACCCAGAACTTGGGAGGCAGAGGCAGGTGAAACTCTGAGTTCAAGGCCAGCCTGGTCTTGAAAGCTACACAGAGAAACCCTGCTTCCAAAAACCAAAAAGAAAAAAAGAAAAAAGGTAAAGAAGGAAGGAAGGAAGGTTGGTTTATTCTGTGGCATCAACTTTTGCCTAAGAGCATCACAGATGCAAAGCCAAAAATTACATCCTGTTAAGGATACCTTACGTCTCTCCACCAGAAATGCTTGGAGAGAACATCTAGTGCTCTACTTTTTAAAAGGATGTTTGTTAGTTTGTTTGTTTTAAGACAAGATTTCACTGTGTAGCTCTGGTTGGCCTCGAACTTTGTTGTGTAGACCACACTGATCTACAACTCAGAGATACAGCAGCCTCTGCCTCCCAAGTGCTAGGATCAAAGTGTGTACCACCACAACCAGTTAAAGACATGTGGGGAGAGAGAATATTAGTATGTGTATGAGTATTTGCCTGCACACATGTATGTGCACTTTATAAACTCCCCAACATGGGTGTGGGAACATACTCTGGAAGAGCAACAAATGTTCTTAACCACACAGCCTTCTCTCCAGCCCAATCTAGTGTTCTTAATACTTAAAAACTGACCATATTTATTTTGGAATGCCAATGAAGTTCTATGAAAGTTCCTTTGTCATAAGCTTATATTGACTTAAAAGATATAAGGACTGGACAGCCACTACCTGATCAGAAAAACCTGTGGCCGAAAGAATAACCTGTAGTTAGTTTTGCAAAACAGAAGGCAGGTCTTATGTATAGTCTTGTAATCAGTTTGGAACTCTGCAAATTGACTGCAAAACTTGCATCATAGAATTAAGTGGGTAACAGGAAAATATAATAAATCATCTTAAGAATGAGAAATTAAACTATACAATACTTTTAAACTTTCATGGAACTCCATGTTTATCAACTCAACAAGCAATGTGAAATTATGAAACTAAAATCATATTCTCAAATATTAAAAATTCCTAGGAATAAACCAACAGGACAAGCCGGGCATTGGCGGCACACACCTTTAGTCCCAGCACTCGGGAGGCAGAGGCAGGTGGATCTCTGTGAGTTCAAGACCAGCCTGGTCTACAAGAGCTAGTTCCAGGACAGCCTCCAAAGCCACAGAGAAACCCTGTCTCGAAGAAAAAAAAAAAAAAAAAAAACTAAAACAGGACAATAGTAAACCACAGCAGAGCCAAGTTAGAACAACCTCCCCTTACAGAAAAGAGAAGCTGACAATCCCAGATCCAGTTTTCAATTAAATTAAAACATTTTAGTGCCTATTATGAACCAGAGATCAGTAGATACATATAGATTAGATTAGATAGATACAAATATGCATTATATATAACCTCCATATATCTGCTAGCTTAAAAAGTATTAAAACTTAAAAATTATTGTTTGCTCAGCATGGCCCTACATATCCACAATCCCTGATGTGGGATGCTGAGGAAAGAGTATTCAAATTCTAGCCTAGTTCAGACTACATAGAGTTCAAAATCAACCTGGGATACATAACAGACCTTATCTTTTTTTCTTTTTCTTTTTTTTTTTTTTTGTGGTTTTTTGAGACAAAGTTTCTCTGTGTAGCTTTGGAGCCTATCCTGGCACTCACTCTGGAGACCAGGCTGGCTTCGAACTCACAGAGATCCGCCTGCCTCTGCCTCCCGAGTGCTGAGATTAAAGGCGTGCGCCAACAACGCATGGCCAGACCTTATCTTAAAAAAAAATAAATAAATAAGAAAGGGAAGAGAGGTAGGAAAGGAAACTAAGGAAAATAATATCAAAGAATTGCTATCATAAACATGACATACTTGTATTATCTCAAAAGGCATGAATAGTGAGTGATCAATTAAACAGTACATATAGTAGAGAAGTTGTCTATTGCTTATTTCAAGTTGGCAGGTATGGGAAATTTTGAAAGAGTCTTACAACAAAGTAACAACAGTCCAGTGGCACTGAAATTTTTGCTGATCCCTTGTAAGACACCATCCATTGTTTCTGATTTTTCTATAGCAATAAGACTCAAGTTGTCCCTCCAATAACAGTAATTGCCCTCTGAAAAGTGATTCAGGGCACACAGCTGACTCAATGAGAATTGAATACAGTATCTCAGAAATCCTGTCCCTGCCACCTGCTGCTTCCACATTGCCTGTTCACCACTTGCCACTGCTAACACCAACTTTGATGACATAACAAACATGGCAGAATACCTCCTGGGCTTCCCACTAAAGCCAGGTGTAGAAGTTAACATTTAATCCCCAAAATTCCACAAGCATAGTTTACTCTATTTAATAATCCCAGTCGGCCTGGTCTACAAAGTGGGTTGCAGGGCCACAGTGAAACCTCTGTCTTTAAAAAAAAAAAAAAAAATCAGGAAAACTTTTGTTTAACATTGACAGAATTATAGACCTCTGGAGTATACAATCCTCCAGCAGGGGCTGTTTTATCAGGGTGCTCAGGTAAAGATTACAAGCACTCAAAGTAACTAAAGAGTCTTTGTAGTTAAGGAGAAATTTCAGACAAATGTAAGTTTTTTGGTTTTGGGTTTTTTTTTATTAATTTATTTCTTACATTCCAATCCCAGTTCCCCCTCCCTCCTTTCCTTCCACTCCTTCTACTCCCCCCTCCTCCCATCTGCTCCATGGAGAGGGTAAGGTGTCCCCTAGGAAGTCTACTAAGTCTGTCCCATCTTCTAGTTGAGGCAGGACCAAGGCACCTTCCTACCCCCACACCCCTGTGTCTAAGCTGAGCAAGGTATCCCTCCATATAAAATGGGCTCCACTATAATACACTTGATATTCGTACAATAGGAAATTCCTGTGTATATATCTACTTTTAAAATTCTGCCTCAAAAGAGTCCTTCAGTTCAAAATATTTACTTTTAGGTATTAACATAATTTTAATGATTTCAATTAATGTAAAACCCACTAACTACATAGTCTATGCCTTTTAAATGTGATAAAAATTCAGCTAGCTAAAGCTATGAAACACTTAATTTGTTTACTTAATTATTAAGAATTCAAATACAATTAATTAATAGTGCATGTTCACCTTTTCCCAATCCAAAGATGAGTTCAAAAATCCATTCTGTTATAAGCAAACCAGTATCCTAAGGCCTTGTGTTTCAATCTTGGCAGATAATATTAAAACCTTTATTTCTGGTACATTTCATAAAGATTATTTAACTTTCTTTCTCTTTTTTTTTGTTTTTTTGTTTTTTTGTTTTTTGTTTTTTGTTTTGTTTTTCGAGACAGGGTTTCTCTGTGTAGCTTCGGAGCCTATCCTGGCACTCGCTCTGTAGACCAGGCTGGCCTTGAACTCAGAGATCTGCCTGCCTCTGTCTCCAGAGTGCTGGGATTAAAGGCATGCACCACCACTGCCAGGGCAGATTATTATTTAACTTTCAAGGGATGTAGTGGGGCAGTATTTTATCCCAGGGTTAGAGAGGAAGGGACACACAGACCTCTGTGAGTTCAAGGCCAGTCTTGGTCTAGATAGTAAGGATCAGGTCAACCAGAGCTACAGAAAGAAATTCTGTCTTAAACAAACAAACAAATAAAGGATATTAACTTTCATTTCTTCAGTGCACTGTTTGCAATTCCAAATTATTCATTTATTGGAAACCTTAATCACGTTTGTTACACATCAGTTTCACTTTCAGGGTCTCCACTAACTACAGGGTCTTTTCCACATGGATTCTAATATAGTGAAGGTTCACAATTCCTTTTCACACATCAGTTTCCATTTGCATGTTTCAAAATCAATTAGAAATTCCATTCCATTCAAAAAGATGCCTAATTTTAAAAAAAAAGTTAATAGTTGGAATCAAGTTATCACTACATTTTACTTCCCAAAGAATTATCTTTGCTTTTCAGCAAGAGACAAAAATCCAAAACAGAACTAACCTAAACAGTTCCCATGTTTTTTTTAAACTATACTATCATTCTTTAGAAATATGTTTAACTTCTCAAAAGCCCACATATCTTCATTGATAGTAGCGATAAAAATGAAAATAATACAGTGACAATAACCGGTCTTCCAGTTCAGGAGTTTGACTAACACACCTGAGTTGCACTAATACAGCAGAGCTCATGTCAACACAATGTGTGTGCATGTGTTGTGAATGACCCAAGCACTGCAAACACGATTGCTTCTATGTCTACTCCTTCTAAATGGAAAATTTTGAATACAAATATAAACCATATAATAATCTCAAACTAACATATAGTAAGAGATGTAAATGTTTTCCTTTTTCTTTTTCAAGAGAGGGTTTGTCTGTGTAGCCCTGGCTATCTTGGAACTGCTCTGGAGACAAGGCTGGCCTTGAACTCAAGAGATCCACCTGCCTCTGCCTCCTGAGTGCCGGGATCAAAAGCGTGGGTCACCATGAACCTTTTTATGAGACACAAATGTTGTTCAAACAGAAAATGGAAAGGAATGGAAGCAAAATTCGAACATGATTTAAAACCGTGTTCCTTTTTAAAACAGTATTTGTTTTAAACTGACCAAGTCCAAAATTACTTAAGAAGCCACATCCTCCAAATTTCAGTCAAGGCAGACATAATGGTATTTTATGCAGGACATCACCTTACAAAGTAACAGACAAAATAAACTCTTACTTTATAAACTTTGTATCACAAAGAACCTAATGTAATAATGTATACATCCTCTATACAATGTCTCTCTCAAGATTTTCACAGCTAGGTAAGAACTGACCCGCAGGCAATAAAATATGGAGGCGACTGAAGGCCCTGGAACATTTCGTAGTAGGATAGCAAACCTCAAAAAAAAAAAAAAAAAAAAAAAAAAAAAAGGTCAAGGGCTTAATGGGTTCCTGAAGCCCAAGCTGCTATGCCTCAGTTAACACTATTTTTTACTGCACAACAAATGAAAGCACGCAAACCAAAGAAACAGCCTGTCCATAAAGGTGCTGGCGTCTTCCTTCCAGCCCCAGCGCACCCTTCCACCACGGCCAGTTCAATGAGCACGCCATACAATGAAATGAGTAAGCAACACTCGCCATTCTGCAACTTTGAAAGACCGTCACAAATGTTCCGCGGCACCCACGGGAGCCACAATAGCACAGCAACTCACTCCCTGGCACCGAGGCGGGTTCCTTCGTGTTTCAAGCAAAGTTGCGGGACAATCACTGGGCGAAGACAGCACTTCTTCTCGTCCGCTTCATGCACCGGGGACAGTCCTCACCTACGTTACGTACGTACGCTCAAAACACAATCGAAAGCCATTGCCTGCCCAGCTGGAG
This sequence comes from Cricetulus griseus, assembly GCF_003668045.3. Lineage (NCBI taxonomy): Eukaryota > Metazoa > Chordata > Mammalia > Rodentia > Cricetidae > Cricetulus > Cricetulus griseus. The sequence goes on along the minus strand of NC_048601.1, from coordinate 97,049,466 downwards.
TTAAAGTTACCGGGCGAGCGGCGTCTAAAGCTGTCTGCTCGCAGAGACAAAGTGCTCCGGGCCGGGCCGTCAGCGCCGCGGCGCCCGGGCTGGGCTCCCGCAACTCCGGGGCCGGCTCGCACCTGGGCCCGTGCGACCCCGGGCGCCGGGCTGCGGGGCCGGGCGGTGCGGGCGGCTCGGGCGGTGGGGGATGGGGCGGAGGGCTCGGAGGGCTTCCTGAGGTATATCATCAGGGGGCAAAAAGCGCCGGGGTGGGAGCAGGAAAAGTTGAGGGAGCCGCGGGCTGACAAAGAGCGCCGGGACCGCCGGGGCCGCCGCGTTTGACAGCTCGGCCCCGCGGCGCCCAGGGCTCGGTGGCTGCGAGCGGCGGGGCCGGGCGGCAGGCTGGCGCCGTGCTCGCGGGCGCGTGTGCGGACGCCGGGCTAGGCCCCGGGAAGCCGCGGGGGCGGGCGGTTCTCCCGCGAGCGAGGCCTGAACTCCAAAGTAAAGTGCGCGCGTGGAGCGGCGAAGAGCGCGCGGAGCCGACGGGGCGGAACCGGGGGACCCTGCGACGGCGCGCCGAACCGGGGCCGCGCCTGGGCCGCCCGCCCCCACCCGGGGCCGGGGGGCCTGACAGCTCCGGGCCGGGCCGCGCCGCCGCTGGCCGCCCGCCTGGCTCCCCCGCGCTCGTCCAACTTACTTCTTTCTGGCTCTCTGGAAAGGGGAAGCGCCATCTTTGCGAGGCCGGCCCCGAGGTCTTTTGTCTGCGGCTGCGGGGCTCGGCGCCGGGGCTCCGGGCTCCTCGGGGCCGCCGGCGGCGGCGGCTGCTGCTGCTGCTGCCTGCGCTGCTCCGCGCTCAAACGGTCCTCCCTAGCCGACGACATCAATAGTCACCAGGAAAGCACATGGATCCCGGTCCTCCTCCTCCTCCTCCTCCTCACTCCTCTCCTCCTCGCTGGGGGGCTCCTCCCGCCGCCGCGCCGCCCCTGCCCGCCGCCGCCGCCGCGCCGCGCCGCCGCCGCTGGCCGCGGGCTCGAGCTTGCTCCCTCCCCGGCCTCAGCCTCTCGCATCTCCCGGCGGCCGGCCGGGAGGGCGCGCGCGGCAGCGCGGGGCAGCAGGCTACCGGGACAGAGGCGCAACATTCGGAGGCTGCAGGACACGCACATCACACACATGCTCGGCGCGGCGCCGCACTCGGGCGCGCAGGGGCCGGCGGGGGCGGCGGGCGGGCGGGGGCGCGCGGGGGCGGGGCCGGGCCGGAGGCGGGGCCGGCGGGGCGCGAGGGGGCGGGGTGGCGAGGGGCGGGGCGGGGCGGCGGCGGGCGCCAGGAGGGCGCGGCGGACCCGGGGGCTGCCGCGGGGTCTCGCGCGGGCCCCGCCCGCCCGCAGGCCGCCCGCGGCGGGAAAGGAGAAAGGGCGCGCGGAGGGGGGGCGACTGCCACCCGTCAGCCCGTCAGGCCCCGTCAGGCCCCGTCAGGCCCACGCCGCGGCCAAGTTTTGACAGCTGCTCCAGTTGTTGTGGTGGGCGGCGCGGCGGCCCCTCAGCCGCACGCCGGAGCTCGCTCGCTCGCTCGCTGGCTTGCTGGGTCCCTCACACGCCGCTCGCCCGTGGCGAGCGTGCGTCCCCTGCGGCCAGCTCCCTGACGCTCGGCTCTGGCGCGCGGGCGGCCGCTGCCTCACACGGCTGGCTCGCTCTCGCCGCGACCTACGCTCGCCGGCGGATGGCTGGCGGCGGCTCCCTCGCGCTCCCGTCTCTCCCTCACGCTGGGCTCCCTCAGGCTCGCTCTCTCTCTCTCTCTCTCTCTCTGTCTGTCTGTCTGTCTGTCTCTCTCGGTCTCAATCGGGGCAGTAGAGGAGGAAGTTTGGCGGCTGTGCGTTCACCACGCTCACGGCCGTGGCGGTCGCGCGAGGCCCGCGCCCGGCTCCCTCGGGGCGGCCCGCACCACAGACCTCTCAAACTCGCCGCCGGCCGCCCACACACAGGCCCCCCCCGCCCCGCCCTCGAGCGCCGCGCCCCGCCCCCCGCGCGCCGCCGCCGCCACTCACAGGGCCGCCCCCGCGCATGCGCCGCGCGGCCGGCTCCGCGCTGACCTCACCGCCCTCCCCCGCCCCGCTCTGACGCGGCGGCGGCGCCGGCGGTGGCTGCCAGTCGGGCCCGGGCGCGCGCGAAGCTGCGGACCCGGATCCCGGATGGATGCGGGGTCGGGCCTGGCCGGGCTGGCAGCGGTGTAAACACTCCGGAGCGTGCCCCCCCCCCCGCGTGCGTGCGCGCACGTGCGTCCGCGACCCCCCCGGCGAGCGAGCGGCGCGGGCGAGCGTGCGTGCGCCGCCCCGGCCTGGCCGAGCCCCGCGTCGGCTTCCCCGGCGCCACAGCTGCCCTGGGACGTGGTGGCCGCCGCGAGCCCGCCCGGGGGCCGCCGGGAGGAGTAAAAGGTGTGCACACGCACAGACACAGCACAGACACACACCAGCGGGTACGTCACGACGTGCGCTGAAGGAGTTAAACACGCGAACACTGCTACGCTGTCTCCCGTAAAAACATCACCCACAGACACGCAAGCGCACACTCACGAGCACACTGTACATACACACACACACACACTCATACACACAGATTCACACACACGAGCACACAGTCACACACTGAACACACTCATACACAGACACTCAGACACAGATTCACACATTCACACATGAGCAGACAGGTCACACACTGTCACACACACACAGATTCACACACACGAGCACACAGTCGCACACTGAACACACTCATACACAGACACTCAGACACAGATTCACACATTCACACACGAGCAGACAGGTCACACACTGTCACACACACACAGATTCACACACACGAGCACACAGTCGCACACTGAACACACTCAGACACTCAGACACAGATTCACACATTCACACACGAGCAGACAGGTCACACACTGTCACACACACACAGATTCACACACACGAGCACACAGTCACACACTGAACACACTCATACACAGACACTCAGACACAGATTCACACATTCACACACGAGCAGACAGGTCACACACTGTCACACACACAGATTCACACACACGAGCACACAGTCACACACTGAACACACTCATACACAGACACTCAGACACAGATTCACACATTCACACATGAGCAGACAGGTCACACACTGTCACACACACACAGATTCACACACACGAGCACACAGTCGCACACTGAACACACTCATACACAGACACTCAGACACAGATTCACACATTCACACACGAGCAGACAGGTCACACACTGTCACACACACACAGATTCACACACACGAGCACACAGTCGCACACTGAACACACTCAGACACTCAGACACAGATTCACACATTCACACACGAGCAGACAGGTCACACACTGTCACACACACACAGATTCACACACACGAGCACACAGTCACACACTGAACACACTCATACACAGACACTCAGACACAGATTCACACATTCACACACGAGCAGACAGGTCACACACTGTCACACACACACAGATTCACACACACGAGCACACAGTCGCACACTGAACACACTCAGACACTCAGACACAGATTCACACATTCACACACGAGCAGACAGGTCACACACTGTCACACACACACAGATTCACACACACGAGCACACAGTCACACACTGAACACACTCATACACAGACACTCAGACACAGATTCACACATTCACACACGAGCAGACAGGTCACACACTGTCACACACACACAGATTCACACACACGAGCACACAGTCACACACTGAACACACTCATACACAGACACTCACACAGATTCACACATTCACACACGAGCAGACAGGTCACACACTGTCACACACACACAGATTCACACACACGAGCACACAGTCACACACTGAACACACTCATACACAGACACTCAGACACAGATTCACACATTCACACACGAGCAGACAGGTCACACACTGTACACACACACACAGATTGACACACACGAGCACACAGTCACACACTACACACACACACATTCACACACTCATACTCAGACACACAGATTCACACACACGAGCACACAGTCACACAGTCACACACTGTACACACACAGAGACACTCGTACACAAACGCTCACACTCACAGACACACACACACGAGCACACTGTACACAGACACACACCCATGCTCACACACAGACACACACACAGACTCACACACGAGCACACAGTCACACACTGTACACACACAGAGACACACACTCAGACACACACTCGTACACAAACGCTCACACTCTCACATTCAGACACACACACACAGATGATTCCATAAAATCGGGGCCAGAATTCGCCTAAACCGTGCCGGGCGTGGGGATCTCTAGGACGCTGGGCGCTTCCTTCCCACTGCGGGCCGGCGTGGGAACAGAGGGGGAGCGGGGTAGGGGGAGCACGGGGGGGGGGGACAGAGGGGAGGGGCCGAACAGAGGGGGAGCAGGGGGAGGGGGAGCGGGGAGGGGACAGAGGGGGAGCAGGGGGGAACGGAGTGGGAGCAAGGGGGGGCAGAGGGGGCGATCGCATCGCATCCCTTCTTCCCATCCTCAGCAACAGCGTCGGTGGCAGGGAAAAGAACACACTTGTTCCCCGAGGCTCGGTTCACCTTTCCTGACACCCAGTAGCCGGGCAATCAACACTGAACGGGGCTTCCCATCTGAGCAAACTTTGTGATCCACAGTTTACCCCCAGCTGGAAGCGTCGGGTTTTTTGGTTTTGGTTTTTGTTGTTGTTTGCGATGGCTGAAAAGGAAAATGAGTCCTTGAGTCATTTGAATTCCTTCAGGCTTTAATCTCTCTGGGCCTTCTCAGCTGTTTTTCTAAGTGCGGTCAAAGGAAGCTTGGAGAAGGTAGGAAGGCTGTCGTGATAAAGGTAAATAAACCCCAAGTCAAAAGGAGACAAACACAAGGTGATGTGACATTTGACTATTCAATAAAAATATAAAAGACGCCTGTTTTCATTTCCTTCTACACATTTCGCTTTAAACAAGTGCGTTTTGGAAACTGGGGTTTCTAGACAATTGGCTTTTTTTTTTTTTTAATTTACTTATTGTTGTAATATATAGGGAACCCAGGGCTTCCCATATGGTTAATCAAGCACTCTACCGCTGAGTTATAGTCCTAGACACGACTCTTTCTTAGATATTTACTTAATTATGTGTATGCTTGTATAAGTTTATGTGCACCATGTATGTCCAGGGTATCCAGTCTCCTACAACTAGAGTTACATGCACTTGCGAGCTGCCCTGTGAGTAGCAGAAATCAACTCCAGTCCTCTGCAAGAACGAGTGATCTTAACTGCTGAGCCATCTCCCCAATTCCTAGTTCTGGCTTTTAAATATAAACTTTTCAAATAAAGCTGCTTACTTTTGATACTAAAATAACAATAGTATTTATCTTTAAAAACTTTAAATGTTACATTGTTATTGTTGTTAAAATAGAACAGGCATGGAACCTGGTATGGTTAAATTAAAGTCAGCACTGGGAAGGCAGAGGCAGGTGGAGCTCTATGAGTTCCAGGCCAGTCTGATCTACATAAAACAGCCAAGGCTACATATTGAGAACCTTTTTGTTGTTGTTGTTGTTTAAAAGCCTGGCAGTGGTGCGTGCTTTTAGTTTCAGCACTGGGAGGCAGAGGCAGGTGGATCTCTGGGAGTTTAAGGCCAGCCTGGTTTACAAAGTGAGTTCCAGTACCTCCAGGACTTGTTACTCAGAGAAACCTTGTCTCACAAAACCAATAATAATAAAATAATAATAATAATAATAATAATAATAATAATAGAAATTTGAACTAGGAGTAAGGTAATTCACAAATTAAAGCAAAGGAGCAAGTCCATAATAGAACTTAAAAATTAATAAGAAAAACTGTAAAATATAGCTCAAAAGCCAGGGGGGTTGTTGGTGTATGCCTTTAATCCCAGCACTCGGGAGGCAGAGGCAGGCAGATCTCTGGGAGTTCGAGACCAGCCTGGTCTATAAGTGTTACTTCCAGGACAGCCTCCAAAGCCACAGGGAAACCCTGTCTCAAAAAACAACTCCCCCATATATATATATATATATATATATATATATATATATATATATGGCTTCATTGTATAAACCTATAACCCAGTACTTGGGGGGGAAGAAGCAGGAAGATCAGTAGTTCAAGGACATCTGGCGTTATGTAGTAAATAGGAAACCAGCCTAGGCTACAAAAAACCTTATCTCAAAATAATAATACAGAGGCTGAAGAGATGGTTCAGCAGTTAAGATCCTGTTCTGCTCTTGGAGGATTTCAGTTCCATTCCCAATACATAGATAGGGCAGCTCACAATTGCCTATAACTCCAGTTCTGAAGGAATCCAACACCTTTGGCCTCATGTGCACACACTCACATATACATACAATTCTTTTGTTTTGGTATTTAAAGACAGGATTTTTCTGTATACCTCTAGCTATTCTGGAACTCACTCTCTGAGTGCTGGGATTGAAGGTGTGCACCACTGCCAGGCACACATATAAATCTTAAAAAAAATAAGAGGTAAGAGTAGATAGTTAGCTCATTGGTTAAGAGCATTTGCTGCTCTTCCAGAGAACCCAGACTCAATCCCAACACCCAGATGGAGGCTCACACCTGTCTGTAACCTCAGTTCCAGGGGACCTTTCTCCCACTTCTGGTCTCCATGAACAGCAGGAACACATATGATACATAGGCATACATGCACCAAAACACCATACATATAATTTTTATTAAATTTTAAAAAAACAAGATTCAGAATTATAACCTTGTTTGTTTTGCTGTTTTTGAATACACATGTCTCAATGGTGTCATTAAAAATAGCAGAAGTGTCGGGCGTTGGTGGTGCACGCCTTTAATCCCAGCACTCGGGAGGCAGAGGCAGGCAGATCTCTGTAAGTTCGAGACCAGCCTGGTCTACAAGAGCTAGTTCCAGGACAGCCTCCAAAGCCACAGAGAAACCCTGTCTCAAAAAACCAAAAAAAAAAAAAAAAAGACATAAAAAAAAATAGCAGAAGCATCATCCCCAAAACATAGATACTTGAACGTAGTTCTTTCTATGTAGTTTCTATTTTTACATGGTTTGTAACAAATATTTTGGGAGAAAAGAGAAAACTTGGGTTTGGTTTGGTTTTGTTTTGTTTTCAAATATTAGTCCCCTGTACGGAGACTAGAATACTCATTTCTTCTCTTTTGTGAGTGTCACATGCACAAAGCTATAAATCAGCATAGTGTTTTGTTTTGTTTGAGACACAGCCTTGCTGTACAGCCCAGGTAGAGTTCTAGAACTCCATGTTTCTGAGCTGGTCCAGTTTCTGATTCAGTAGTAACAAAGAGTTACAAGGAAATAGAACAGACCTGGAGCAGAGTATCCGTCATAGAGGATATGGAGATCTGAGCAGCAATGCTTCCAGAAGGATGAAGGGTAAAACATGATGAAGACGAGGTGCTGACTTTATCTATTCCTTATGTACATTGGCATTTTTCTTGTGTGTATGTCTGTGTGAGAGTGTCAAATCTTGGAGTTATAGACAGTTGTAGGCTGCCATGTGGGTGCCAGGAATTGAACCAGGGTCCTTTGGAAGAACAGCCAGTGCTCTTATCCACTGAGCCATATCTCCAGCCCTGAGGTGCTGACTTTAATCTTCATTCTTGTAGCTAGTGTAAGCATACAGGAAGTCAAGGTCGGTTTGTTGTTGTTTCGTTTGTTTGTTTATTTGTCTTGAAGACAGAATCTCAATATGTAGGCCTAGATGGCCTGCATCTCCTATGTAGACTAGGCCTGCCTCAAGTGCGCGGAGATCCTCCTACCATATACACCATCAGGAGCTGTCTTTTTTTTTGTTTTGTTTTTCGAGACAGGGTTTCTCTGTGGCTTTGGAGGCTATTCGGGAACTAGCTCTTGTAGACCAGGCTGGTCTTGAACTCACAGAGATCCGCCTGCTCTGCCTCCTGAGTGCTGGGATTAAAGGTGTGCACCACCAACGCCCGGCTAGGAGCTGTCTTAAGAGGACTAATAGCAGATTCATTAGCAGAAAGCTGCCATGGGCAAACAGATAACATATTACCCAGGATGCTGCTAAAGTTGGTATGGTTTAAATCCGAGACTTGCTCCCCAATACAATGTTCAGAAGTAAGGGCTTTGGGAAAGCAACTGTTCAGAAGTAAGGGCTTTGGGAAAGCAACTGGACACATGCCTTGGTGGACTCATACTTAGATGGCATTATTGGAGATGATGAAACTTAGTGTGGGGTATCGGCTGGAGTAAATCACTGGGGTGCCCTTGAAAGGCTACTTTGAGCCTCTCCTCCTCTCTTTGTTCCATCTGTCCTGTAAAAGTTCTTCCTCATCACAGACCCACAGCAAGGAAGCCAGCTAGCCCTGAACTAACACTTCCAAAATTGAGAGCCTAAATAAATCCACCTCCCTTAAATTGTTTCCAAATATTTTTTATATTATGGAAAAAAAGTGCTGACTCAAAAGGATTTCAGGAATTTACTCAATGCAATAAAAGTTTTCAGTCGGTATCAGTCATGTAAATTATACCTTTCTGTGACCAGAATGGCAAAAATCCAGAAGGTAGCTGTTTTCTCAAAGTAAACCATAAGGAAAACAAGAAGGAAACTGGGTGTAATAGCACTGAATAATTAGGCCAGGTATGATAATGCACACCTCTAATCGCAGCACTCACAAGGCAGAGACAGGCAGATCTCAGTGAGTTTGAGACCAGCCTGGTCTACTGAGTTCCAGGACAGGCTCCAAAGCTACAGAGAAACCCTGTCTTGAAAAACAAAAAACAAAAACAAATGCAGTTCTTTAGAGGTGATTGCTATAGTTATAACAGGTATGAAATAACTAGCAATCACCTCTAAAGAACTGCATTACAAAGGTCTTTTTCTTTTTTCTTTTTTTTTTTTTTTTTTTGGTTTTTCAAAACAGGGTTTCTCTGTGTAACAGTCACCACCGCCTGGCTAGGTCTTTTCATTTTTATACCAAGTACTCTCTTAATCATACAAAAACAATATATACATATATATTTTGTGTGTTGGGGTACTGGTGAAAGTACTGGCAACACACACAGGAAAGAACAAAATCTCAGGAAAGGATAAGCAATAGTGATTCTCCAAGAGTCTAGGGAACAGTGACTCCATACAAATCCATAGTTCAGATCCATTCTTTCCAGTTGATGACCTACAGATGCCCCTGAGTGTTTTTGGTAAGAGTGCAATCTTTGCTTTGCTATTAGTGACTCTGAAAACATCCATATGGCTCTCTGCGGGTCCATGATGACTGTTGTCCTCCTGCTTTCCATGAACGCTGAGTCTTAAGTTCTTTGGGGTTGTTTATCCTGGGCTTGTTTGCTTTGCAGTCAGAGCTGAAGATAAAAAGAAGGGCTTTGTGCATGTTAGGCAATTGCCCACCACTGAGGTACATCCCCAGCGTTGTTTGAAAACTGTAATCGTTTGTCTTTTTGTTTTGGTATATTTTTACTGTTAAAGCTGCACTTTGCTGGGGCTGTAGCTCAATGGTGGAACCTTTATGTAACATGTGTCAAGGCTGTAGGTTGATTCCCATCACTGGGAGGGGAAGAACACATTATATGTATTACTTTGGATAAGATATGTCGGTAGTGTATACCATATGTCTATGTGTTGGAAAACTTAAAGGAAAAAATGGAAGAAAATAAGTAGAACAATCATCTTGAAAAGGGGCCGGGCTGGAGACGTGGCTCCATGATTCAGAGCATGGGTTACTCTTGCAGAGCAATGGCGTTTGATCCAGCATCAATATGCCAGCTGTCAATGGTTTTTGACTCTAGATCTATGAGATCTGACGCCCTCTTTTTGTCCTCTGATGGCACTAAGCACACAGACATACAAATAGTCAAATACTTATTGCACAAAATTTTAAAATTAATCTTTTTGTGTATGTGTGCGAAAGACCGGGTCTCATCACTATAGCTGTGTTTATTCTAGAAATTGCTAGGTACACAAGGCTGGCCTAGAACTCAGAGATTTGCCTGCTTTTGCCTCCCATAGTTGGGATTAAAGGTGTGTACTACCACATGGTGAACCAGCCTGACTCCAATTCAGGCTTAAAAGCCATCTTATAGTAAAGACAAACTAAGTTCATTCCTGTTTGTGATTAAATCTCTGTTTCTCAAGGATTGAGCTATGCCCAATCTGTAACGTTAACTAAAATGGTTCTGCCCTGCCTGTTCCATGAAATGGCAACAATATCTTTGCTTCAAAGTTATTATAACCATCCTACAAACCTTACCTTTGTTTCAGAAGGTTATTATGATTATTAAGACTACCTTGTTAGGACCACCTTGCAATCATGTCTTTGTTTTAGGAGGTCATTATGCCTAACTTGTTATGTTTATGTTCTGCTCTGATAACCCTGTCTATTTTGCCAGCCAAATCCCTCATTTAGAAACCCCCTACCCTGTCTTAATCACAAACAGGAATGAATTTAGTTTGTCTTTACTATAAGATGGCTTTTAAGCCTGAATTGGAGTCAGGCTAGTTCACCATGTGGTGGTACGCACCTTTAACCCAACTATGGGAGGCAAAAGCAGGCAAATCTCTGAGTTCTAGGCCATATAAAAACCCTGTCTTCATTAAGACTTGAAACTGAGCCGGGCAGTGGTGGCGCACGTCTTTAATCCCAGCACTCAGGAGGCAGAGGCAGGTGGATCTCTGTGAGTTTGAGACCGTCCTGGTCTACAAGAGCTAGTTCCAGGACAGCCTCCAAAGCCACAGAGAAACCCTGTCTTGAAAAAACAAAAAACAAAAAAACCAAAATGTTGCGTTCAGAGCCTGCACTGACCCTATACATATCTTTTACATATCTTCACATATCAAGCCCTCAGACTGATAATACACAAAACTTAAGGCAGGGGCATCTTTGTTGTGTTTTTAAAATAGGGTCTCACATATCCCAGGCTTTCCAACTTGTCATGTAGCCAACTGGCCTTAAATTCTTGATCACCCTATCCCACACCTCCTGAATTCTCAGCCCACAGGCCTGCATCGCCATCCTGGGGCACATCTTTGATATGAAAAAAATTATTTTATATCTAATGTATTTTTCAGAAGAAAGAATAGCCCTGTCAAACTAAAATTGAGGACAGCTGTTGTAGCTCACACCTTCTAATTCAAGAATGAGAGGAGGATCTGTGGGTTCGAAGCCAGCCTGATCTATATAGTGAGTTCCAGGACAGCCATAGCTACACAGTGAGACACTGTCTTGGAAAAAGCAACAACATAAAAGAAAGAAAAAATAATAAAAGAAATAAAATTATTATTTGGCAGTACTTTGGTTAGTTTGACAAAAACAAAACAAAACAAAACAAAAACCACAGACTGGGGATATAGGGTAGTTGATAAAATGCTTAGTTCAAGTATCTGAGACCATGGGTTTGATTTGCACCAAATAAGTAATAAGTTTTTTTGTTTGCTTTGGTTTTTTGTTTTTTTTCTTTTGGGGTTTTTGTTTGTTTTGTTTTTGTTTTGTTTGTTTGTTTTTCAAGACAGGGTTTCTCTGTGTAGCTTTAGAGTCTTTTTGGGTTTTTGAGACAGGGTTTCTCTGTGTAACTTTGGAGCCTGTCCTGGAAATTGCTCTGTAGACCAGGCTGACCTCAAACTCACAGAGATCTACCTGCCTCTGCTTCCCAAGTGCTGGGATTGAAGGTGTGCACCACTGCCCAGATAACACATAATTTAAAATAACAAAACTAAATCTTAGGAAAACAGCAACTAGATTCCATGCAGACAACAGCAGAGTTCCCAGCCCCCTAGATTAGTGCCTGGGTTACTTAGCCTAGCACACTATGCCCCAGGCAGCACCTCTGCCTTCCACCTGTTCAAGCTAGCTTTGTGCACCTCCAGTCTGCTAAACTGTTTCGGGGGGCCAATAGGCTTCTCCTTGTCATCCTGTGCTCTTTTTGATGGCCAATTTGTTTTACTTCTGCTGCTTCTTAAGACAACGTTCATGCTTCACCTCTGTTGTCTGTGTGAAGATAGTCCCATGCCCCTCTGGATGGGTGTAGAGCAAGGCTTCCTGGTCTTTGCCCACTCTCAGCCCCCTTTTGCCCAAGAAAATGTATATTTTTGCCTAGCCTGGAACTCACTAGACAGACTAGATTTCGTCTGGAACTCATAGAGATCCACCTGCCTTTGTCTCCCTTAACTTCCTCTGTTTGGATTTCATTGGCTGAAGCTTCAGATTTACTACGTAGGCAAGACTGGCTTTGAACTCCTGACCCTCTTGCTTCTACCTGAGATGACAGGCCTGTGCCACTCCCAGATTGCAATCTTTAAAGTCAAATATTCTAACAGTGCAATACAGTGATATACAAGCTAATTCTTACATGGTGAGGAATGAAGGTAAGAAGAGTAACCCCAGTCCCAGGGGATCCAATACCCTCTTTGGACCTCTGTAGACACAGGCACTCTTGTATATACAAATGCATATATACAAATAAAATATTTGTATTCACGGCCCTTTAACATTTTAAAATATTCTTTCTTAATTTAAATTTTTCATGAGTATTGAAATTTTGCCTGCAGAGGCCAAAAGAGGGTGTCAGATCCTCTGGAACTGGAGTTACAGATGATTGTGAGCTGCCATGTGGGTGCTAGAAATTGAACCTAGGTTCTCCGGTAGAGCAGCCAGAGCTCTTAACTGCTGAGTCATTTCTCTACCCACTACCCTTTGCGGTTTTGTTGGTTTTTGTTTTTTGAGACAGGCTTTATGTAGTCCTGGCTGTCCTGGAACTCGATACATAGACCAGGATGGCCTCTTGAGCTCACACAGATTCACGGGCCTCTGCTTCCTGAGTGCTGGATTAAAGGTGTGTACCACTTATCCGGGGGCAGTATTTTTTTTTTTTTTCAAATAAGATCAGAGTGGACTGATCTTGGTTCTTATGTAAGATTTAACTTAATATTTTATGTGTATGAGTGTTTTGCCTGCATATATGTATGTGTACCATGTGGGGGCCTGAGGAAGTAAGAAGAGAGCATAGAATCCCTGGGATGGTTATAAGTAAGCTGCCGCGTGATTTCGGGGAAATGAACCCAGGTCCCCTGGAAGGGTGGTCGGTTCTCTTAACTGCTAAACTGACTATCCAGCCCCCTGTCCTTCTCTTTCAGTTGGTTTTAGTTGTAGTTCAGAAAACTTTTACTCTTGCCATCCTCTGTGACATGATCCCATGTGGGGGTCATAATCCACAGTTTAAGATGCTGGGGTCTGAGGAGATGGAATGGCCCTGGGTAAAGGGCCTTTCAACCAAACCTAATGACATGCATTTTTGACAAACAAAAAAAACCCAAAAGATCAAAAACTGGGCATTCTTGCATACTTCTATAATCCAGCACTTTGGAGTTGGAGGCAAGAGATTAGAATTTTAAGATTGTCCTCAACTACCTAACAAGAGAAAGAGAGAAGAAAGAAGGAAAAAAATTAAGTTTTATTTTATGTTATAGGTTTTGTCTACACATGTGTCTGGACATGGGATCCCGTGAAACTGGAGTTAGAGACAGTTGTGAGCAGCCATGTGGGTGCTAGGAACTCAACCAGTCCTCTGAAAGAGCAACAAGTATCATTAACTGTTGAACCATCTGTCCAGCCCCAGGTTGGTTGGTTTGTTTTAAAGAGAGAGAAACAGGGCTGGAGAGATGGCTCAGTGGTTAAGAGCAATTCCCAGCACCTGCATCAAGCAGCTTACAACTGCCTGTAACTCAGCTCCAATGGGATCTGACACTGTCGGACCTGTTTAAAAAGTTGTCATACTTACCTGGCAGGGGAGATACATGATCTCAAGTTGGTTTCCCTGAGTGAGTCTCATCCATTTCATTAGAGATATGCTGAATCCTGGGACTTCCCCAAATTCAGGAAACTCAACTGCATTATTTGTAATATTGGGGGACTGTGTTCAAGCTCTCCCCTGTTTACAAAGAAATAAAAAACATTATTCACAGTCTTCAGATATCTCCTTAGAAACATTCTCTGGCTGGGCCGTGGTGGCGCACGCCTTTAATCCCAGCACTTGGGAGGCAGAGGCAGGTGGATCTCTGTGAGTTCGAAGCCAGCCTGTCTACAAAATGAGTTCCAGGACAGGTTCCAAAGCAATACACAGAAACCCTGTCTTGAAAAACCAAAGAAACATTCTCTGAGCTAAGATAATGTTGAAAGAAAAAGTATTAGCAAAAAAAGGTTTATGTAATCTTTGTATAATCCATTTTTGTAAAATTGTGTGACTATCATTATTCATGCAAATAATATTCATAAAGTAGCAATGTTCATTAAGTAGACAATGAGGACAGGATCAAAGTCCAGGTGGTACAGTGCTTGTTTGGCATTCAGGAAGCCGTGGATTAAACACCTGCAGGACATGAGCCAGGTGTGATATGGCTCACCTGTGATTTTAGCACTGGGGAGCTGGAAGTAAGCTCATCTTAACTACAAAGTGAAACCCTGTCTCAAAAAAGAAAGAGGGTTGTTGTTGTTTTGCTGTTTTGAGACAGGGTGGCTGACTAACCTGGAACTTACTATGTAGACCAGGCTAGCTTTGAACTCATAGAGATCTTACTGTCTCTGTCTCCCAAGGACTGGGATTATAGTGGTGCAGTACCATGGCTGGCTTTGTAAAGTTTGTTTTGTTTTGCTTTTTTTTTTTTTTTTTGAATCAGAGTCTCGTATTGTAGACCAGACTGACCTGGAACTTACTATATAGAGTAGGCTGGCTTCAAAAGACAAAAGATTTGGTTGCTTTTCCTCTCAAATGCTGGAATTAAAGGTGTGGGCCACCATCCCCAGCTTTTAAAAAATATTATGAATATATGGGTGCAGATACATACAAATGAATACAGGTGCTGGCAGAGGCCAGAGGTGTTGGGTTCCCTGGAGTTTGAGATATAGGGAGTTGTGAGCTGCCCAGTGTGAGTGCTGGGTTAACTCAGGGTCTTCTGTAAAGGTAGTGTGTGCTGTAATCTGAGTTTTGTTTTGTAAAGCAGGGTCTTGCTGCATAGCCCAGGTTGGCCTCCAACTCAAGGTAATTCCCCTGCATTCCCCTCCCAAGGGCAGGGTGTGTGTATAGGCTGTACCATCACACTACATCTGCCAGGCTTTTGTTTGTTGAGACAGGATCTTACAATCTAGCCTTGGCTAGCCTAAACCTCCCTATGTGGTTAGCAGGATGTCCTCAAACTTGTGACAGTCCTCTTGTCCCTGCCTTCTAGGTACTCAAATGTGGCTGTCAGGTTTGTATTTGTTTAGGCTCTTTTGTTGTTGGTCTTTGTCTTTATTCTTTTTTCTTTCTGAGACCTCACTTCATAGCCTAGGCTGGCACAGAATTTGTGACAGTCCTGCCTCAGCCTCCAAATGCTGGGGTAACCAGGATAAACCACACAGCCAACTGTGCCATGTTTTATTATTACTTCCGTTTCTGGTTTTGGTGCTATGTAGGACACCCCCAGCCTCAGTTCCCCCTCAAAACCAACAAAGACAGCCAATGAGGCTTCATTAGGAATTTCAACACCACAGGTATTTGGATCCAAATTTGCTTTTGTTCCCTGCCGTCAGGGTCTCCTCATGCTAACTGTCCCTCTGTGACTTCATTCCCTGTCTCTGGTTTCATTTGCTACTTTGTGACTTCATCAGAGGTGCAGTTTAGCTCACGTGGGTCAGAGGCTCCAGGAGCCTGCTTGGCGCCGACTCTACCGAAGAGATGGGTCTAGAACTGATCTCTCTGAACCTCATCCTTGGACGCCAAGTGGAGGTCCCCTTCCGGTTGACATCGGCCTGTGGCAGGTGATGTGCATTTGGCTTCTGGAGCAGCTTCAAAGATAGAGGCCAAGGGTGTGCCTATTGCCATTCCTAGAGTGCCTCTAGTGATCAGAGTCTAACCCATGGCGGTCTCTCCATCATCCCTTCAGGATGGCCCCTTCGGGGACAAGCCAAGCAAAGTCCCTTCAGCTCTAGAATTGCCGCAGAGGGTTGGGCCAAACCTGGAGAAAAAAGGGCAGTCTGTGGGACAGGAGGATTCATGCATACTGAGGGCCACAGCGGCAGCTCAGACCCTAGCCAATATCATCCGGCCTTGTTACGGCCCCTATGGCAGGCAGAAGTTCCTGGTGACTGCGAAGGGAAAAATAGTTTGTACAGGTCATGCAGCTGCCATCCTTAGGGCTCTGGAGCTGGAGCACCCAGCTGCCCAGTTTGTCCGAGAAGTAGCCCAAACACAGGCCGAGAACACTGGGGATGGCACAGCCTTCGTAGTTCTCCTCACAGAAGCCTTGCTGGAGCAGGCCCAGTACCTTTTGTGCGCTGGCTTAGCTCGAACCCAGCTCCGGGAGGCCTTTGCCACGGCCACAGCAGAAGTCCTGACCGCTCTACCTTCCTTGGCCATCCGCTCTCTAGGGCCTTTGGAAGACCCGTCCTGGGCTCTCCATTCTGTGATCAACACCCACACACTGACCGACACAGACTTTTTAACCAAGCTTGTGGCTCACGCGTGCTGGGTTAGCAGGGAGCCAAACGGCACCTTCAAGCCTGAGCATATTGGTGTGTGCTCGCTGCAGGGTGGGGCACTGATTGATTCTTGCATTCTCTCGGGGTTAGTAATATCTGGGAAGCCCTGTGGACAAAAGACTGAGGTGCCAGCTAATGCCAGGGTGGCCCTATTCATTTGTCCCTTTGGTCCCGCAAATCCATTTGCATTGGCCACACCCCGTCTCGACAACATGGAAGAACTACTAAGATTTCAGAAACAAACTGAACAATTGCAAAAGGAAATAACCCAGCTGGCCGTTATGGACATTAATGTGGCAGTGGTGTGGGGCGAGGTCGATGAGAACACGGTGGTCCAGGCTGACGATTGTGGTATCATGGTGATTCAAGTCAGTTCCCGAAAGGACATGGTCTACCTGAGTGAGATGATGGGTACTCCTTTGCTGACTCGGCTGCTACCTCCCCTGCAGCCTGGGAATTGCCAGAAGGTTTATAGTTATCAGTTGCAGGACGGCGTGGTGGTAATAGTGTTTGAATGGAAACCTGAGAGTGCACCATCTCTCACCGTGGTCCTTAGGGGACCCACCATCCAGGGACTTCGGGGTGCAGAGCAGGCTGTCTACTATGGCATCGATGCCTTTGCCCAGTTGTGTCAAGATCCCAGACTGCTACCAGGAGCCGGTGCTACAGAAATGGCTCTAGCAAAAATCCTGACAGACAAAGGAAGCCGATTGGCAGGCCCCAATGGTCTGGCCTTCCTAGCATTTGCCCAGGCCCTGAGTTCTCTGCCTAAAACTTTGGCGGAGAATGCCGGCTTAGATGCCCGAAGTGTGATGGCAGAAATGAGTGGAATTCACCAAGTTGGGAACTTCCTCATTGGAGTGGGAACAGATGGGATAATAAATGCGACCCACGAAGGGATCTGGGACATCCTGAGGGCCAAAGCCCAAGGACTACAAGCAGTTGCTGAGCTGGTACAGCAGCTGGTGACTGTAGATGAGATCATCGTGGCCAAGAAGACCCCTCCTACCTACCAGCAGACTTCAAGACCCACCTCGAAGGAAAGGGGATCCTCATCCCTGAGAGAAAAAGTTTTTGGAAAGTATGTATTGTGACACTCTAAATAAAGTAAGGATTGTCAGTATTGACTAGTAACCCCCAAATACTGATGTTTTCCTTATTTCTTTCCCTCGTGTCTGGGGCTTCTAGAGTCTGTTTGTTTTTGTTGTTGGATTTTCCAGACAGGGTTTCTCTCTGTAACAGTCCTGGCTTTCCTGTAATTTGATTTGTAGACCAGGTAACTACTAAGGTGTGGGCCACTACACCCACTAGAGCTAGTTTCTAACCTTGTAAAAGATTTATTTTTTAGGTGTGTGGGTATGAGTATTTTCATGTGCGTGCTGCACGGAGGTACCCACAGAGGTCAAAAGAGGGTGTCAGATCCTCTGGAGCTGAAGTTACAGGCAATTGTGAGGGTCTATGTGGGTCTGAGTTTGGAACTCAGGTCCTCTGCAAGACTAACAAGTGCTCTTAAACACTGAGCCATTTCTCTAGCACATGAAGCCAGGGTGTAGGGCAACATAACGATGGGTGTGGTGATGCAGGTCTGTACTCTGGCATCAGGAGGTGGATGCAGAAGGATGAGCAGTTCAAGGTGACTCACAGTGAATTTGAGGTAAGACCCTGTTTCAAAACATTAGGGATGGGGACTTAGCTCAGTTGGCAGCATACTTGCCTACCATGCACAGAACCCTAAGCCACAGAATCACATACAAATAACTGGAACGCTAGCAATTGGGAGTTAGAGACAGGAAGAGCACAAGTTCAAGATCACCTCCTTCCCTTATTCAGTAAGTTTGAGGGGAGCATCATCGATATAAGGCCTAGTCTCAGAGGACAGGGAAGGAGAAAGAGAGGAGAGAGATTCTTTTTTTTTTTTTTTTTTTTTTTTTGTAGCTTTGGAGCCTATCCTGGCACTCACTCTGGAGTCCAGGCTGGCCTTGAACTCAGAGATCTGCCTGCCTCTGCCTCCTGAGTGCTGGGATTAAAAGTGTGCCACCAACGCCCACGAGTGAGATTATTTTTAGTAACAGCTCCATTCTAAGTCTTGACTTTGCTATTTCCCATTTCTCTCTATCACACCTATTTCTACAATAACAGAAGATGCAAATATAAGTTCTAATAATTTCAAATCAAGTACCTAAACTTTGGGGTGGAAAGAAAAAAACTACAGCCATCTTATTGCAACTCTGACCATCCCTTCTACAGTATCAACATGTGTGGATTTCCATCTAGACATCACTGTAATGATCTAAAAGAACCACTTCTGACTTAGAAGAGTGGCCAGTAACTCTCCAATTATCTGGAAAAAGGACAGTATCATTTTGAGACCAAAAAAAAAAAAAAGTTTTAAAAACTAATGCAGGAAAAGGAGCCATAAAAAATTTTAAGTTATATTTGTTTGTTTGTTTGTTTGTTTGTTTGTTTGACTTTTGGTTTTTCAAGACACTGGGTTTCTCTGTGAAGCTCTGGCTCTTCTGGAACTCACTCTGTAGACCAGTCTGGCCTCAAACTCATAGAGATCTGCCTGCCTCTTCCTCTTGAGTGCTGGGATTAAAGGCATGTGCATTTTTCTGTAGCCAAGGCTATAGAGAGACTCTGTCTCAAAAACAAAAAAAAAATTATTTGTGAATATGTATGTATCTTTGTGTGTGTGTGTGTGTGTGTGTACTACAAGCCCTCAGAGGCCAGAAGAGAAGATGGTGTCGGATTTCTTTTTCTCCTTTTTCTTGTTTTTTGGAGACAGGGTTTCTCTGTGTAGCTTTATAGACCAGGCTGGCCTTGATTCACAAAGATCCACCTGCCTCTGCTTCCAGAGTGCTGGGGATTAAAGGCGTGCAGCACCATCACCCAACTGGTTGTCAGATTTCTTATGTGGGTGCTGGGAGCAGAACTTGGATCCTCAGGAAGAGTAGCAAGTGCTCTTAACACTGAGCCATCTCCAATCCCTTGTTTTGTTTTGTTTTTGTATGTTTGCTTTGTTTTTAGTCTATTTTATGTGTATAAGTGTCTTGCCTGGAGCCATGCATTGGTGGCACACGCCTTTAATCCCAGCACTTGGAAGGCAGAGGCAGGTGGATCTCTGTGAGTTTGAGGCCAGTCTGGTCTCCAGAGCAAGTGCCAGGATAGACTCCAAAGCCACAGAGAAACCCTGTCTGGAAAAAAAAAAAAAGTGTCTTGCCTGCATGTGTGCCTGGCATCCTCTTTCTAAACCCTTGTGCTTATATTCAAAGTCTACATTAAATGTACATAATTTAAAACTAGAAACCAGAATAGATTACTAGTGGTTAAGCTGCTCTCACAGAGAACCTGGGTTCAATTCCCAAACTTATAACCGACAATCATCTGTAAACTCCAGTTCTAGGAGCTCCAACACCCTCTTCTGGCTTCTGTGAGGACCAGGCCCACTTTTCTTCTTTCTTTCTTTCTTTCTTTCTTTCTTTCTTTCTTTCTTTCTTTCTTTTTTCTTTCTTTCTTTCTCTCTTTCTTTCAAGAAATCCATTCCCTTACCCATCATTGTATTATCCAAATCCAAATCATGAGCATCTCTGTCATTGACATTGTTAGAAACATATCCCTGTGATTGGGAGAAAACTATTTGAAAATGGTCCTTGGAAAAGTTCTGAAGAGCCGGTGGTGATGGCACACTCCTTTAATCCCAACATTGGGAGGCAGAGGCAGGCAGATCTCTGTGAGTTCAAGGCCAGCCTAGTCTTCAAAGAGAATTCCAGGACAGTCTCCAAAAAACCTACAGAGAAGCCTTGTCTCGAAAAACAAACAAAAACCATTGATGTTTGTTCTTAGTTTTTTGTTTCAATGCAAGTTTTTATTTTGTGGCCCAACTGGGCTTGACCTCACTATATAGCCCAGGCTAGCCTAACTGATCCTCCTGCCTCAGTCTCCCTAGTGCTAGGAATTACAGACCTGAACAACCATGCCCTGAATAGGTATTTATGTCCTTGTCATCCTTCTCTTCTGTTTCCTTTCTTTCTTAATTGAAATTAGATTTTTTTTTTTTAGACCAGGCTGGCCTTGAACTTTTGGAGAACTGCCTGCCTCTGCTTCTCCAGTGCTGGGACTAAAGGTGTGAGTCACCACCACCTGGTTATGGTTTCCCTTACCCCGTCCTCATCTTTTTTCAAGATAGGGTTTTGGAAAAAAATTAATAAAAGTCATTATTTGGACCAGTGAGATGGTTCAGTAGATGAAAATGTCCATACCTGGAACCCACATGATGGAAGGAGAGAGGTGGCTCCCACAAATTGTCCTTAGCATGTACTTGCATGGCACACATGCAAGTGTACATGCACACAATAGACAAATATAAACAAAGTCATGATTATTGTAACAATATAAAGACGGCTCCTCACTTCAGTTATAATTCTAAGATTCCAAAGAGTGGGATTGCAGGCATATAACACCACACAAGGCCATAAATCTTCAGGTATCCACAGTTGGCATAATCAAGAGAACACAAATTTCCCTCAGGGGAAGGTGATATCACACAACAGCAAAGGTGGCAGAGTCAGGTAGCTATATAGATAGGGCTCAAGGAAGAGTCTGAATGGAGTGAAGCACACAAGAAATGCTAGTATATCAAATCCACTCCTCCTTCTCTCCCCACTCCCACACAAGACTCTTGGAATGGACCCCAGGTCCTAGTGCATGCTGGGTAAACGCTGCTGCAGCTTTCTGCCCCCTGGCAATGCCCCTGTGTATCTCAGGTTCTTTCAGGCTGGGCTGATGGCTATCTCCACCTGGCAGCCTGCCCCCTGAGCTCTCTATACTTCATGCTTGACCTGAGAACCAGGCGTGTAAGCATCAGTTACCATCCAGGACTGATCTGTCCCCACTGTCAACCTGAGGGGCTGATGGACAGCTTAGAGCTTCAGAAATAAGCATTGATCTGGATAGCCATTCCACACTGTGTCTGTATCATCCTAGAACCAAAGTAGCAACAATCCTTAGTAATGTCTGCATTAGACATAGGACTCAGATGTCTACTGACAAATGGAGAAGTGGACCAGAACTTAACACAGGTTAGCAGATTCCCGTCTGCTTCTGGAGCTATAGGATGGAGGCCTCCTTGCCAGACCCCAGACCCCCATCCTCAGGCCTTGGCTCCTTGCCAGACCCCAGACCCCCATCCTCAGGCTTCGGCTTCTGGTTGGCTTCCCTGTCCTCTCCTGGCATGTACTTCTCTTCCACCCCAGAAGTGGCAACTCCTGGGGCTCGTCCCCGTCCTGGTGGACCTGCCTCTTCTCCCAGGTCCTTCCAGGAGTCACTCTCATGGTGGCACTCTCTATGAGTTGGTGTGACAAGTTGAAAGTAGAAGACAAGATGCAGAGAAACAGAACAAAAATGAGAACTCCTAATTAGGCAAAAAGAAGGGAGACAGGAGGCTGACCGCGTAGACATGGCAGCCCATTTTGGTAATGGAATGTGTTGTTTCCAAACCTCCCTCCACAAAATCATTGCAGTTGTGAAGAAAAACTTTATGCATTCTAAACTGGGGGTGGGGTGGGGCAGGTGTTGGAGAGAGGATACAAATAGCACAGTCTAACAAGCAAGAGGCAGAGACTAACCTGCCCCTTCCTTGGTATCTAAGCAGATCCTTCCCAAGAGCTCCTCCTCACCACAGAAGGGCTCCTTTCAAGCATCCTTTGCTTGTCTTCACAGGCTAAACACCCTTGGTGTGTAAGCCAAGGGACTGAGAAAGTATTCACAAGAACAGGGGCTGGAGACAGCACATAACTCAGTTGTTAAGAATACTCGCCTAAACCGGGCAGTGGTGGCGCACGCCTTTAATCCCAGCACTTGCGAGGCAGAGGCAGGCGGATCTCTGTGAGTCTGAGACCAGCCTGGTCTACAAGAGCTAGTTCCAGGACAGCCCCCAAAGCCACAGAGAAACCCTGTCTTGAAAAAGAAAACAAACAAACAAACAATTTGGTCTGGCTTGGGCTTTCACAGGTCAGATGAGATGGACACAAAACCACAGAGCTGAAGAGCTACATGTTAGCTTCTGGGATAGGGAGTAAAGTTTTCTTTAAGAGTATATATAGCCCCTGATAAGTTGGCCACTCTGAAGTGGAAAACCACAAAGCCAAGATTATTTGGGCATCATAAATTGGTCTTGAAGGATTAAAAAATAAAAAGAATAGTGGTCAGGATGGTGGTGCCTGCCTTTATTTCCAACATCAGGGAGGCAGAGGCAGAGGCAGAGGCAGGCAGAATTCTGTGGGTGGATCTGGAGAGAATTGAGAGGTAATGATCAAAATATGTTGTATGAAGTTGGGTGTGGTGGTGCACACATTTAATCCCAGCACTCGGGAGGCAGAGACAGGAGAATCTATGAGTTCGAGGCCAGCCTGGTCTACAAAGCGAGTTCTAGAACAGACAAAGCTGTTACACACAGATGCACCTGCCTCTCCTTCCCAAGTGCTAGGATCAAAGGTGCTTGCCACCACTGCCCGGCAAAAACAAGTAAATCTTAAAAGAAACATAGCGGGGGCTGGAGAGATGGCTCAGAGGTTAAGAGCACTGACTGTTCTTCTAGATGTCCTGAGTTCAATTCCCGGCAACCACATGGTGGCTCACAACCATCTGTAATGAGATCTGGTGAGCTCTGCTGGAATGTAGGCAGAAGACTGTATACATAATAAATAAATAAAATCTTAAAAAAAAAGAAAAATAGCAAGAAAGTTAAGAGGGGAAGGAAAGAGTGTGGAAAGAAAATAAAAACTTGGAGGATGGTTGGAAAAGCAGGGTCCCGTGCTTCTGTTTGAGATGGTGACAGTGACTGACAGACAGTAGATTGTCAGCCTGTTGAGTAAGCAGAATGTTCTGGGTCCTTTAGGAATGTTATAGAGTTACATGGACGCTGGAAATAGTCCTAGCTACAGCAGGAAGTAGAGTTGGCCTGCAGGCTCAGCCCCTGTCTTTTTGTTGCAATTGTTAGAAGAGAACAGAAACGCAGCTCTGCACTGTCACCCCCAGCAGCCTGAGGAGCTCCCTTAATCTTTCACAAACCAGGACTCAAGCCAAATTGGGATTTGTGACTTTTACACAGAAAAGAAATCCAGACCTAGTTGTTTTGGAGATATTTTTTAAAGAATTATTTAACGTTTTATGTTCATTGGTGTAAAGGTGTCAGATCCCCGGAAACTAGAGTTACAGCCAGTGCGAGCTGCCATGTGGGTGCTGGGGATTGAACCTGGGTCCTCTGGAAGAGTAGTCAGTGCTTTTAAACACTGACCCATCTCTCCAGCTCCTTGAAGATATTTTTAATACAGATGGCTCAGTAAAGGTCGCTTGCAGTTCTTCCAGAGGACTCAAGTTCTGTTCCCAACACCCGCTTGGGGTAGCTCACAAATGCCTGTGGTTCCTGCTCCAGGGAGAATTATCATCTTCATTGGTCCCCACAAATGCAAATATAAATGAAAACATACAAAAATTTTAAAAATTTTTTGAGATGGGGTCTCTCTACACAGCCTGACTGTTACTATGTTGGATCCTCTGGAATTGGAGCTACAGACAGTGGTAATAGACCATATGGACTAGGGAAATGTTCAGGGATCCACAGGGATGACCCCAACTAAGAATCTAGGCAGTGGTGGAGAGGCCGCCTTTGATGCCCTTCCCCTATAATGAGATTGATGACTACCTTATATGCCATCCTAGAGCCTTCATCCAGTAGCTGATGGAAGCAGAAGCAGAGACCCACAGCTAAACACTGAGCCAAACTCCTGGAATCCAGTAGTAGAGGGGAAGAAGGGATGAGCAAAGGAGAACCATGCTGGAGAGACCTGCAGAAACAGTTGACCTGACCTAGTGAGAGCACAGAGACCCTAGTCGTAAAGCTGGGGAAATAGCACTGGACCCAACCAAGCCCTCTGAATGTGGGTGCCAGCTGGGAGGCCAAGACAGTCTATGGGACCTCTAACAGTGGAGCCAGTGTTTATCCCTAGAGCACAAATGGATTTTGGGAGCCCATTCCCTATGGAGGGATACTGTTGCAGCCCAGATACAGCAAGGAGGGCCTGGGCCCTCCCCCAAAGGATGTGACTGAATTTGATGATCCCCCGTGGAAGGCCTCACTATCCTTGGGGAGTGGGTGAGGGGTGGGTTGGGGGTAGGTGGGGGGGGCATGGGAAGATGGGAGGGAGAGGGAATGGGGGATTGATATGTAAAATAAGATTATTTCTAAACTAAAACAAAACAAAACAAAACAAAATGGACCATCTGGGTGCTAGGAATGGAACTTAGGTCCCCTACAAGAATAACAAATTCTTGGGCTGGAGAGATGGCTCAGAGGTTAAGAGCATTGAGTGCTCTTCTAAAGGTCCTGAGTTCAATTCCCAGCAACCACATGGTGGCTCACAACCATCTGTAATGAGACCTGGTGCCCTCTTCTGATGTGCAGATATACATGGAAGCAGAATGTTGTATACATAATAAATAAATAAAATCTTTAAAACAACAAAAAAGAATAACAAATTCTTCTAACCGCTAAGCCACCTCTCCAGTCCCAAAATATTTTTAAAAACTGAATTATTTTATGTGTGAGTATTTTTTTCCTTCATGTATGTATGTGAAGAGTCTTGCAGGTCAGAAGAGGGCATCTGGTGCCCTGGATGGAGGGTCACAGACGGCTGTGAGCAACCACGTGGTCCTCTCCAAGAACAGCAAATGTTCTTTTTTTTTCTCCAGTTTGTTTGTTTGTTTTGGTTTTGAGACAGGGTTTCTCTGTGTAGCTTTGGAGCCTATCCTGGCACTCGCTCTGGAGACCAGGCTGGTCTTGAACTCACAGAGATCCACCTGCCTCTGCTTCCTGAGTGCTGGGATTAAAGGCATGTGCCACCAACGTCCAGCTCCAGTTTTTTGAGGTGTGTGTGTGTGTGTGTGTGTGTGTATCAAACATCTCTCTCTCTCTCTCTCTCTCTCTCACACACACACACACACACACACACACACACACACACACACACACGGCAGAGACAGGCGGATCACTGGTCTATATAATTGAGTTCCAAGGTTCCAGGCCAGCCAGAACTACATAGTAAGGTCCTGTCTCCAAACGAAACAACAAAAAATCTGTAGAGATAGCTTATAGTGTTGAAGAGCCTTGGCTGCCCTTTCAGAGGGCCAGGTTCTATGTCCAGCACCAATAGTGACTCAAACCATCTATAACTCCAGTTCTAGAGGATCTGATGCTATCTTCTGGCCTCCCTGGCACAACAACAAAAACGAAAGTTCTGGAGGTCTAGAGAGATGGTTTAATGTTTAAGAAGATTTGCTGAAAGCCAGATACTGGTGACGAACACATTTAATCCCAGCACTCAGGAGGCAGAGGCAGGCGGATCTCTGTGAGTTCAAGGCCAGCCTGGTCTACAAGATGTAGTTCCAGAACAGCCCTCAAAGCCACAGAGAAACCCCGTCTGGGAAAAAAAAAAAAAAGAAAAAAGAAAGAAAAGAAACCTCTCACAAAAGTTTCCCCCTCTGTTCAGTGGCTTTAGAGGTAAAAAGGGTCATAGGAAGGATTCAATCCTCCCTCACTTGGAAACCTCCACCAAGGTCCATCCAGCTAGGATAGGCTACACTGAACTGAGGATAGATTTAAGCCACCTCAGAGCCATACCACACTCTGCCTTACTCTGCCCCTTGGCCATCCAAGTAACAGAGGGATTCAGGTGGGGGATACACCAGAGTTCATTGCCTCTTCAGCTCTTGGCAGCTTTCTCCACTGTACCTACGCAGTCCCCTCACAGATCTCTCAAGTGACAATCTTTTGGGTAACTTTTTTGTTTGTTTGTTTTTCAAGACAGGGTTTCTCTGTGTAGCTTTGGAGCCTATCCTGGCACTCGCTCTGGAGACCAGGCTGGCCTGGAACTCACAGAGATCTGCCTGCCTCTGCCTCTGCCTCTGCCTCTGCCTCCCGAGAGCTGGGAGAGAGTTGGGATTAAAGGCATGCGCCACCAATGCCCGGCTTTGGTAATTCTTTCTAAAAGACTCAAACTAGCCCAAGAGGGCAAAACACAAAATGCCCTGAAACAGGCTGCCTTTTCCTGAGAGTGACATGTCCTCCCAAACCAGGTGCTCAGAGAGAGAGCCTTGATGTGTAGCTAATTAAGAGCCTTCCTTACCATACCTACTTTCTTGGGGACACCCAGAGCTACACTTCAGCTGCAGGCATCACCATCTTCACATGAGGTCTGCATGGATTAGTCTTGCCAAGGTCAGTACAGGAAAGCTTACCACTGAATGTGCTCGTTCCCTCCCCTTCCTCACCCAGCACTACAACAGTAACAAGGGCACAAAGATGTTCCCAAGTCTGAACATAAACATAACATAAACATGGTCTTTTTTTTTTTTTTTTTTTTTTTTTGGTTTTTCGAGACAGGGTTTGTCTGTGGCTTTGGAGGCTGTCCTGGAACTAGCTCTTGTAGACCAGGCTGGTCTCGAACTCACAGAGATATGCCTGCCTCTGCCTCCCAAGTGCTGGGATTAAAGGTGTGCGCAACCACCGCCCAGCCATAAACATGATCTTACCCAGTTCTCATAGCAACCCTGAATAGGCAAGACCACTATTATTAGCCTACTTCATAGAGGAAGAAACTGAGACTAACATGGGGGTTGGGGGTGGCTGTCAGTTCCCAAGCCTGCTCTAGGAATAACTGTGTGGCTTCTAAAACCCTTCTGGTTCTAAACCATATAAATTCTCCAATTTGATTCATTTGAAATTACAAAGCTAACAGTGAGTGTTGGCTTAAGAACCTGAGTTGAACCAGTTGTTGACGGGCTAATTCTCCTAAAATCTGTTAGCACTATTCTTCTAGCAGTGCTCAAGGATACAGAATACCTATTCAGATCCCAGAGAAGGCTCCCTGCCCTAGAGGAAGAGGACCACGTGGTTATCCAGCACACAGGTCCCACCCTGTCCCAACCCCGCCCCAGGGCGTGATCTGCTCAACACTTCCCATTCTCCAGACATGGGGAACTATGGCCTGGAATGCAAGTAGCAAGTAGCGGCGCACCTTTGAGCTGGAGGTGCCAGTGCAGAGTACTTGTGGAACTTACCAGAAGCCCTGGGTCCTTCCCTAGTTCCAGGGCAACTTGATAGCAGATAACACACTTGGACAGAAAGTTTTAGCTTCCATAGCTCCTGGTAGCTTCTCTGTAACCTTAAAAAGGGATTCCCGCAGAGATTTTTTAATTTCATTATACTATTTATGTATTTGTCGTCCCGTGTCCCCCCCCCCCCCCCGACAGTTTCTCTGTGTAAACCTGGCTGTCCTGGAACTCACTCTGTAGACCAGGCTGGCCTCGAACTCACAGAGATCCGCCTGCCTCTGCCTCCCCAGTGCTGGGATTAAAGGCGTCACCACCACCGCCTGGCTAAAGATATTTTTTTTTTTTTTGTTATTTCTGTTTTTTCGAGACAGGGATTTTCTGTGTAACAGCTCTGACTGTTCTGGAACTCTGTAGGCTAGGCTGGGCTCAAACTCAGAGATCCACCTGCCTCTGCCTCCCAAGTGCTGGGATCAAAGGCTTATGGTATCACTGCCTGGATGAAAACAGATTTTTCAAGGTTTCTCCTCCTCCAAGTCTTCCCAGATCCTCCCCATCCATCACCTACCCCCCTACAAGCACACAGGATTGTTTGGGATGGTTTGCCTTGGTTTTCCCTCTTTTGATTTGCTTATTCTTTGTTTTTGAATATAGCCTTTAATCTCAGCACTTGGGAGGCAGAGGCAGGCAGATCTCTGTGAGTTCAAGGCCAGCCTGGTCTACAGAGTGAGTTCCAGGACTACTTCACAGAGAAACCCTGGTGAGGGGGAGGAAAAAAAAAATATGGTCTCACATTCACATGGCTGCTGAGGGAAGCCATGACTTTCTGACAGGCCTACCTCTACCTGGGAGTACTAGGTACATCACTAGGTGGTGATGTGTGCCACCACACATCCAGCTTTGGGACTGACAAGTTGTTAGCAAATAAAAGTGCATGCCTGTACCTCTAAGACTGACAACACAGGCAAAGGCATGGAATCACCGAGACCCAAAGTTAATCAGCAGTCACCAAGCTCACACTGCACGTTTGGGGCAGATAGAGCTACATTTAAACTCTGGGGCAGCTGCTCTAAGGCTCTTCTAGCCAAAGCCTGTGCAATGGCCTGTGTGTATAGAAAGAGTGCTGGAGAGGAAGGGAGGGAGGGAAGAGCCTCTTTTTCTTCGTTCCTGCCCTGCGGGGTGACACTTAACCACCTCCAGGGCTGCAGCTGGGATCCAATAACCAACACTGGGAACTGGACTTCTTCCCTTCCCCCACTGGAACCAGCATCCAGCAGAGCCTGGAGCTGCCCTGGGGGAAGGGGCTGCCTGCCAAGGATCTGCCCACCTGGGGCCAGGGCCAGGGCCAGGGCCAGGTCAGACTCTGCAGTCTGTGCACAGCTTGAAACAAAGTGGGCAAAAGGGTGTCCTTGAGTCAACAGGCCTTGTTTCTTACTCTGCTCATCAAGAAATAACAGGAAATAAAGTAAGAAAATCAAAGAATCATAAACTGTTTACAAGAATAGCTACTTTCCCAATTCTTATTTATAGGTGTTTCTACACCATGGGGCCAATCCAACAGGAAGACCAGTCTGCTTATTCATTGGATCACATCTAATGGAGCCACTTGTTTATTCATTAAGCATTTGTTAGGCACCTGTCCTAGGAACAGAAAGAGCCCAGCTTGGAGGGAGACGGGGAACCAGCCATTTTAAGTAAGTAAACAAGAAGACTTCAGACTGTACAGCACACTTTGAAGGAAGTAACCGGCAGAGGACAGAAAGTACCTGGTTGGGGGCAGGGAGAGGACCTGCTTCAGATACAGCTGACACTCGAGCTGAGCTACCTGAGAAGTCTGAAAAAATGCTGCTCCAGACAAGCCAGGAAGCAAAGTGTGCAAAGCTCCAGAGATGGGAACCGCCAAGTGAAGGTCCTTCAGTGTGTCTAGACTGCAGTGAGCAACAAGCCAGGTTCCTGCAAAGCAGGGCCTTCCTGGGCCAGGACGGGGCTCTATGAGGACCCTGTGGGAAAGCCTGAAAAGGCTGTTGGAAAAGCCACTCTGTCATTAGGAATGAATTTATGAACCCGATGAAGCCATATCTGGAGCCTGACCATGGTGCACACAAGATCTTCTTCCTCAATAATTTGGAAAAAGTTACTAGTATCTTCCTCCCTACCCACCTCTCTTTGAGGGGTCGTGGGGAGTGACAGGGTCTTTTGGGGCCCAGGTTGGCCTTAAAACTCCTGATCTTCTATTTCAACCTCCCTAGCACTGGATCACAGGTGTGCACTACCACACCTGGCAGTAGTTTTGTTTTTGAGATGGTTTCAAATAGCTCATAGTGATCTTGAACTCCTCCAGTCCCCAAATCCTGAGTGCAGGGATTATAGGCGGGATTAAAACAACCCCCAGAAAACAGGATCTCAATACATAGCCCCAATTGGCCTGGAATCTGTAATCCCCTCTGACTCAGCAACATCTCAAGGGCTAGGAGTGTTTTGAAATAAGGTTCCTCTTGGAGGCCAAGTTACATGTATGCAGGTTTATCAGTTCATCTTTATTCTCAAAAACCATCTAAAAAGCTAGCTCAATTTTAAACTTCAACATTGCATAAATAATAGAAATTTGGCTGTTTACCCTGAAAGGCAGTTTATATTTTCCGAGTAACAAACTTAGTCATTGCAGTCTCATTTGGCATTTTAGGAACTAAATCCTGGGGCTAAAGAGATAGATGGCTCAGATTAAAAGCACTGGCTGCAGCCGGGCCGTGATGGCACATGCCTTTAATCCCAGCACTCGGGAGGCAGAGGCAGGTGGATCTCTGTGAGTTCGAGACCAGCCTGGTCTACAAGAGCATGTTCCAGGACAGCCTCCAAAGCTACACAGAGAACCCTGTCTCGAAAAACCCAAACAAACAAAAGCACTGGTTGCTCTTCCAGAGGGCCTGGATTTAGTTCCCAGCATCCACATGTCTGTGTAACTCCACTTCCAGGGGATCCAACACCCTCACACAGACATGCAGGCAAAACACATCAATGCATATAAAGTGAAAAATAAATAAAAAAGAACTAACTCCCAGGGTGGAGAGATGGCTCAGCAGTTAAGTGTTTGCTCTTCCAGCAGAGGTCCAGGTTTAGTTCCCAGCGCCCAGAATCAGCAGCTCCAGGGAACCCGGCGCCCTCTTCTGGCTTCTCCATTCATGCGCACACTAACCCCTTACCACGAAAATAGCGACTTCCAAGCCAGTTAGTCACAAAGTGACAGGTGAGATTCTGCCTCAAAAAAAAAACCTTCCAAACCCAACCCACACCCAAAGAAAACCACCAATAACACCACCAACAACAACAAAATACCCTCAATGTATTTGAAAGACGTGGACCACCTAGTTCGGTCAATTTTCCCTTTTAATAGAAACCAATTAAAATGT
Source organism: Cricetulus griseus (assembly GCF_003668045.3). Taxonomy (NCBI): domain Eukaryota; kingdom Metazoa; phylum Chordata; class Mammalia; order Rodentia; family Cricetidae; genus Cricetulus; species Cricetulus griseus. The sequence continues at coordinate 97,018,396 of NC_048601.1, read as the reverse complement.
CAATGTTAACATTTAAGAGTCCCTCTGCCTGGATCCGCTGAGGTTAGGGAATGAAGGTGAGGGAATGAAGGCCTGGGGTGGCGAAGGGGAATGAGTAGAAAGGGGTGGGGCACGGTCCATAGGCCAGTGGCGGTTGCAGCTGCACCCCGAGTTTGGGATCGGGGATCAGGGATCGAAGCCAGGGCTCCCAGAGCCCGCAGAAAGCAGGAAGAGACGCAGCAAAGGAGGAGGGAAGTCGCCCCACCCTGGGCACGGCCCGGGAACGGACTCTACAGCTGCCAGCTGGGCTGCGCCGGGCCGCAGAGGACAGAGCGTGGCGCCGCGAGGGGCCGGTGGGCGAGCGAGCCAGAGGAGGAGCGGGGTGTGCCCAGGGGAAGCAGGGCCCGGGGAGGGCGGGGCGGGGGTACACGGGAGGACCAAGGGGGCTAGGGGCGGGGCCTCCGGGGCGAAGCCAATGGGAGGGAGAGCGGCCTGGGAACGGGCGGCCAATGGCGCGGCGAGCTGGGCGGGGGCGTGGCCTCTGGGGGCGCAGCCAATGGCTGGGAGGGCGCGGGAGCGAGAGGGTGGGGGCGGAGCCAGACCCGGAAGGCGGTGGGGGCGGGGAGCCCGGCTGACAACCTGTCAAGTCCACTTGGGGGACGAGCTAGGTCACGCGCCTCTGGGAGCTCGGGCGCCCCCGCCCCGCGCGGCCCTGCGGGTGGCCCGGGGCCCACCCGCTCCGCTCCGCCCCGCTCCGCTTCCTCTTCCTGCCGCGCGGCGGCGCGGCGGCGGCGGCGGCGGCGGCGGTGGTGGGCGGGGCGGACACCTGCCGCCGCGGTCCGGCTCCCAGCCCGGGGCTGCCAAGCCCGCCCGTCCGCCCGCCCGGCTCTCGGCCCGCGCGCGCCGAGCCGCCGCGGGGCGCCGGGTCGGCGGCCTCCGGAGCTGGCGGAAGCGCCCGGCGCACTACTTGGCGCGGAGGGATCCGGTGCCCGCGGTCACCTGTCCTCCGCCCGCGACGACGGCCTTCCGCCCCGCGGGGAAGCGGAACTCGCGCTGGCCGGCACGCAGCTCGCCCCCGCGGACCCCTCTCCCCTCTCCCTATTGAGACGGCGCGAGCGTCCCCGCACCGCACCCCGGCGCCGCCGTGACGATGCCCGACCCCGGGCTTGCAAACGGCAAACGCCTAGGTGACATGGCCACAGATGCAGGCTGCAAGGCGGCGTCGGGATACTGCACTTGCTTGAAACGCTCCCCGCAACACCACAGCCAAGAGACACACCGACAACAACTTAGCTTCCGTTCCAACACAGAGTGCTTTAGCCAGCGCGTATTTTGTGAACGTTTCTATTCGATATCCCTAGATTTTAAAATCAAACATAGAGACATTACCAAATAATCAGTAAAACGATTTTGTTTCGCCTTTAAATTCCAGCCTTTAGATGTTTTTTAGCCTCCCGATGGGGCGGGGGCACATTATTATGTAATGTGTATGGATATAATTTTTTTCTTTCTTTCTTTTTTTTTTTTTTTTGGTTTTTCGAGACAGGGTTTCTCTGTGGCTTTGGAGCCTGTCCTGGAACTAGCTCTGGAGACCAGGCTGGCCTCAAACTCACAGAGATCCGCCTGCCTCTGCCTCCCGAGTGCTGGGATTAAAGGTGTGCGCCACCAAACGCCCGGCTTTGGATGTAAATTTTATACAGTTGCAATTTTACATTTAGAATAGTCTTTATCTAGTTTTCTCTTGGAGTACCTCTCACTGGAGATTCTTCAACTTATATAAATTTAACTTGCTTAAGTTTGGCTAAAAATAGTTTTTAAATTAAAGATAAAAATGAACTTATTTGCCAGGTGTTGGTGGCGCATGCAGAGGCAGGAGTTCGAGGCCAGCCCGGTCTACAGAGTGAGTTCCAGGACTGCCTCCAAAACAATACAGAGAAACCCTTTCTCAACCCCCCCTCCAAAAAAAAGCTTATTCAATTAGCATCTCTGCATTTGAAGAATGGTCTTTCATATGTATTACTTTGTAACTACTAACAATACAAGGTATAAATGAAGGTCCAACCTTGTTAAAAATTAAAATCTCACAAGACAGGCCTTTATTGTACAGTTATTATCTTTTCATTATTACTAATTCCGTACAGCCAGCTAATGTTCCAGAGGGAATCATTGCTCCTGCCTTTAATCAATGGTGCTAAGAATCCTCTGCCTTTGAGTATATAATTTTAACTTTTTTATAACTATTGTTTTTGGGTGGAAGTCCTGTGCTACTGTGGGGGTATGAGGGTTAGAAGACAATTTGTAAGAGTCCTCTTCTTTTACCATGTGGGTTCTGGGGATGGAAGGAATTTCCATCCTGAGACAGGGTCTGCTGTCCTGGAACCCACTATATAGACCATGATGGCCTAAAACTCAGAGATTCCTCTGCTTCTGTATTTCTGGGATTAAAGGTGTGCAATACCACTTCTGATTTTAAAAATTATCTTTACTTATATGTCTCTGTGTTTATGATACCTATATGCTGGTGCCCACTGAAGCCTGAAGAGGGAGTTGGATCTCCTGGAGCTGGAATTAATTACAGAATATAAGCAGCCAGCCTGGGTGCTGGGAAGTGGACTTGGGTCCTTTGGAAGAGCAGCAAGCTATTTTATTTTTCCATCTCCTTCTTGGGAATGGAACCCAGAACCTTGCCCAGGCTCAACAGTACTCCAGTCATTCTTTTAATGTCAGTTAATACTAAGCAGACTATAAAACCAGGGGTTTTCCTTCAACAAATAGACCTCGATATTGCCAATCAGCAAAGTCAACACTGAAAACGTGAGCACGAGCTGTTGCCTTTACATCATGGACTGGGGATTTGGCCAATAGATATTACAATAGGAAGTGACATTAAAGAAAGTTAGAACTTGCCAGCAGTGGTGGTGCACACCTTCTAATCCCAGTACCCCGGAGGCAGAGGCAAGTGAATCTCTGATTTGGGACCAGTCTTGTCTACAGAGGGAGTTCCAGGACAGTCTCCAAAGCTACACAGGGAAGACCTGTCTTGAAAAACCAAAAAAAAAAAAAAAAGTTAAAATAGGAGGCTTGAGAGATGGCGCAGTGGTTAGGAGCACTTGTTTTTCCTTCCAGAACTTGTTTCCCCACGTCCATAGTAGTTGGCTCACAACTGCCTATGACTCCATTTTCAGGGGAACTTGAGCCCTCTTCCAGCCACCAAGAGCACCCCCTCCACACACACCTGTAGCATACACATACAGACACATAAATAAAAACAAATCTGGAAAAAAAGCAATTAAGATAGCAGTGAACAGTGTTTAAGCGTGGATATGTAGAGCCTGCATGTAAAATCTGATTCTTCCAGGAATTTCACAAACAGGACTATCAGCTTTTGTTTACAGTAAAAACACCTGAACTTCAATGAACAAGGCTTGTGACCTGGGGTGTGACCTTATCAGTAGTGAACCACCCTATGACCTCATTAACAGTCCTTAGCAACACCCTTTGAGCTGTTCAGAAACCACCCAAATCCAGGGCTCTACCTATTGAGAAGCCTATAGCCACACTTGGGTGTCTCCTAGCCTTTCCTTGGCACCTTGCTTTCTAACCTCTCCAGGGTAAACTTGTATTAAACTCTCATCTTACTAAACTCATGCCCTGCTTCTCACTGAAGCTAAGGCTACCCTGGATCTTTTCTGAAGTCAAGAGGTGCTGTTTCTGGCCTTACCTACTGATACTGATGGAATCAAACCAGGTGTTGGGGCTCACACCAGTCATCCCAGCCCAAGGGAAGCCTAAGCAGAAGGACACTCTCAAGTGTGAGATCAGCCTTGGCTAGAGTAAGACCCCATTTCAAATAAGTGAATAAAAGTAAAAACTTGGAGGCAACATTTCTGTGCCTTTAATTCTGTTGGAGTCAGCAGTCTGGAGTTCAGCAGAGTCAGTAGAATAGGTTCAAGGTCATCCTTGGAGGCAGTTGGAGGCCAGCCTGGGCTACGTCAGACACTTTATCGAACCAACAGACACCATAGGATGAAAGGAATCTACATTTGTCTTTCATTTTCTGCAACACTAAGGGTGGAACCAAGGGGCTAGCACAGCTAGGCTAGTGTTCACACTGAGCCACACAGCTGGGTGTGGCAGTGTATACTTTTCTGCTCCCTGTAATCAGTAGGCAAAGGCAGTGAGTTTCAGCCTGGGCCATGTGGTAAGACCCTGTCTCAAATAAAATAAACTATTAACAAAACCAAAACCGTATTTGGCACTCTTTGCCACAAGGAGCTCTCCAGCCTGTCTTCTGTTCCATCCAAGTCTGTGCATAGCCACCAGAGCTGGTTAACTCTCAATTCTCTTTTTATTCATTTATATTTATTAGTGGAGGGGCATACTTGTTCTTCTGTATGTGTTCAGGTGTCAGAGGACAATTTGTGGGAATCAGTTATCTTCTACTATTTCGTGGGTCTCAGGGGTCTTGGTAGAAGGCATCTGCTGAGCCAGCTCATTGGTCTGAGACTGTTCTTGCTCCAGGTTATCTCACATATTCCTTCAGCTTCTGGTCATGGTGGCTCAGGACTCAAGCATTTGGGAGGCAGAGGTAGGAGGACCTCTGTGAGTTTAAGGCTAGCCTGGTCTATTCAGTGAAGGTCTGTTTTAAAACTAGCTGAACTCCAGCCTGGTCTACAAGAGTTAGTTCCAGGACAGCCTCCAAAGCCACAGAGAAACCCTGTCTCGAAAAACCAAAAACAAACAAACAAACAAAAAAACCCAAAAAACAAAAAACTAGCCGAACAATAAACTAAAACCCTCTTCATCATTTCCTTGTGTGAAGGAATGATGACCTGTTGTGTCTGTCTGGCTAAAGTGGGCCGCCCTGCCATTCTCTGTCAGGGCCCTTTTTTTTTTTTCCAGCCTTGGTCCTGGCCTGCTTGTCTCCCTGCTCATCTCATTTGCCTTCCTTTGCAAAGCAAGGTCTGACCCACTGCCGGAGAGACAGAGAAGCTCCACTTTGCAATAGCTGTGCCCATTTCTGTGAGTGAAAGGCTCTGAGGGCCACTTACTAAGTTAGACCTATAGAAATCACTCTTTTTTCTTTTTTTCTCTCTCTCTCTTTTTTTATGTCTTGGGGTCGTTCCCTGGGAAGAGAACGACCCCGAGTTTCCAAAGCAGGCATTTTTTGTTTGTTTGTTTGTTTTAAGATTTATTTATTTATTTATCATGTATGCAGTGTGTTCCAGAAGAGGACACCAGATCACATTACAGATGGCTGTGAGCCACCATGTGGTTGCTGGGAATTGAACTCAAAACCTCTGGAAGAACTGTCAGTGCTCTTAACCCCTGAGCCATATCTCCAGCCCCTAGAAATCACTCTTAACCCAGGCCAGATAATTAACCGGCCAGTTCAGTGACCTAATGCTATAGGGTTGATTGTCTATTTATGCAAAACAGGCTCAGACTGGACAGAGAAGAGAATCTGTCTGGTGTGGCCACACTTCTACTTGCTAATGGGTGACAAGGGTGACGGCATGGTGGAGAGCAGCCAAGTGTGAGTCCCTCTTAGATGGCTGGAAACTTGGATGTGGGAAGTGATCTTTCCATGGACATCACAGTCCGGTTTCCACTCTTGGATGATTTTCTCAGCAGTAGAAGGAGACATCAAGTTCTGGGAGTGAGTAGGAGGAGCTAACAGTGGGGACTGGGAAAAGGAAGAGGAGACAGAAGTCTGGGGGTGAGGAGGAGGACACAGTAAGTGAGGATGGGGTGTGTGTGTGTGTGTGTGAGGAGGACACAGTGAGGACTCCGAGGGAGGAGGAGGAGGAGGAGGAGGAGGAGGAGGAGGAGGAAACGACAACCACAATGTCTTGGGTGTATCCACAGTACCTTCCTCCCTGGACATTTCTCAGAGCTCAGGTAGGGATCCAGATGCTAAAAGAAGATCAGGGTTTTCAACTTTGAAACAAGGTCTCAGTTTCTCTCTCTGTATCAGTCTGGCCTGGAACTCAGAATGTGGCTCAGGCTGGTCTTAAACTAAGCATCAGCCTCCTAAATGCACCATGCCTAGTTCACCTGTCATTTGTCTCCTCCCCATTTTCCCTCCTGCCCTCCTTTCTTTTGAAACAGAATCACACATTGTAGTCCTGGAATTCATCTGTAGCCTAAGATGGCCTTAAACTCTTAGTAATCCTTCCTCAGCCTCCCAAGAGCCAGAATTATAGGCAGGAGCCAACTTTAGTCTATGTTCTTTGTTCCTGCTGCTGCTTATCTTAGCACTCAGAAGACTGGGACAGAAGGCTCTCAAATCTCAAATTTCAGTCATTAATGAACTATAGACAGAGACCCTGTCTGTCCCACTCCCTCACCCCCTCACCCCCAAAAAAAAGGAAAGAAAAAGAAACCCGAATCTAACTACAGGCTCTGGCCTAGCCTCATAAATGTAGCTCTCACCCCTCATCAAAGAGTTTCTTTTTCCAGCAGAAAGACTGTTACAGAGCTCCACAACTGGCCAAAGTGCTGAAAATAAGTGACAGTTGGGTGCCCAATCCCAACCTCTAAGGCTCAGGGAAAACCATGGCGGGGAAGGGTTGGAAAGACTGTGAGAACCAGAAGTCCAGGCAGCTGCTGTGAGGTAATGTCTATACAACAGAGAAACTGCACCCCTGAACTTCCAACAATACGGTTGCTGGGACAAAGCCAGCAAAATGACATGAGTTGACATGCCAACATGGTGTGTGTGAATCCCTCATGGTTCCATCCCGAAATGAAGAGTACAGCTGGTCAATGGCTGCTGAGAGGAAGAGTCAGTTTCCTCCAGGGGTGAACTCTCACATAAGAGGTTCAATCCCAGGAGGTCAGCCCTGGGAACATACAAGCACACATTAGTATTCAGGCATCCGCACTGGCCTGCCCTTGGGGTTCTGACAGGATTCGCCCTCAGCTGCAGCCACTAAGAGCACCACCTGTGCATATTCACCTTGTTTCTAATAAAAGGGCCCTGCCCACCTCCCATCCCCCACCTCTCTCTCTCTCTCTCTCTCTCTCTCTCTCTCCTGCTCTCTTTCCCTCTCTCTCCTTTTCCTTCCCATTCCTTCTCCCCCTCTCTTTCCTCTCTCCTGCTGTTTCTATCTCCAGAGGTTGGATCCTCCCCTACCCCCCTTTTTTGATAATTCCTTCTCCCTAATTAAAAACAAAACCCTCTTCTTCTCTGGAGAGCTGCTTTTCTTAAATACAACAGCACATACAAACAAAGTAAATGGATTCAGTAGGCTGTGTGTGTGTGTGTGTGTGTGTGTGTGTGTGTGTACATGTAACAAATGGGTAGGGTAAAGTTTTCTCTTGGGCTGGAAAAGACTGACAAAGAGAGTTTCCCTCCCTTTCTCCCTTTTTGTAGACTTCTAAGTTTTTTGTTTTGTTTTTTTGGGGGACAGGATCTCTCTGTGTAGCCTTGGTTGTCCTGAACTCACTCTGGAGACCAGGTCAGTCTCAAACTCACAGAGACCCTCCTGTCTCTGCCTCCGAAGTGCTGGGATTAAAAGTGTGTGCCACCACCACCCAGCTAGACTTGTAAATTTTATGTGTATGAGTGTTTTACCGTCATGTATATTTGTGTACCATGTGTGTTCCTGGTGCCAGAGATCAGAAGACATCAGCTAACCTGAAACTGGAGTTACACATAGTTCCAGGCACTGGGAATCAAACCTGGGTCTTCTGCAAGAGCAACTGGTGCTCTTAGCCTCAGAGCCATTGCTCCACCCCCAAGTTTCCCTTCTAAAGTGCAGTGTGAAAGTCAACTGAGGGAGTCTTCCCACTAATAAGAGGGCTCAGTTTTGTTTTGTTTTGTTTTGTTTTGTTTTGTTTTTCTTGGTTTTTCGAGACAGGGTTTCTCTGTGTAGCTTTGGAGCCTATCCTGGCACTCGCTCTGGAGACCAGGCTGGCCTCGAACTCACAGAGATCCGCCTGCCTCTGCCTCCCGAGTGCTGGGATTAAAGGCGTGCGCACCAATGCCCGGCTTCAGTTTTGTTTTTAAACATTTATTTATCCAGCCTGTGTGTGTGGTGTGTGTTGTGTGTGTGTGTGTGTGTGTGTGTGTGTGTGTGTGTGTGTGTGTGTGTATGCGTGCGCGCGCGCGCTCGCGAGCGTGCCCATGTCCCAGTATCATGGTGCAGGTGTGGAGTCAGAGAGCAATCTGCAGGAGTCAGTTTTCGCCCTTAGCCTGTGGGTCCTGGGGATGGAACTCAGGACATAAGGGTTAGCAGCAAATAGCACCGCTGAACCATCTCCTCAGCCCTCCCCCTCAGAGTTCATTCTCACCACAGTCCCATCTTTGTTAAGATGATTTGTTTGCTAGCACAGGGTTCTTAGCCTGTGGTCTAAGGGCCACTGGGATCCTGGAGACTTCTTCAGGGGGGTCCGTGAGGCCCTCCCTCCCTTCCTCAACTTCATATCCATGTGAGGACAGATTGTGTTCATAGAATTCAACCAGAACGGTCATGTGCAATTAGCGCCAATGCAGATATGAGAACCCAGCTGTCTTAGATTAAGCACAGCAACGAGATTTACAGAACCGCAAAACAATCCCAGTCTCCTCAAGGTTTTTTTTTTTTTTTTTTTTTTTTTTTTTTTCAGCATAAGCTGGGCATATTAATACATGCTGGTGGCACATGAGAGGTGGAAGCGGGAACATTGGGAATTTTTGGCCAGCCTCAGCTCCATAGTGAGTTTGAGACCAGCTGGGCTACATGGGACTCAGTCTCAAAAACCCCAAAGAATCTCCCCAAACCCCCAAAACACAAAACAAGCAAATAAAAAAGTGTTATTTAAATCTACATGAGTGCTGGTTCTCTAAGTAAAGTGCTTGCTAAACAACCATGGCAACTACCAGAAGCCATGTAAAGGTAGACAGAGCAACCCTCACAAAGCTGTCCCAACACCCACACACACGCTATGCACATGTTCAATAATAGAAATAAGCAAATAATAAATGAAACTGTATGATTATATTGTTTTTTGTCTGTCACTGTGTGTGTGTGTGTGTGTGTGTGTGTGTGTGTGTGTGTGTGAGACAGGCTTTCACTATGTAGCTATGGCTGGACTAGAATTTGTTATGTTGATGAAAATGGCCTCACAAGGATTTTTTTTTTCCTCCCCAAGTCAGGGTTTCTCTGTGTAACCACCCTGGCTGTCCTGAAACTCACTCTGTAGACCAGGATGGCTTCTAATTCAGACATCCCCCTGCCTCTGCCTCCAGAGTGCTGGGATTAAAGATGTGGGCCACCATTGCCAGGCCTCACAAGGATCTTTTGTCTCTGCCTCAAGATTACTGTGTGCCATCATACTGCAGTTTACTACAGTTCCTTTAAAAGTAATTAACAAAAGGCGGAGTGGATGCTTCAGAGCTCTACAATATTTGCTGCTCTTCCAGAGGAATCATTTACATCTCAACACCCACGTAGGGGCTCACAACTGCTTGTCAATGCAGCTCTAGGTGACCTGACACCCACCATCTTTTGGCCTCCAAGGAACCTGCCTTTGTATTTGTGTGCATATACCCATATACAGACACACATACATATATGTAAATAAACATAACGTAATTTTTTTCGGGGGGGGGGGTTCGAGGCAGGGTTTCTCTGTAGCTATGGAGCCTGTCCTGGAACTTGATCTGTAGACCAAGCTGGCCTGGAACTCACAGAGATCCACCTGTCTCTGCCTCCCGAGTGCTGGAATTAAAGGTGGCATGCGCCAACAATGTCCGGCTCCATAACGTAATTTTTAAAACTTTGTATTTTATTGTATGAGTGTTTTCCTGCATATATGTTTGTGCCCTATGAGCATTCCTGGTACCCACGGAGGTCAGAAAAGGGCAGATCCCCTGGAAATGGAGCCGTGGATGTTTGTGAGCAATGACTTGGGTGCTGGGAAGTGGACCTAGGTCATCTATCAAAGCAGTAAGTGCTCCTAACCTCGGAACCATTTTTCTCATCCCTCCCCCGGTAAAATAAATCTTAAAGAATAAAAATATAAAAAGCTGGATGGAGGAGGCCAGCTGGTGGAACATTATGGGATGCTTTCTCAAAAAGAAAAAAAAAGTGAAGCCAAGTAGACTGGCATAAATCTGTAATTCAAACACTTAGAAGGCTGAGGCAGGAGGATCACTGTGAGTTTGAGGCAAGGTTGGTCAATGTAGTGAGTTCTAGAGGCCAACCTGGGTGAGACCCTGTCTTAAAAACACAGGAAAAAAAGAATAAATTGTTTAAACTTTTCTCAGTTTCTATTTGTTTGCTTTTTGTTTTTTCCAGACAGGATTTCTTTGTGTAACAGCTGGCCTGGAATTCATAGAGATCCACCTGACTCTGCCTCCTGGGTGTTGGAATGAAAGGTGTGTCCACTGACATGCCCTAGCCTGGCTTCAGGCTTGCTTTTCTTTCTTTCTTTCTTTCTTTCTTTCTTTCTTTCTTTCTTTCTTTCTTTCTTTCTTTCTTTCTTTCTCTCCCCCTTCCTTCCTTCCTTCCTTCCTTCCTTCCTTCCTTCCTTCCTTCCTTCCTTCCTTTCTTTTCCTCCCCCATCTCTCTTTTTCCTTTTTGTCTTTTTGAGACTGGATTTCTCTACGACTGTTCTGGAACTCAATTTGTAGACCAGTCTGGCCTTGAACTCATAAGAGATCCACCTGCCTCTGCCTCCTGAGTGCTGGGATTAAAGGTGTGTGCCACCACACCCAACCCCAGTTTCTGTTTCTAATTATAGTAAATATCAATAAATATAACTAATATGAGCAAATTTCCTTCGGAACACTGCCAGTTTTCAGATTATAAAACTGTTCTGAAAGGAAAATTTTAGAAGCCTCTGTGTGGACACTCTTCTGCTGCTGAGATACCCCACTGTGGACACCTTTTCTATTGGCTGGGAAGAAACTGTGTAGCAAGCTGAAGAATTCTCTTCTGATTCCCCGCAGCAGCAGCAGCTCCTGTGGACGGTCTCCAGAGTGCTGGCTGGCTCCCATGTCTCAGGATGACACTCACTGACTGGGTGGAGTCTGCCTTTCAGTGATTCTGAGGGACCTGGTTCAGAGTTCTCACGCTGGGAACTGATCCAGAAAGCTCAGCTTCTAGGATTTTCTCCAGTCTACTTTGCCAACTCCATAAAGTAATTTTATTATTATTTTTCCTAAAACACAAGTTGGACATAAAAAAGTGACAGAGCTAGCTGTGGTGGTGATGATGGTTCATGCCTGTAATTCTAGCACTTGGGAGGTAAAAGCAGGAGGATCAGGAGTTCAAGACCATGCTCAGAGCTTGAGGCTAGCTTGGACTACAAAAGACTCTATTTCAAAACACTGGGGAAAAAAGTTGGCATGTTTCTATAAGAGACTAGTGCATTCATAGGTCCTTCACAACGGAAGTCATTTATGTAATGACTGGGAATGAGGGTGCTCTGTCCACTAAAAGGAGCCAAGGCCACCCATGTCACCAGTAAATAGGACACTGACCCAGTCTATATCCACTAACAGTTTCCTTGTCTGGAGGTTGGTACTTGTCTTAGTTATGGTTTCTATTGCTGTGAAGAGACACAATAACTATGGCAACTCTTATAAAGGAAAACATTTCACTGGGGCCTGCTTACATTAGAGGTTTAGTCCATTGTATCATGGTGGGACATGGTGCCTGAGGAGTTGAGAATTCTAAAATTTATTATTTATCTATAGATTTATGTATTTTTATTTTAAAATTTTTATTGATTTTACATACCAACCACAGTTCCCCCTCCTTCCTCTCCTCCTGATTCCCCCTCACCACCCCCATCCGACCCTTCATCCACTCCTCAGAAAGGGTAAGGCCTCCCATGGGGAGTCACCAAAGCCTGGCACATTATTTTTTTTATTTTTTTCACATATTTTTTATTAGTTCAAATTAGGAACAAGCTTGCTTCACATGTCAATCCCTTCTCCCTCTCCCTCCCCTCCCCCACAACCCCCAACCCCTTACGGACCCCCCCACCCCATCTCCCTCCACTCCCCAGGGAGGGTAGGGCCCTCGATGGGGGTTCCTCAAAGTCCACCACATCATCCTGGGCCGGGCCTAGGCCCTCCCCATGTGTCCAGGCCCAGAGTGCATCCCTTCATGTGGGATGGGCTCTCAAAGTCCCTTCTTACACCAGGGAAAAATACTGATCCACTACTAGGGCACCAATAGACTGCAGAGGTCTCCTCCTTGGCATACATGTTCAGGGGTCTGGATCAGTCCCGTGATGCCCTCCCAGATAGCAGTCTGGGGACCATGTGCTCCCCCTTGTTCAGGCCAGCTGTTTCTGTGGGTTTCACCAGCCTGGTAACAACCCCTTTGATCTTCATTCCTCCCTCTCTGCAACTGGGCTCCAGAGTTCAGTTCAGTGTATATCTGTGGGTGACTGCCTCTGCTTCCATCAGCCACTGGATGAGGGCTCTAGGATGGCATATAAAATAGTCATCAGTCTCGTTATAGGGGAAGGGCATTTAGGGTAGCCTCTCCACTATTGCCTAGATTGTCAGTTCCTGTCATCCTTGTAGATCTCTGGAAATCTTCCTGGTGCCAGATCTCTCCTTGGACCTATAATGGCTCCCTCTGTTATATCTCTCCTCTTGCTCTCCTCTATTCTTCCCCCAACTCAACCTTTATGCTCCTCCATTTCCTCCTCTCCCCTCCTCTTCTCCTCTCCATTCTGCCAGCTCCCTCTCCCCTACCCTCATGCTCCCAGTCAGGTTAGGAGATCCTGGCCCTTCCCATTCCTGGGGTCCATGCATTTTTCTCTTAGAGTCCTTCTTGTTTCCTAATTTCTTTGGTGAAGAGGATTGTAGGTTGGTAATACTTTGCTCTATGTCTAAAATTCACATATGAGTGAGTACATACCATGTTTGTCTTTTTGTGACTGGGTTACCTCACTCAGGATGGTTTCTTCTAGTTCCATCCATTTGCCTGTGAATTTCAAGATTCCATTGCTTTTTTCTGCTGAGTAGTTTCTCCATTGTATAAATGTACCACATTTTCTCTATCCATTCTTCAGATGAGGGGCATCTAGGTTGCTTCCAGGTTCTGGCTATTTTTTTTAAGATTTTATTTAGTTATTATGTATTCAACATTCTGCTTCCATGTATATCTGCACACTAGAAGAGGGCACCAGATCTCATAACGGATGGCTGTGAGCCACCATGTGGTTGCTGGGAATTGAACTCAGGACCTCTGGAAGAGCAGTCAGTGCTCTTAACCTCTGAGCCATCTCTCCAGCCCCACAGGTTCTGGCTATTACAAACAATGCTGCTATGAACATGGTTGAACATATGTCCTTGTTGTATGAACGTGCATTATTCTGGCACATTAATTTGAGACAGGACAAAGACCCCCTCCTCTGCAGTGAGGCTGAGCAAGGCATCCCACCATAGGAACTGGGTTCCAAAAAGCCAGATCATGCACCAGGGACAGATCCTGGTCCCCCTGTGAGGGACAATTCTACATTTTGATCCACAGGCAGCAGGAAGTGAGCTGACACTGGAAGTAGCTTGAGTATAGGAGATGTCAAAGCCTGCCCTAACAGAGACACCCTTCCTCCAACAAGGAGTCTCACCTCCTAATAGTGCCACTCCCTATGACAGGGCAGGGGGGAAGCAATGACATTCAAACTTCCACACTATTTCTAGCAACATTCTTTTTACTTGTTTTAAACTAATATTGTTTATGATTTAAAATATAAACATATAAAAACCAAGTGGGCCATGATGACACAAGTCTGTAATCCTAACACTAAGGAGGTAGAGGCAGGTAAATTAGGAGTTCAAACTTGTCTTGAGTTATATCATATATATATATATATATATATATATATATATATATATTTGGTTTTTGGTTTTTCGAGACAGGGTTTCTCTGTGGCTTTGGAGGCTGTCCTGGAACTAGCTCTTGTAGACCAGGCAGATACAATCTTAGCCTTCCATTTGGGTTCAGCCAATGGGAAGTTGTGTTGGGAGCCTGGAGGTTAGGAAAATTGCCAGGTCACTGACGGTTGGCTGCCTTGCCTGCCAGAGGCCAACACTGCTGGCAAATAGCCCTCTCCTTATAGCTGCTGCTATGGTTCTGATCTGAAATAACCGTCCAAGTGCCCCTGTGCCGATGGCTCAGTCTCCAACCTGTAACTGCTGGGAAGTTTGGAGTTTTTCCCAGGTGAAGGCTGGTGGAAGGCAGGTAAGGGATCTGCCGTTAGGAGGGTGGGCCGGACCCCAGTCCCTTCTTGTCTTTTTCTGTTTCCCAGTGGCCATGATGTAAAGAGAATGCTTGTTTCATAGCATCTTATGCCACCACGTGCCCTAACCAACAGCTCCAAGAAGCCACTAATGGAAATCTCTGCAAATGCAATCCAATTTGAGTCTTTGCTCCTTACAAAGCCCTTCTCTCCAGCATGTGTTACAACCATGGCAGCTGACACAGCGGCCCCATCTGAGACAGGAGGTCTGGTAGGCACACGTCTGTGCAGAATATTTTATTTCTGTCCAGAGCAAACTGGAGAGCCAGAAATCTGAAGCAGAGGAAGGGAGTATGGAACCCAGTAGTGATCAGCTGGCCAGCAAACCATGGCATGGGATAGGGCTGGTTCCAGGCCTTTCTTTTTGGCTTGTACACGGCTGACTCCTTCATGCATCTGCTCACATAATCTCGCTCTGTTGGTCTCTGTGCCCAGATTTACCATTTTTTAAATGGGATAGCAGTCATAATAGGTTATCTGAACTCCGAGGGCTCAGCTTCTCACTATTGCCTCAGTGGAGGCTGTCTTCAGAAGAGTCACAAGCCCAGCATGGCAGCACTCAGGAGGCCCAGCATGGCAGCACACCTCAGGAGGCCCAGCATGGCAGCACACCTCAGAAGGCTGTAGACCTGCAGGCCGCTTCCTCCCAAGGAGCTTCTCACTTTGGTTTTGCTTTTTGTCACAGCAACAGAAACCACACTAGGACAATGGAGACCCGAGTTTGATTCCGAGAACCCATGTAAAGGTGGAAGGAGAGAACCAACGCTACAAAGTTCCCCTTTGACCTGTACACGTACATGTACTTACCCACACTCATGTGTACATACATGCACACAACAAATAAATACAGTGTTTATTTAAAGAATTATTAAAATATATAAAGGATAGCCAGGCAGTGGTGGTGCATGCCTTTAGTCCCAGCACTCAGAAGGCAGAGACAGGCAGGATATATATGGAAGTCTGACTCAGCAGGTGCTCTTGCAGAGGACCTAAGTTTGGTTCGTAGCACCCACATGAAGCTCGCAATTGTCTGTTATTCCAGCTCCTAGGAATGCATATAAGTGTGTGTGTGTGTGTGTGTGTGTGTGTGTGTGTGTGTATCTTCCAAGTATAGTGACTACCACCTGTCATCTCAGCATTTGGGAGGCCCAGGCAGGAGGATTAATATGGGTTTGAGGCCAGCCTGGGATACATAGCGAGTTCCAGGCCAACCTGCTACAGAGTAAAACTTTATCTCACTAAACAAAAAACAAGCAAATTCCACCCAAAAGTTCCAAAATGATCCATACAAAACCAAACTAAACAAACAAACATGTTCTTGGAGCCCTTTCCATGTCAGACACACAGAAATACCCCCCTCTCTGTCTGTCTGTCTGTCTGTCTGTCTATCTCTCTATCTCTCTATCTCTCTACCTATGTATCTATCTATCATTGTGTGTGTGGATATATATGGGTGTGTGAAGAAGCTAGAAGAAGACATCAGGTCCCTGAAGTTAGAGTTACAGAAGTTGTGAGATACCTGATGTGGGTGGAGGAACCTGTTCTCCAGAAGATCAGTAATCACTTTAAACCTCAGAGCCACTTTCAAGCCCCTCTCCCTGCAAATACATACACACATACATACTATTGTTTTATACATATATAACACATACATGAACCTTGACCTGGGAAACCACCTTACATGGCATCTTCCCTACCAGATGAGTGAGGATGCCAAGATATACTTTAAACTTCAATTGTATACTACAATGTATGTGTTAGCTAGCATGCATGTCTTTTATTCAGAAAAGGCTATCTTTTTTTTTTTGCCTGTAACAAGATTGTACTTTAAAAAAAATACTTAAATTTTCTTCATCTGTAATCATGCAACTTTAATTTTCATCATTGTTTAAATTTGCCTGGTGTTGTGGAATATTCCTTTACACTATGTGAAGATGTGTCACTGTGATTGGTTTAGTAAAGAGCTAAATGGCCAATAGCCAGGCCGGAAGAGGTTTGGTGGGACTTACAGGCAGAGAGAGAGAGGAAGAAGAGATGAATCTAGACCCAGGAGAGACACTAGAGGACACAGAGAGGAAACAGGGTGCAAGATGAAAAATGGGTAAAAAGCCATGAGGCAAAACATAAGTTAATATAGCTGTGTTAATTTAAGTTATAAGAGCTAATGGGACAAGCCTAAGCTATAGCTTTCATAATTAAGAATAAGTCTCCACATCATTTTTTGTAAGCTGGTGGCCCAAAGAACAATCTGTCTACATATGATGTCCAACGAGGAGACTCAAATATCCAAACACAGGGCCTGAGAAAGCTAACAAAAGTTCTGCACAAGTTGCTGGATGTAGCTTCCAAGTCCTGCAATCTCTCAGGTGGGTTAGGACTCAGCAGCATACAAAAACGAGGCTCCAGCAGCTGCCTTTGGGCTGGAGCCAGCTGCTAACACCATGTGCCAGCACCCTGGGCTAAGCTGAGCCACATGGTGGCTGACATACCAGTTTAAGATTTGTCTCACGTGATCAAAGAACACTTCAGATTTTAATAAAGACAGATCCAGGCAGGGGAAAAGAAAAAAACCCCTCTAAACAGGTTAGAGTTTGTTTAAAAAATGTGCATAGGCTTTAAAAAAGAAAATAAAATGGGTATAGACAGTCATAGAAAAATAGTTTATAAATAATGAAATAAAGTATTTAAAGAGAGAATAAGATAATATATAAAAAAAAGATAAGCCAGGCTGAAGAGATGGCTCAGCAGTTAAGAGCACTGGCTGCTCTTCCAGAGGTCCTGAGTTTGGTTCCCAGTAACCATATGGTGGCTCACAACCATCCATTATGAGACCTGGTGCCCTCTTCTGGCCTGCACAAAAAATAAATAAATCCCCTTCCCTTTTAAAAAAAGTGGCACACAATTGTGTCTTTTTTTAAAAAAAAGATAAGACATGTAAAGATAGAAAATACACAGAGAGTTGGATCTTATATATTGTCTTGTTGACTTTATTTTTTTTGATTGCAGATGAGCAAAAAACAGCTGCTGAGAGACATGGGATTGTAAGACAGAGTGCTGAATTAAACCAACCTAGGTACTTTAGGGATGCCTTAACTTTTAAATAGAATTCCAAAAAAGTATTGCTTAGGGAAGAGCTTAAGTTTTTGTTTCCACTGAAAACAAAAGGTTGTGGATTGATTCAAGGTTGATAGAGATCAGGTGTGATTGGGGGAGATCCCCTGAAAATCCTAGCGACAGACATAAAGAAATAAACATATAAAAACTGCAATACAAAAAAAATATAAAAACTATATTTTACCTGCTCAAACATAAAATAAAAAATCATCTTTGGCTGGCTTGTGTACAGTGCATGGTCCATACTTGTATTAATGTAGATTTGTGTGTTACCTTTGAAAGTTTATGTGTTTTCAGAGCAAGGGGACCAGACACCAATGAAAATAGGTAGTCCAGGTGATACAGCCTCTCAGAGTGCCTTTGTTATAGTTTCCTCAGAGTTCTGCATCAGAACAGCTTCAAGGCTGTTGGCTGAGACAGACTATTCTAGCCAGAACTGCAGATAAATGTGCTTTCCTGTTGCACAGGGACTGAACAACAAATGTTACAGCTAGCTCTCCCAGGACTTGACAATTATCCTAATTTTCTCAGGGTTCCCCAAAGATGCCGCCACAGAAGCAGTCTAGAAAACACAATGCCCACATTCCCAAGAGGTGAGGTGGGTGGTTTTTGGTCTTTCAAATTGTTATTGGTCAAGGAAAAAGCTGAACAAAGGAGATCAGATTCAGGGATCTCTTTCTGAAGGGAAAAAAGGGGGAGTATACTATAGAAATGATGGGATAAAAGGGTAGATAGTTGGGTCTACTTTTAAACAACCACTAGTCTCAAATACTTTACATTGGTATGGATTTTGTGTATTGATACAAATTTAAGGCTATTTCATTATACTGTGTTTATGTTTCTATTCTTGTTTAAGGTATTATACCTATGCTGCTCATTTAAAAATGTAATGTAAAATTTTACTCTTTGAAAGCTATTTAGGATAACAAAAATACATGTTAGTAGTCATCTATAACAATCAAATTTATAGCCATGTTTGGTTTGTTGTCAAGGTCATACAGAGATATATTTTAGATAGACAGGTGATCTTCAAACCCTTCAAAGACCTACAGAATATGGCACTTAAAATGTTACAATAACATAAGACTTTTCATGACAAAGAGACACCCCTGATCCTGGCAGCACCAAATCTACTTCAAAAAAGATGATGGGCATCAAAGAACTTCTATATGGAGTTTTCTTTCTTTGTGGCAAAAGCTAGCTATTTGGGCAAGAAAATTCCCTTGTCTTGACTGTTGAACTGAACAAACAGAATACAAAAGAAAGCAACTGCTAAACTTTGCCAAGACAAGGTAGGACAATCCTTCAAAAATTCCTGCTTCACAGAAAAGTCTGTCAATCACAGGACAGGTGGAAAGCACTGTCCAGGGTGAGCAGACTCTCTCAGGCAGCGTCCTGAAGGCCTCTGGCAGTAGGCAGGTGCTCATCCCTCCTGCTTCCTGTGGTATCACGCATTGTCTTTCTGCTGCATTAGTCCTCACTGGATCTTCAGACCAAACCCCATGTTCCCATCAGCACCAGGGCCCCTGTGTGTCTGCTACTCCTGTCACCTGAATAAACCTCCCTCTTTTGTTAACTCAAATTCTGCTTCAGCTCTGAACTACACCACCACATTCTTGGAGAGAACAATGCCTCTGGTTAAATTAGTGGTGCTGTCATGGCTTTCACAACACTCCAGCTCATCTTCCTTCCTTCCTTCCTTCCTTCCTTCCTTCCTTCCTTCCTTCCTTTCTTTCTTTCTTTCTTTCTTTCTTTCTTTCTTTCTTTCTTTCTGTCTTTCGTTTTTGAGCCAGGGTTTCTCTGTGGCTTTGGAGGCTGTCCTGGAACTCGCTCTTGTAGACGAGGCTGGTCTCGAACTCACAGAGATCCGTCTGCCTCTGCCTCCCGAGTGCTGGGATTAAAGGCGTGCCCCACCACCACCTGGCTTAGATCATTCTCAACTTCATATATTGATGTGGTTTGCTCATTGGTTGGTTCTTGCTTTTGAGTTAGGCTCTTATTGGATGGCCCAGGCTGGCCCGGAACTCCCTATGTAATATAGGATTACCTTGAACTTCTGATCCTCTTGCTTCCAACCTTCTCAGTATTGGGATTACCACACTAGTTTGTATGTGGTGCTAAGGACCAAACCTGGGGTTTTGTGCAAGTGAAGCAAGTACTCTATCAACTAAGTTATACCCTCAGCATTGAGTGATATTTTGTTGCTGTTGTTATTGTTGGGATTGTCAATGTCTGTCTTCATGTTGGATGATGATTGGCTAGAGACCATGTTTTCTTTGCTAAGTAATTTAGTCACAGTATCTGATTGCTAAAGAAATGCTTGAGGATGGGGCTGGAGAGATAGCTCAGTGGTTAAGAACATTGGTTGTTCTTCCAGAGAACCAGGGTTCAATTCCCACCACTTACATATCAGCTCACAACTGTCTGTAACTCCAATTCCAAAGGATCTGACACCCTTATACAGACATACATGCAGGCAAAAGCACCAATCAATGTTCATAAAATAAAAATAAACAGGGCTGCAGAGATGGCTTAGCAGTTAAGAGCACTGGCTGCTCTTCTAGATGTCCTGAGTTCAATTCCCAGCAACCCCATGGTGGCTCACAACCATCTATAATGAGATCAGGTTTCCACTTCTGTCATGCAGGCAGAATACTGTATACATAATAAATAAATTTTTAAAAAAATATTTTTTTAAAAAGAAATGCTTGAGGAATTGAGGCTCAGTGGGTAGTCTCTGCCATGCAAACGTGAGGGTCTGAGTTTGGAGTCTTAGAACCAGGGTTTCAATAGTGCATAATGTTGTACACCTCTAACGGGAGGATCCCGGAATCTCACTGAGCAGCAAGTCTAGCTAAACTGCCTAGCTGTGGGTATAGTAAGAGAGCCTGTGTCAAAAACTAACGTGGAGAGTGACAGAGGAAGGCATGCAGTGTGAACACTTGGCCTCTGCGCACATGTGTGCACACTTACGTGTGTATGTACATCTGAGTGCGCGCACGTGTGTGCATACTTACGTGTGCATGTACATCTGAGCGCACGCACGTGTGCGCACACTTACGTGTGTATGTACATTGGAGCACACAGGCACATACATCCCCCGCACAAATTCTTATTGAATATATGAGTGAACAAATCTTGTTTTTTGTTTTTTTTTTTCTTTTGCTTATCTTAGTCATTGTTCTATTGCTATCAAGAGGCACCACGACAAAGGCAACTCTTATAAAAGAAAGCATTTGATTGGGGGCTTGTTTATAATTTCAGAGGTTTAGTTCATATGAACACGGCAGGGAGTATGTGATGGACCAGCCTGACTCCATCTTAAGATTAAAGCCACCGTGTTACAAGGTCAAATAAATTTCTGTTTTCTGTAAAGCTTGGGTTTGACTATGACATGATCCATTTTCTGGAATGTGACGAGCGACACTCCTTGTACCCTATGGCCAGGGAAGCAGGTAGGCAATGTCTACTCTCTTTTCTCCAAATCCGGTCCCCCAGTCACACCCCAACTCTATAGCAGGCGAACTGCTGCATCCTCCCGGCTGGCCTCTCTCTCCTCCGATTCCTTCCTTACCGCCTCACACATTAGTCTCAGCGGCCTCCTGCGGGCACCCCCTGGGAACAGTGAAGCCGGTGGGAAATCTTCACTTTCCCTGCTCTCTTCCAAATCCAATCCCCACATCTCATACCCCCACCACATGCTGTAGATTTTCTTCCTTGTCTGTCCCCATTCCCCGGGGTCTATTTAGAACCTGGTAGCTCACCGTGCTTTCCTCTCTCCTGTGGGGTCCCCTCAGCAACACTCCCCCACCTAGCCCATCCCATTTCTAATCATCAGCTCCCAATAACTAAAAACACATTCTATCCAGAAAGCCCAGAGTCCACACCTAGCAGGATCTCAAAAGAACTCCCTACCAGACAGCACACAGCCACCACACTCTCCTAAGGATCAGAGAAGGCAGCAGAAACTAAGACGTGGAACATCTACCAACAAAGACAAGACCAGATATTATCAATTAGAATTACAATCATCCCAAACTCAGATGCCCAGATGCCAGTGTGAAAACACAATCAATAACAGCCGGGAAATTATGTCTCCACTAGAACCCAGGGACCCTACTACAGTAGGTCCTTAAATAAGAGATGTATAAATCCATTCATAAAATGTATGAAAACACAGTGGAATGAAATGAAAACAGTTCAAGACTTGTGTCTTAGTTAAAGTTTCTTTTTTTTTTCTCTTCTTTTCTTTTCTTTTTTTTCTGAGCCAGGATTTCTCTGTGGCTTTGGAGGCTGTCCTGGAACTAGCTCTTGTAGACCAGGCTGGTCTCGAACTCACAGAGATCCGCCTGCCTCTGCCTCCTGAGTGCTGGGATTAAAGGTTTGCGCCACCAACGTTCAGCTTAGTTAGGGTTTCTATTGCTATGAAGTGACAAGATGAGCACGGCAACTCTTACAAAGGAAAACATTTCAGAGTTTTAGTCATTATCATCCCGGCAGGTCACGGCAGGGCGCAGGCAGACATGGTGCTGGAGAAGGAGCTGAGGGTTTTACATCTCGTGGGCAACAGGAAGTGAACTGTCTCACCAGTCATGACTTGAACGTATATGAGACCTCGAAGTCCACCTGCTCAGTGAAACACTTCCTCCACCTCCCACAAGACCACACCTCCTAATAGCGCCACTCTCTTGAGGGCCATTTTCTTTCAAACCACCACAACTTGCAAATGGAAATAGAATCAATAAACAAAATCCAAACTCAAGTAAAACTGGAAATAAAACATTTAGGAACTCAAACAGGAGCCTCAGAGGGCAGTCTCACCAACAGAATACAAGAGATGGAAGAGAGAATCTCAGGTACTGATGACAAGAGAGAAGAAATGGATACCCCAGTCAATGAAAATGTTAAATTAAAAAGAAAATCCAGGCACAAGACATCCAGGAAATCTGGGACCTAAGGAAAATAACAACAACAAAGAAACAAAACAGGGCCGGTGTTGGTGGCGCACACCTTTAATCCCAGCACTTGGGAGGCAGAAGCAGGCGGATCTCTGTGAGTTGGAGGCCAGCCTGGTCTACAAAGCTACACAGAAAAACCCTGTTTCAAAAAACCAAAAGAAAAAGAAAAAAAAAAGAAAAGAAAGTGTAGTCATGAGGAGGTGTGCTAAAGAGCTTAGCGAGTTTGCTAATTCATTCAAACAGAAATCTGGGAATGGGGTTTAAGGGTACAATATAATGGTTCAAGGAAAATATAACTGGACCAGGCTGAGTTCATTGATATGGGCCACTCAGTGGAGAGTCTAAGTTTAACATGGATGCTTGCTTGCACAGTTAAAATAACAGTTATCAAAAGTTGTTTGAATGGTTGGCTGAAGCATTTGTCAAAAGATAGCTTACTGAAAAAGAGTTGGAGATGCCTGATATTCCCTGGCTTAGTGTTGATGAGGGGATTTTAAGGCTCAGGGAAATGGCAGTGCAGAGTGGGTACACTGTGTAAAACCTAATCCTCCACAATAGGAAGGCCCAGGAGGCATGTCCTTCACTAATTCTCTAAGCTGCAGAATCACAGTGAGGGAGCACCAGCACATTTGAAGAGCTTTGTTTTGCCTTTTTCTTTGCGCCAGACCTTAGGGTTAGAGATGCTGCTGCTCAGTTGTATGAATTAAATGCAATGGGTTTAGTTGGTACCCAAAGTAGCATGGGGCCAGGTGGCAGCACTGGATCACCAAAGACAAGGTGATCTCAGTTATCACATTGGGCAACATAGACAAAGAAAAGTCTGGAATGTCCTGACAGGCAATGGGTGACCCAGGCAAAGTGACTTTTATGGTGGCATAACCTGGATCTTTGGTACTGGCTAATCAACCATGGTGTTTCCAGGTATGAAACAGAAAAAATGCATACGTATTTTTGTTTGATCTGTGTAAGTGGAAAAGTAATTTTTGTTTTGCTTATTTTGAGACAGGGTCTCTCTACATAGCCCTGACTGTCCTGGAACTCACTATATAGACCATACTGGCCTAGAACTCACAGAGATCCGAATGCCTCTGCCTCTAGATGCAATGTGAAGGGATCGGGGTAATGGAGAATGGTGCAGCCTAGGACCATGTTTTCTGACCTTTGTGCAAGCTGGCCTTGTTTCAACATTAATGACAAACTCTGGGGGCAAAGGCCCCCGCGTGACCATCTGTCGCTCCCACTATTGTTTACCTTACAACGGCTTGTAATAGGGCTGGTACAAGCCGGAAAATCCTGACAAATCCAGGCTTCTCTCCCTGCAGGTATTTACCAGGGGCTTGTGGAGTGTTCTTGGTGATTACATAAGCTCGGGGACTGCGCAGAGTAGGCTGGTTGGGTGACTCAGTGGTTGAGAGCACTTACTCTCTACAGAGGCCCTGGGTTTGGTTCCCAGCACCACATGGCAGTATCACCACATGGATGTGATGTCAATAGCTGCTTGAGTGCCAGCCTTGCCTTCCCTGGGTTTATGGAGGTGTGAGCCAAATAAACCCCTTCACCCTTAAGCTGCTTTTCGATAGCAACACAGATGAAGGTAGGAACCCACGTGAGTACAAGGACCTGAGTTTGGATGACAAGCATCCATGTGAAAAGTTGGGTGTGGTGGCATGTTTGGGTAACCCCAGTGCTAGTGAGGAGAAGAAGGGGTGATCCCTGGGGCTTGCCTGCCTACATGCTGAGTTCAGGATTCAGTGAGACACAGTGTCTATGGGAGGCTAGCTGGCGTCTGCCCCTGGTCTCCACACAGGTGAAAGTGCACACACAAGCACACCCTGCTATCACGTGAAACAGACTGTACTTACAAGGTGTGTGCTTCGCGTCTACTGAGCCTTCCTGGTGGAACCAAACTGCACCTCTCTGGGGACTTGTGCGGAGTACACACTTTATTCATTTTCTCTTAGTTGGTTTTGCAGAGGAGGAACGCGGTGACATACTCTGTTAGTCAGTTAACGGGAACCCTCGTGGAAATGATCAGCTGAGGCAACAATCACTTGAAGGGCAACAGGAACCCAGCGAGTCCTGCTGAGTGGTGTTGGGAACTGTGCTGCTCTGCAGCTCAGATTTGTTAAGGATCCTCTGAGGGCTCCTCCCCCGGCTCTGTCCTCCCCTTCTCCTAAATTTCTCTGTGGTCTTTCTGTAAAAGCCCCAATGGCCAGCGCCTCTCACCACCACTGTGCGCACCTTCCGATCATTGTTCTTACAGGACAAAGCATTCCTTTCTCCTCCTCACCCCCAGCTAATGTGTAGAGAAGGCAGGAGCTGATGTAGCTCACTTGGATTATTGAGGAACAGTTGATAACACTCACAAGACAACCGGCAAAAAGAAGCCTGGGTCCCAGACACAATGGAGCATGCTCTGCCCTTGAGCCACCTGCCTGGGTTTCACCTGAAGGGGAACAGATTAACCCACCACCTTAAAAAAATGTTATATTGTTTTTGTATTGATTAAATTTCTTCATTTATTTTACATCCTGACCAGTTCCCGGCTCTCCTCTCCTACCATTCCCTCAACCCACCTTGCCTATGCCTCTCCCATCTTCTCCCCTGTTTCTGTTCAGTCTCACTATGTAGTCTTGGCTAGTCTGGAACTCCCTATGAAGACCAGGCTGACCTGGAACTCACGGCGATCCCCCTGCCTCTGCATCCTGAGGTCTGGGCCCTCCACCAGGCCTGGACCCCTTTCCTGTTAAGGACTGTCTGAAGATGTTAGGAACATCTTACCACTTGCAGCTGACTCTGGCCTTTGCTGATCCATGGAGACACTCAGTGGTGAAGCTTAGATTTGAACTACATCATTTTTTTCCCCTCCAAAATCCTCATTATTTTCAGTCAGTAAATTGCCCTTCCCATGAGCATTTAGAGGAAAAAGCAGTTCCACACTATTATCGGCTTAGTGACAGACACTGAATCTAAACATCTATAGCTACTGAGAGCTTCATGGCAGCGCTCAGGTAAGTAAATATTTAAGCACATTTAGACTTAGGACTGTTAAAAGGTACATTAATATTGGGGTAGTACTATAAACTGAATTTAAAAAAACAAGCAAATAAGCAGAAAATATAGACAGACATAAGCACCCTAAGGGATCACTATTTAATTTCAGGAGTGGTCTTACATTTTCTGACTTGGTATTTTACACACCTACACACAAGCACACACACACACACACACACACACACACACACACACACACACACACACACACCACACACTTTGGCATTTAATGTTATGGAGTCAGGCGTGGTGGCGCATGCCTTTAATCCCAGCACTCGGGAGGCAGAGGCAGGTGGATCTCTGTGAGTTCGAGACCAGCCTGGTCTACAAGAGCTAGTTCCAGGACAGCTTCCAAAGCCACAGAGAAACCCTGTCTCAAAAAACTAAAAAACAAAACAAAACAAAACAGTTATGGAAAAAATAGCATTTACTTCCAGAGCTTAGAACATTGGAAGTTTAAAAAACAAAAACAAAAACAAAACTTCATTCTGAGTACTATGTCTTTGGCACTCTGTAAGAAAGCCAAGGCTGTTTGTCAAGGCCATGGAGCCCCTTGCAATTGGCTTCGTTCATCACCAATGTCAATGTCAGAGGTGCCTGGCTGCCAGGGTGCAAGGTGAGTTGGATTTGGGCAGCAGAAGGAGCCAGCCATGTTCTTCCTCAACCCTGCTGTTAGAGCAAAAAAAAATTTTTTCAAAGATTCCTTTATTACTTTCTGAAAGATGTCACTTATCATTGAGCAAATATAAATCAGCAGCTTCAGAGAGAGCCCCCAGGGAAGCAAACCATCTTGTCAGTCTCTTTCTCCAAATGGGTCATTGGAAGGTGGCCACTTTCTGCATTCGCGTTGGAGGAAGCCCTGGAGTGGCAGGTATGCCCCATCTGTACCCTCCAACCTCAAAAGGTCTATCTTTTGATCCCCAATTCCTGTAAACATTACACTGGTGTCCCTAAAACTCTCCCTATAGGAGCTGCCATTCTTTTTTTTTTCCTGGCACTGAGGTTTTTATTTGTTGACTCATGTTGTCTAGAAATAATATTGTTACACCATTATATGATAACTCCAATTAAACTATCCATCTATCTATCTATCTGTCTGTCTGTCTGTCTGTCTATCTATCTATCATCTGTTTATCCATCCATCCTTCTATCTATAATTTATCTATCTTCTGCTTTCCTTCTATCACCTGTCCATCTATCCTACTATCTGTCTGGCATCTGTCTATCCATCCATCCATCCTTTTTTTTTTAAGACCTTACATATTTAATACAGTGCGTTACCCCTGTACAGATGGAAAAAAATTAGGTTCAACATTTCTAGACCAATATGGCAGTTAATTTCTGTACAATGCCAACTCAACACGGTAAACTGGGATAAAAGGACACAGAGTTCACTCTCTTGACGAGAAGGAAAGGGTATCTTAATGGGCTTTTACTGGGACTGTGATAGTAAGGAAGCATTCTACCAATTGAGCCCCATCCCCACCCTATGCTTTTATAGTTCTCCTGGTTTGTTTCTGAGACAGAGACTCATTCATGTAGCACAGACGGGACTCTAACTCACTATGTACTTGAAGATGGACTTCCAACTCCAGACTCTCCTTCCTTGACTCTCAAGTGTTGGGATCACAGTTGTGTCTGAGCATGTGGGGCTGTAATCAGAATTTTATTTATTTTTGAGACAGGGTCTTGCAGGCTAGGATTACAGGTGTGCAACACCACACCCATCTTGCTTATTTATTATTTGTTTGCTAATTGCAGGCATACATATCCATGCAGGACACAGAGGCCAGAGGCCAACTCTGTGGAGTCTGCTCTCTCCTTCCACCTTTATGTGGGTTTCTGGAACTAAACTCACTTCACCAGGTCTGTGCTGTAAGAACTCTTCCTGGCTGAGCCATCTCACTGGCCAGCTGGAACTTTATGAAAGCAAACCTTTTATTTCTTTAACTGTGACATCATGTCCCCACTGACATGTCTTGTTTTACATTTTAATCACCAGATGTTAAGAGAACATATATCTACACATATATTTAGTCATGGCACTTGTGATGCTGCATAGGCATAAAGCTATCCCAGAAGGCAGACCTCTGTGACATTTACTCTGCTGTCCAGGGTGCTGACATCTGAGATACAGGCAAACTGCGAATCAGAGGCTAGAGATGTGGCTCAGTTGATAGAGTACCTGCATGAGTCCTTGGGTTCAATCTCCAGCACCCTATAACCCAGGCATGGTGGCCCGCACCTCTAATCCAGGCTCTCAGCATGTAGAGGCAGGAGGATCAGGGGTTCAAGGATGCTTATTGTACATCAAGGAGCCCCTAAGCAGGAGACAGGCAGCTTTCTCTGCTGGAGGCCTTCCCCTGGTACAAACTCCACACTCTGCACACACCACAGTCTGCACACACACCACAGTCTGTACACACACCACACTCTGCATACACACCACACTGCACACTCACCACACTGCACACACACACCACACTCTGCACACACACTACACTCTGCACACACACCATACTCTGCACACACACCACACTGCACACTCACCACACTGCACACACACACCACACTCTGCACACACACTACACTCTGCACACACACCATACTCTGCACACACACCACACTGCACACACACCACACTCTGCACACACCACAGTCTGCACACACACCACACTCTGCATACACACCACACTGCACACACCACACTCTGCACACACACCACACTCTGGACACACCACACTCTGCACACACACCACACTCTGCACACACCACACTCTGCACACACCACACTCTGCACACACCACACTCTGCACACACACCACACTGCACACACACCACACTCTGCACACACACCACACTCTGCACACACACCACACTCTGCACACACACCACACTGCACACACACCACACTCTGCACACACACCACATATTCCCCACTCTCATTTAGGTTCCTGTGCTCTTTCCTCCCTCCCTTCTTCCTTCCTTCCTCTTTTCTTTTTCTTTTGAGATAGGTCTCACTATGTAGCTGTCCTGGAACT
This sequence comes from Cricetulus griseus, assembly GCF_003668045.3. NCBI lineage: Eukaryota > Metazoa > Chordata > Mammalia > Rodentia > Cricetidae > Cricetulus > Cricetulus griseus. The sequence continues at coordinate 96,989,997 of NC_048601.1, read as the reverse complement.
CACTTTGTAGACCAGGCTGGTCTCGAACTCACAGAGATCCACCTGTCTCTGCCTCTGCCTCTGCCTCGAGTGCTGGGATTAAAGGCGTGCGTCACTTGATGCCTGGCTTTCTGTGCTGTTTCATGTCACTCCTGCACTGCACCACAGCAGCCGCAATCCCCAGCTTCAACCTCTTGCTCCAGGAAGGCCCTCAGATTTTCTCTCAGTGGTACCTCAGCAACAAAGAATAAAGAGTTTGTGGAACCCCTAGGGGCTTGGATGGCTCAGGACTGCTGCTCTCCAGCCCCTAGGTGCTTCTCACAGGGGCTCAAACTGGCTCATCCTGCCCCAAGGCCATACTGAGCTCCCCTGGCTCTCACCTGTGTAGCTCAGGTTCACAGCCCATCTCTCTGGAACTGAATTCCTTAAAGAACGATGGGGCAGGCTTCTCCAGGTAGAAATTCAAACAGCACTCAGTTATTTAAAAAGAAACTGACTCTGGAGGTTGAGACAGGAGGATTGTGAATTTTAGGCAAGCGCGGGCTACATAATGAGACCCTGTCTCAACCTTTCTTCATCTTAGAAAGCAAGAAAGTGGTCTAGACTTTTAGGATCAATTGCTAAATGAGAATACAAAGAATAACTTTTAACATACATATTTTGAGCCAGGCATGGTGGCACATGCCTTTAATCCCAGCATTTCAGAAACAGAGACAGGTAGATTGCTGTGAGTTTGAGGCCAGCCTGGTCTACACAGTGAACCTCAGAAAAATATTTAATTATTTATTTAAATATTTAAATATTTAATTAAGTTTTATTTGTGTATATGTGTGAGTGCCTACATGTGTGAATGTGTACCTGATGTGTGTGCTTGAAGAACTGGAGTTACATAGACTCATGTTCTGATAAGATGTGGGTACTGGGAATTGAACTCCAGTCCTCTACAGCTCTAATTCACCCCCAGGCTCCACCCCCCCCCCACTGCTGCCGTTTTGTTTTGTTTTGTTTTTTGAGACAAGGTGTCACTATGTAGCCCAGGCAGGCTTTGAACCCAAACTCTCCTGCCTTTGCCTCTGAGTGTTATGATGAGTCCATTCATGTTCAATGTTTTAAGAAAAAGTTTGTGTGGATGTGTCCCATGTGGGGAGGGGAGGGCAGTTCTTTCCTCCCATAGTGGGGAGACAGGATCTCTCTTGTCTCTGCCGTGTGCTCCAGGCTAGCTGGCTCAGAGCATCCCTGAGACTCTGCTGTCCTTCCTCCCGTCTCACAGTAAGAATGCTGGAATGGCAGAGAGCACTGTCTTATCCAGCTTTTTTTCCGGCTGTGAGGATGGAACTCAGGTTATCAGGCTTGTGCACTAAGCACTTTTACCTATTACAATATCTTCAACCTGTGATTGGCTGAATTCCCTCATGTAAAAGCAGTGGGAAGGTCCATGTATTCTCCTCTCCTTGATGTCACTGCTTCTGGAAGAGTGTAGGTCTGTCTTCCACCTTAGCACTTCAACATCTCCTGGGGCTGATCCCGACAGCAGCTGGGCATTGCAACCTGCAAATCCTCTGATACCAACACTGAGGCCCAGCCTGGAGGAAGGGTGACTTGGTGGGGGTGGGGAACCCTAGGCACAGGGCCAGCAGCCAGGAATTTGGCAGGTGCTCTGTTACCAGTGTGGTGGTTTGAAAGAAAATGGCCCCCCTAAGCTCATGGGGAATGGCACCATTAGGAGGTGTGGTATTGTGAGAGTAGGTGTGGCTTTGTTGGAGGAAGTGTCTCATTAGGCGACAGGCTTGAGGTCTCAAGCACTCTAGCCAGGTCTAGTGTGGCATTTGCTTCCTGTTGCCTTCAAATCAAGATGTAGACCTCTCAGCCCTGTCTCCGGCACCATGCTTCTGGCCATGACAATAATGGACTAAACCTCTGTAAGCCAGCCCCAGTGAAATGTTTTCCTTTATAAGAGTTGCCATGGCTGCTGGGTGTTGGTTGCTGCACGCCTTTAATCCCAGCACTCGGGACGCAGAGGCAGCAGATCTCTGTGAGTTTGAGGCCAGCCTGGTCTCCAGAGCAAGTGCCAGGATAGGCTCCAAAGCTACACAGAGAAGCCCTGTCTCGAAAAACCAAAAAAAAAAAAAAAAAAAAAAAAAAGATTTGCTATGGTCACAGCAATAACAACCCTGAGACAACATGGAACTTCACTGATGAAGCAGAAATTTAAAGATAAATTTATTAAGAATCTGAGGATTCAACCAGGCATGGCAGTACATGATTGTCAGCTTAGAACTCTGGAAATAGAGGCAGGATAATTACTGCAAAGTTCAAGCCAGCCTGGGCTGGGGCTCTAGTTCAGTTGATAGATGGCTTGATTAACATTCAGGGAACCCGGGGCCAACTGTAGTACGGCATAAACTGGGTACTGTGGCATAAGCCTGTAATCTCCTGGGAGGAGAGATCAGGAAGATCAGGAGATCAAGGTCAGCCTTGGCAGTATAAGACTCTGCCACAACCAACTAAAGCAAACAAACCACCATCAGCACCACCCGATCCACCAGAATCCTCAGTACCGCCAGCACCACCAGCAACATCAGCAAGCATCAGCATCACCAGCATCAGCACCACCAGCAGCAGCAACAGTATCAGGCCATCAACAAGAATTTGAAGCTCCTGACTACAGAGCATCCACCACAAGCATGCTTCCCTGTGTCACCAAGTGGGCTGCATGACCCTAAAAAGAAGTGTGGGATCTTGTTTAATCTTGCAGAACATTCTACAGGCAGGGAAGAATCTGAGAAAAATGAGGCCTGCCTAAGATGGCTAGCCCTGAGTATGCAGGTTAGGGATTTAACCCAGCAGTCTGACCAGAGCTGGAATTCCTATCCTGCCTTCAGATGAGGGCTCTTGTTAGAATATTTCCAGGACAGGCAGAAACTGGGGTGGACAGTCAAGTATTTGTAGCTCCTGAGAGTGAACTAGCTGAAGGCGGCTCACTGTGCCCCGCCCCCCACACATGGCTAGTGTTCTCCCAATGCTAAGTATCTGCTAGTTTAAGAACTGTGCAAGTGATGTCATCTGGGACGGCTGGGGCTGGTTTGGGGCTGTCCCTATCCCCAAGTGTTTCCTAATTAACTCAGGGGACACCAAGTCCCTCCTGGGATTGGAGTCCCTGGTCAGTCATGTTAAGGAAGGACTTAGTGGGCAGCTCCAAGTGTCAGCCAGATGGGGGGAAACCTTCTAGAACTTTACTTGAATTCTTTGTGTCCACATTTGTCAGCTCCTTAGTTTACTTCACTAAAAGTAGACAGGCTCTTTGGAAATACAGTCTCAAAAGAATAACTGACTCCCTTAATCATCCCATTTCCTGTCATAGTAGTTGTCACTATGAAAGTCATTAGAAAGTGCTGTCAGCGGCTGGGGACAAAGCTCAGGTGATAGCAGACCCACCTGGGTTTGATTCCCAGAGCTACATAATCTGGGTTTGGATGTGGTGGCTCATGCTTGTAATCCCAGCATTCAGAAGGCAGAGGCAGAGGGATCAGGAGTTCAAAGTCATCATGGCTACTTAACAAGTTCAAGGCCATCTTTGGCTTCTTGTCAAGTTGGAGGCCAGCCTCAGCTACATAAGAACCAGCCTCAAGACAAAAACAAGAACAAAACACAAAGTAGCACCAACATGTAGACACAGCAGGGTATGTGGTGTGCCTCTGTGTGTGTGTTATGTGCCTCTGTGTGTATGTGTGTATACGTGTGTGTGTGTGTGTGTGTGTGTGTGTGTGTATGCATGCCCGTGTGTGTATGCCTCTGTGTGTGTGTGTGTGTGTGTGTGTATGCATGCCCATGTGTATATGCCTCTGTGTGTGTGTGTGTGTGCGTGTGTGTATGCCTCTGTGTGTGTGTGTGTGTGTAGGTGTGGGTGTGAATGGCAGCCTCCCATGGATTCTATGGTGTCCCTCTGACATCCTCATTACTGACCTAGTGACTTTTCAGAGCTTCTACCCTGCCCTAACCTTATTTATCTTTTCTGACAGGGAGCCTGTAGGCTACAGTCCCTCTTGGGGGATAGCCAAAACAGGTTAGATCTAAGATGGCTGCTAGGGTAACCACCAGACAACCTGTCACTTCATCCTAATTCATTTATATCCTTATTGACACACCCTCCAATGCCAAGACAGTTGACATGTTGAGGACCTGAAGAACCATAAAAGCAAGCAGACACAGTGCTCGGATCCAGGGAAGTCTTAACTTATTCCAGGAAAGACATGTCTGCTCTCTTTTGAGCAACACCACACCCCCATTTCTTTCTTTGGGCATCTTGGACTCTACTCCTGAGTCCCGGCCGACTGAACAACTGAGGTGAGACCTGCCTCCCTGCCCCTCCTACCCTTGGCATAGTAAGTCTTCACTAATGCTTGGGGCTTGGTATCCATCGTTTGTGTAATTTTGGAAAATGATCTGGTTTGGCCAAAAATTGATAACACTTCTGCTTGGAAAACGCTTGACATTTTGCCCGTCTGCTCTTGCAGGCTGGGAAGAGCCACCAGTGCTGAACTCTGCACATCTCTGGACATAGCCCTTCTACCCAGTGTGGTGAAGCGCTTTGTGTGACTGTCCTAAGCATTACAACAGTTCAGACAAGGCAAAGGGCTGCAACACAAAACAAGTACCTACGCTGAGTTGTCTAAGATTCTGGGACAGTGCCTTCCCTGCAAAGCCATTGCCCATCTAGCTATGACTCCAATACTTCCCTAGGTTCTCAGGGGAGGCCTAGGCTGATCTGAAACTCACTTGTTAGCTGAGGTTGCCCTGAACTCCTGATCCTCCTGTCTCCACCTTCTGAGTGCTGAGATTGTAGCCGTGCTCCAGCACACTATATTTAGACTTAAGTTTTAGATGAGTAAAATGCTGACAGTGTTTAGTCCACATCTGTTTAAGGGAGTCTGGCTGACCTGGCTGAGATTTTTTGTTTGTTTGTTTTTGTTTTTCGAGACAGGGTTTCTCTGTGTAGCTTTGGAGCCTATCCTGGCACTGGCTCTGGAGACTGACTGGCCTCGAACTCACAGAGATCCGCCTGCCTCTGCCTCCCGAGTGCTGGGATTAAAGGCAGGCGACACCAACCCCCAGCTATGGCTGAGATTTGTTTCTTGCAATGCTAACATCTTTTTTGTTGTTGTTGTTTTGTTTTTGAGACAGTGTTTCTTTGTGTAGTCCTGGAACTAGCTCTGTTTACTACCCTGGCCTTGAACTCACAGAGATCCGCCTACCTCTGCCTCCTGAGTGCTGAGAATAAAGGTGTGTACCACCATAGTTGGTTTAAAAAAAATTTATGTGTATCAGTCTTTGCCTGCATACACAGCTATGCACCATGTGTATACAGTGCCCATGGAGGACAGGAGAAGGCATCAGATCCCCTGGAACTAGAGTTATAGGTAGTTGTGAGCTACCATATGGGTACTGGAATAAACCCAGGTCCTTTGAAAGAGCAGCCAGTGCTCCTATCTGCTGAGACATTTCTCCAGACCCTCTATTTTATATTTTTAATCATGTGTATGCTTGTGGGTATCTCTGTGTGTGTATGTTCACATGAGTGCAGTTACCTGTGAAGTCCAGAAGAGGACATTAGATCCCATGGAGCTGTAGGTGGTTCTTAGCTGCCTGACTTGAGTGTTGGGAACTGAATTCAGGTCCTCTGCTAGAGCAGCAAGCGCTTTTAACCATTGAGCCGTCTCTCCAGCCCCAAGGCTGCAACCTTTTTCTTGAGAGCCAGAGACAGTTGTGACTGGTTACTGAAATGGTGTGATGGGAAAGATGCTGAGACATTCCTAGAATGAGGACCCGGTTCCTGACCTCTTCCGGGCCCATTTGAGGATACGCTGGGGACTGTCTTTGGGGAGGATGGAGGAAAGGAAAGGCATAATGTGACTTGATGAACTTAATTTAGTTATAAAAAAAAGTATCAGCCTATACTGAAAAATTTACTGACCCTCCTTTGCATTAAAATCCTATTTGGTGGATCTGGGCAAGGGACACACATATAGTTAATCCCAGTACTTGGGAAGGCAAGGGCTGGATGACCTTTGTGAGTTCGAGGGCAGCCTACAAAGCAAGTTCCATGCCAATCATGACTTCTCAGTGAGTGCCTGTCTCAAGAAACAAACACAAGACAAACAGCAGAACAACTCATCCCACTTAGCAGCAAACTGCATTTCTCATAAATTTCCCGTCTCCCCTCTCCACTGCTATCATTGTCAATTGTCCTTACAGGCATCTGATTTTGTTTGTTTGGATGGCAGTGAACTCCTGATCCTCCTGCCTCCACTTTTCAAGTGTGTAGCAAGCCCAGCTTGCAGGTCTTGGGAGGAGGTCTAATATGAGAACCCTCTCCAAGTCTCTCTCTCTCTGATCAGGAAGTGCTTGGCCTTCCTCTCTAGGCCTTGGCTTAGGTTTTTCACAGGTGTGTCTTCTTCTGGAAGACTGTGTAGGTATAAATGGTGTGCTAGTTTGTAAGTGACCCTCATAGTCTCATCAGGAGTGGCCTTGTCGGAGGAAGCGTGTCACTGTGGAGGCTTTGAGGTCTCCTATGCTCAAGACACAGACCAGTGTCACAGTCCATTTTCCTGCTGCCTTCTGATCAAGATGTAGCAAGCACCATGTCTGCCTTCACACTGCCACGTCCCACTCTGATGACAATGGACTGAACCTCTGAATTGTAACTGAGCCACCCTAATTAAATGTTTCCTTTATACGTGTTGCCATGGTCATGGTGTCTGTTCATAGCAATAGAAACCCTAAGACAGATGACTTGCTTGTGGAGGTCAGGCCCAGCAAAATTCTACTAAAACTTCTTAGGACCAGAGCGAGGTGTGAGTCAATGGCAGATTACTCATCTAGCAAGCTCTAGAACCTGGAGCCATCCAGGTGTGGCTCAGGGGTACAGCAGTCGCTTGCTACCCACGAGGATGTAGGTTTTATCCCAGCATTGCAAGAAATTCTAATATATATTTGTATGGTGTGTGTGTGTGTGTGTGTGTGTGTGTGTGTGTGTGTGTGTGAATGTATGACATATATGTGTGGTTGTTCACGGATGCCAGAAGAGAGTGTTGGAGTCCTTGGAGCTAGAGTTACAGATGGTTGTGAATTGTCTGACAGAAATGCTAGGAACTGAGGGCCCTCTGGAAGAGCAGGATGTGATCTTAACTGCAGAGCCATTTCTCCAGCCCTGAAGAAAAGATTTCCAAAGTCAAAACTGAAGGGATAGGGGCCAGTGAGATGACTCAGCAGGCAAATGCACTTGCCCTGCCTGTCTGCTGAAAGACGTTTTAATCCCGGAGCCCACACACAAGTGGAAGGAGAGAAATGACTCTGCGGGATGTCCTTTGACCTCCACAGGCCTGTCACAGCATACGCAACCGCTTCTCACCACCACCAACGATAAATACATGAAAAAAATTTAAATGTTAAAAAATGTTGGGCAGGAGAGATGGCTCAGCAGTTAGGAGCCCTGGCTGTTCTTCCAGAGGACCTGGATTTAGTTCCCAGCACCCGCATGGCAGCTCCCAACCATCTGTATCTCCAGCTCCAGGGGATCTGACACCCTCTTTTGGCACCAGGAGCTCATGTAGTACATATACATGAGCAGTTAAACAACTGAGAAGACAGAAATAGCAGGATAAGCTGAAAGGTGAGCGACATAAACCAAAGCCCCCAGAAGCAGCATTCAGAGTAAGTCTTGTTTCAAAATAGAAAGACCAAGGAAGATTTGGTGGGAGGGACTGTTTAGGAAAGAAGTCCATTTACCATGGCTTTGCTTTCATTTTCTGCTGCCAAGAAGGCTCGTGTGAATTCAAACAGAAGTGTCTGTGGAAACCTTCAGATCACATGCAACAAAGCCCCATCTGTTTCACCCTCTCTGAATTAGCACTGGAGCTTGGTTCTCTTGTAAATGATCTGATATTAACTTTGCCGTCCCTCCCCACTTTCATTATCTGGAAATCACAACTGGAATCATTTAGATTTGGATTCAACTGAGGAAATAATTTTGAGTAATTTTTCCACCCTTCTTAGTAGTAAGCAGGGCAGAAATAAACAAAATCGAAAGTATACTAATGCAAATATGTATGCACTAGAATGTTTACTGTAATTGCAGAAATTGGAAACAAATGTTTATTAGTTGAAGATGGCTCAGGCCAGAATGCTAAGTCATTAATAATCACTAAGAGAAGTGAAATACAGATGTGTGTGCCTGGGGGAGGTGGGCACAGAGACACGGAGATCCGGCATGCAAGGTTGTATATGGAGAAAAGTAAGCTGCCAGGCCTGATGGCTCACACCTGTATCCCCAGCACTGGGAAAGCTGTGATTCGAGAATTGCTTTGAATTGGAGCCTAGCCTGGACTTACAATGAGTTTGAGGCCAGCCCTGGTTGCAAAGTGAAAACCTGTTTCAGAAAAATAAAACCACAGGAGTCAGAAGCAGGCAGATCTCAATGAGTTCCAGGCTAGGTTGCTCTACATAGTTACGTTTTGGGCCAGCCAGGACTAGATAGTGAGACCCTGTCTCAAACCCAAACCCGAATCAACAAAAACAATAAACAACTAACAACCAAGCTAGCAAGATGGTTCACTGGGTAAAGGCACTTGCTGCCAAGGCTGACAACTTGAATTTAATTCCTGGAACCCACAAGGTGGAAGGAGATAACTGAGTTCCCAAGTTGTCCTCTGACCTCCAAATGTGTGCTGTGGCTTGTATTCACCCAAAGCCCCTATCTGAATCCTCAAATCAATAAATAAATGTAATAAAAAATTTAAAAACATACCAGAAAAAAGCAAGTTGGAAAAAGCAGTTAACAGTCTAATCTACAGGGAAGGGCAGCAAGCAGTTTTGTTTTGGTTTTTTTGAGACAGGGTTTCTCTGGGTAACAGCCCAGGCTGTCCTGGAACTCATTTTGTAGACCAGGCTGGCCTTAAACTCACAGAGATCGGCCTGCTTTCACCTCTCCAAATGCTGGGATCAAAGTTGTATATCACCACCACCCAGCAACAACAAGCATTTTAAAGTTTTGTTATTTAATGTCTCTCTATGCAAGGACAACTGTGATCACCTAGGCCTGGGGACAGAGGACAGTGGGTAGAAAGTCACAAATTTTTCTCTAGCTCCACGGTCTGGGTTATAAGAATATGTAGACCTATAAATATGATTTTGTTATTAAAAGTCCACTCTTCCTACAGCCAGTGGTCAAGATGGCACCACTGAAAGACATAAACCTCTCTCCGTTAACTTTTTTCACATTGACACAATCTAGAGTCATTTGCCTATTTGCAATCTTTTTTCTTTCTTTTTTTAATGTGTATATGTGGGTGCCTGAGTGTACGTATGTGCATTACATGTACACACTACAGAGGCCAGAAAAGGAATTACAGGCAGTTGTGATCTGCCTAGTGTGGACCAAACCTGGGTCTTCAGCAAGAACAGTAAATTCTCTTAACCTCTGAGCCATCTCTCCAGGCCTTATAGGCAAATTTTATGATGGAGGTTACTTTTTTAAACTTGGAAGATCTTTGTCCCAAATGACTCTAGAGGTTTCTTTCCTACCCGACAGTTCCAGAATAACCACTCCGAGGCGTAATATTAATTATAATTGTTTGGCCAATGGCTCAGGCGTATTACTGACTAGCTCTCACAATTAAATTTACCAATTTTTACTAATCTGTGTGTCTCCATGTGGCTTACCAGTAATGTTCTGGCATCTAACTTCTTCAGCAACTACACGGCATCTCCCCAGCTCCACCCTTTTTCTTTCTGCATCCCTGTTTGGATTTCCCATCTGCCTCTATTCTTCCTGGCTATTGGTCAAAACAGCTTTATCCATCAATCAGTAAAAACAATGAATATTCACAGAATATAGAAGGACATCCCACATCAGCAAGTCTGTAGTGTATTTTCTTGATTGATGATTGGTATTGGATGGCCAGGCAGGGGGGGGGGCACACACCTTTAATCCCAGCATTGGAAGGCAAAGGCAGGAAGATTTCAGAGTTTAAGGCCTGTCAGGCTTACAGAGTGAAAACAAAGTATACCTGAGAAAGAAACATCTGGAAATGGAATTTTAGTTACCAGTTAATAAAAAGCATTTTACTCTCTTTTAAAAATGAAAGCACAAGCCAGGTATAGTGAGTTCCAGGACATCCAGGGCTAACCTGTCTCACAAATACATAAAGTTCAAACCAAAGGGAAAAAATCCCTAAATTATTAAACATGGATTTTATACTAGCAAATGACACAATTGAAGGGTCACAAGCATTTTCTTTTTTAAAGATAGGGTTTAATGTAGCGTAAACCAATTTTGAATTTACTATGTAGCCAAAGCTGGCCTTGAACTCATGACCCTTCTGTCTTTATCTCCAGAATGCTAGGATTACAGCAGGAAGATCAATTTTATGAGGTACAGGATTAAATCGAGGGCAAACACTCTCACAACCGATCTTACTTGCTCAACCCTGATTTATTATTTTGAGATGTAGCCCTGGCTGGCTTCAAACTCAGAACAATCCTCCTGCCTCTGCCTCCCTAGTGCAAAGATTCTCACAATGACACTGGACATTTTTATTTCTGAGATAGTAATAAAAGGCTATTACTTTTAGCCTTTTAGCCAAAAGTTTTGGTGACAGACACCTCCACCCCCAAAACACTGGCATATGCCCTTTCTTGCCTCTAATCCAGCCACATGTGGTATCTGTCTTGAGCATATGTTGGATCGATTCATTTAAAAGAAGCTCATGTGGAATTCTTAAGAATTAATTAAATCCTTTGTCTTTGAACTTTAATTCTTCCACATCTGGGGTGTTTTCTGTGGTTGCTGAGGAAACTGCCAACACTTCAGAGATTATTCACCTGGCTTCTCTTGTTCAGACTCTGGACCCAAATTCCTAGGACCTTCTATTCTCCTTCCCCTCCCTTTTTTCTTTCTCCCTTTTTCCACTCTGTTTTTTGATACAGGTGTCACCCAGGCTGGCCTTAACTCTGGGTTTTCCTGTCTTAGGCCATAGAGTCCATGAAAGACTTCACTCCCTCTGTCTTCCCAGCTTCCTTTTTGGGCATCAAGAGAAATTGTGAGCCGGGCAGTGGTGGCGCACGCCTTTAATCCCAGCACTGGGGAGGCAGAGACAGGTTGATCTCTGTGAGTTTGAGGCCATCCTGGTCTACCGAGCAAGTTCCAGGACAGCCAGGGCTACCCAGAGAAACCCTGTCTCAAAAACAAACAAACAAAAACAATAGAGAGAGAGAAACCGTGTTTGTATCAACTCTGCTTAAGGCTCTACTTTCTTCACCAGACACCTGTTAGCCACCATGGGTCTAAGACTTGAGAGGCCTAGAGAGATTGCTTCAACAACTATCTATAGAAAGGCTTAGGACTAAATTTGAGAACCAAAGACACCCTAGTGTCACTGTGGTTTGGTGACATTGCTCAGTGGTCCAATTGGCTTAGAAGCACAGGCACATACCCCATAGTCACATCTTAAGAAAGAGCCAAGGACTGGAGAGATGGCTCCATGGTTAAGAGCTTGCACTGTTCTTGCTAAGGGCTTGGGTTTGGTTCCTAGCACCCACAGACAGCTCACAATGCTGTTAATTCCAGCTCTAGTGGATCTGACACCATCTTCTGGCCTTATATATCCTGCCCCCCCCACATACACATACATACACACACCCCTTAAACATAAATCTTAAAAAGAAAGAAGACAAAATCCACTGGCAAAGCAGTGTGGGCACTGAGCATCTGCTGCGGCCTTGACCTGATGGTGTGTGACTGTAGTAACAGTATAGTAAAAAGCCTCAGCTTTGCCCATTTATTTTATTGCTGTTGTTTGAGACATGGTCTCACGAAACCTAGGCTGGCTTCAAACTCCTGAACCTCCAGTGCCTGCTTCTTGAGTGCTGGGATTACAGGCGTGTGCCATGCCTATGTTTTGCCTCACTGTCAGTGACACCAGACAGACCAGTGTTCTGGCCATCATTCTCCTAAGGGCCCTCATTCAGCTAGAACCAAATGGTTGAAGAGGTGTTGTATTTGATAGATCCTAACCCTCATCTAAAAGCTCGTTTTCTCCTTGGTGCCAGACTCTCCTCCTGAGGAGCAGAGATGAGTAGGTTCGTTTCCTTTCCCTTGCTTTCTGTGGTGCTGGGCATAAAACCTAGAGCTGTGCACATGTTAGGCAAGCTCTCACCCACCAACCTACATGCTCAGCCCATGCGGCTTCATTTCTGAACGTCTTCCCAGCACCCTTGGCAAATGCTCCCAAGGTGGTTCTGAGGGTGGTCTTGAAGAGGAGACTTTCAGGCCACTGCTCTCTCATCACAGAAATATGTGCCTGGCTGCAGGGGTTGAGTCTGCTATATTTCTGGTGAGAAAGAATCCTATTTGCTATTAAGTCTAGCACTGTATTTGCTGGGATACTCAGTTGTAAGCGATTGTGGAAAGGAATATATATAAAAAAGGGAAGCTTGGAGCTGGAGAGATGGCTTAGTGGGTAAGAGCACTGACTGTTCCCCTAGAGGACCCATCAGGGTTCAATTCCAAGTAGCCACATGGCAGTTCACACTTGTCTGTAACTCCAGTTCCAGGGCTTCTGACACCCTCACACAGACATACATGCAGGCAAAACACCAATGAACATCAAATAAAAATAAACTTAGAAAATAAAAAAGGGAAGCTCTCTGACTGTCGGCATGTTTGGCCAACACTGTGTCAGTTACTGTAACACGGGGTGAGTGGAAGCACAACGACCTTGCCTTTTGTTTGCAGAGGGATGTGTTTTGAGGTAGAAGAAGCACGGGAGGGGCTGAGGAAGCACAGTCAGTGGAGCCCTTGCCTAGCATGCATGAGCCCTGGGGCCCGTGGCATAACACAGGAGTTGTAGAGCATCCCTGGAATCCCACCATTTAGGAGTGGAGGTGAGAGGCTCAGGCATAAGGTTATCTTAACTATTTAGTGATTTAAAGGCCAGATTGGGCTACAAAATGAAAAATAAACACCAAGATGTACAAAAAGAAAAGGTTGCTAGGAGTAGTGGTGCACGCCTTTTATCCCAGCATTTGGAAGACAGAGGCAGGTGGATCTCTGTGAGTTTGAGGCCAGACTGCTCTACATAGTGGACAGCCAGAGCTACACAGTGAGACGCTGTCTCAAACAAACAAACCAAATACACACACAAAGAAAAAAGGAAGAAAGGAAAGAAGTAAGGAGTGAAGAGAATAAGAAAAGAAGAAGAGGAGGCAGCAAGAGACACTGTCCCTGGGATCTGACTTTACATCTTCTCTGTGTGTCTAGTTATTGACTGCTGTAAGACAAACTTCCTTGGAATTATTGGCAAATACTTTGCTCTGGCCAAGTGTTAGTCACGCACCTCAGTTCTCATTCAGCCTCAACCTTGCCTTATGAGACCTTCCGAATTGAGCACTCTTCACATTGAGAGACTTGCAAAAATACTTTCTTGGCTCCTAAAGCTCAAGACCATGTCTATGGCAGGACATAGCCTCTCAAATTCCCTCTGGGAAAGGTCCAGGTGCCAGGGAGAGCGCTGTTTGAGATGTGCCTTGACTTTCCATCAGTTCTCAGGAACCCACCCCATGCACGTTTGCAAAACCATTAGTAATTTCTTATCCGAGAGTCCCCCAACTCTTTCTCCTCCTGCATTGCCCCCACTTTCCTTTGAGAAGGCCAAGTCTCTAACAGCTCCGCATGGAGCACAGCTTATACTTAAATCTGTCTCCCTGGTGTCAGGAGTCTGTAAAATCTGCCTTGCCTCCTGCAATGGCAAGCTCTCTTTCTCCTTGACATTAACACACACACACACACACACAAACACACACACACACACACACACACACACACACACACACACACACACACACACATTAATTCAGTCCAGCAGGCAGGCATGGTGGCACACACTCAGAACCTAGCACTTGAAAGGTAGAAGTAAGAAGATTGGGGCTTCAAAGTCATCCTTGGCCACGTAGCCAGTTTGGGGCTATATAAGAGCTTGCCTCAAGAAACTGAAGGCAAAGCTGGAGACAGAATTCTTCTTCTTCTTCTTCTTCTTCTTCTTCTTCTTCTTCTTCTTCTTCTTCTTCTTCTTCTTCTTCTTCTCCTTCTCTTTCTTTCTTTTCTTTCTTTTCATTTTTTGAGACAGGGTTTCTCTGTATTGCTTTGGAGCCTTTCCTGGAACTGGCTCTGTAGACCAGGCTGGCCTGGAACTCACAGAGATCCACCTGCCTCTGCCTCCTGAGTGCTGGGATTAAAGGCGTGCACCACCACTGCCCGGCCTGGAGATAGAATTTTGTGCCTGTCATTTACAATGCCCTGGTTGAAGCCCAGATACCACCAAAGACAAATCAAAGAAAAAACAAAAACAAAAAAACCCAAAACAACAACAACAAAAAAACCCCAAACAAAACCAAATGACAACAAAACCCTCATAGTTTCAGTGAGTGGAAAGTCCAGAGTATACTTGGCTGGGACGTGCAGTTAAATGGCTCTCAGCAGGAAGAGTAGGCTGTGTACCTAAAGGCTTCAGAAGAGTCTACTTTTGCCACAGGACCCTCAGCACAGGGTCAGAGTGGAGACAAAGAGGAGGGAGCCACATTGCTGTGGGTCTCTTTAAATAGTCACTTCAGCAGGGAGGGGACACTTCAGGCACTTGGTGCTGAAGGTGTCACTGCGGCCCATCTGGAAGGCTCTGCCAGTGCCTTTGGTGGCAATCTGTGAGGTGAACCTGGACAAGAAGCTCCCAGGATTGGGAAGTATGGGCCAGACTGGGTGTAATCTCTGCCTGGACTTGGTGAGAGAAAGGGTTAACTTTCTCACAGAAGCACTTCTCATAGGATAACTCATCTGCCAGGCTCTGGCCCAAGGCCTAGAATCAGGTTGCTTTTTAATTTGGGGGCGGGGTCTCCCATCATTTATCCTCTCGCTTGGGAGGAGGTTGAGGAGATGGGAGGGACTGTAGGGTCTGGCTTGGACCAGTCCTGATACAAAGGCGCTCAGGATTTGGAAAGGAAGACGTGAGTGGGGAAGTTGGCAGGCTGCCCTTGGCCCTTGGAAGGAGCTGGGTCCAGCTTTGCTCCTTTTAGGAGTTCTGCACCTTATTAACAATTCCGCTCGGCTCGCTCGAGATGGATTAAGCTGCTGGAGCCTCTCTCCATTGAGGAGTGCCAGCTCTCTCCTTCTCTTAGTACTCCCTCCAGTTCTACCTCCCCCAGCATGCTCTTGGGGCAACTGTGGGTCCAGGATACACTGGGTTTCCCCCTGGAAGGTCAGAAGAGGGTGATTCCTTCAAGATAAGAAACGGGGAGAAACAAGGGCCATGACTGTGGGAGGAACTAGACTTCAGAAACCTCACTGGGGAGCTGGGGAGGTAGCTCAGTTGCTACAGTACTTGCCTAGCATGTACAGGCCCTGAGTTCAATCCCCAGCACTCCATAAAACAGACATGGTGTCACACCGCTATCAGACGTTCAAAGTCATCTTCAGCTACAAACTGAGTTTGAGGTCAGTTTGGGCTACATGAAACCCTGTCTCAAAACAACAAACAAACAAATGAGTAGATCAACAGAAGCCTCCTGGTCCCTTGACTGGAGGATTTCTTGTCTTCTTCAGTAAATTTCATTCTGAACAAACTTTCCCTTTCAGAAGACAATCTTGCTTCTGTTCAACCTTCACCAGAAAGAAGAATGGTAGTCAGTTTGGCAACCTGTCAGAGGTCACCACAGGATTGATGTTGTTAAAACGCGAACACCAAAGCCCCTCTACCTGCCATCCCCTGAAGAGGTCTCTCCCTCCTCTCTCCCTCCCTCCCTCTCTCCTTTTCTTCCCTTCTTCCCCCTAAGACAGGGTTTCTCTGTGAAGCCCAGACTGTCCTGGTACTATGTAGACCAGGCTGGTTTCGAACTCACAGAGCTCCGCCTGCCTCTGCCTCCCGAGTGCTGGGATTAAAGGCGTGTGCCACCAACGCCCCTCCATTTCCTCTTTCTTAAGTCCTCTGCCCCTTGCCTTACATGATCTTTTCCAAAGACAGCAAATCCCTGAGTCAACTGTCACTTGGATGGACTTTGTTTCTTTTCTATTCTTTTCCATGTGAAAAGAGCAAGACTTTAAATTTTTATTATTATTTTCTTTCAAAGGTTTGTTTTCTATGTGTACAAGTGTTTTGCCTTCATGTACACAGGTGCACTGTGTTTGCACCCAGTGCCCATTGAAGCCAGAAGAGGAAGCCAGTGAAGCACAGCTGTGGGCTGACATGTGGGCGTTAGGAATCCAGCCCAGGACTTTTGCAAGAGCACCAAGTGCTCTTAACGACTAAGCCACTTCTCCAGCAGCCTATGTGTACGGGATGTGTGTGTGTGTGTGTGTGTGTGTGTGTGTGTGTGCGTGCATGCATTGGGGGCGCAGCACGTGGGCCCCAGCATACACCTGGAGCTTGGAGGACACCTTAGGTGGATTCCAGGGACTGAACTTAGGCTGACAAGATTTCATAGTGAGTGAATGGCTTTACCCATTGAGACACGGTGGTTTTTTTGAGACAGGGTTTCTCTGTATTGCTTTGGAGCCTATCCTGGCACTCGCTTTGTAGACCAGGCTGGTTTCGAACTCACAGAGATCTGCACCACCTGGCTCAGAACAGACTTTTAAAATCATTGGTTAGTTATTTGAAATACTGCTTTCTTGTTTGGCAGCTGTCGAAATGAGCTTTCAGTCAAACTGGCTCAGTCTGGTCCTGGAGGCTCAAGATAGATGCAGAGCCCTGTTGCCCTGTCCTTCCAATCCTGCCGTACCACTTCCACCCACGCTCCTCTTGGCGTGGCCTATGCTTTCTGTCTCCCAAGCCCCCTGTTTTCCTCTGCCTGCTTCCAAATTGTTCATTACTCAGCTGAGATCCAAGGATCTCTGTGAGAGGACACAGATCACGGTGGGCTCCTCAGACTCAGCTGCCAAGGCTTCCGTGGCAGGCTAGGCACCAGCACAATGGGCCTTTATACCACTCTCTGGCATTCCCTCTTGGCCCCAGCTGCCCCGTGCTCTGGTTTTCCTTCGTCTTTTCTTCAGGATTTTTTTTTCCAGTTGACTTAGTTATTATAGTACAGGGACAAGTAGGAAGGGCTCTGGAGACTGGGAGCAAAGGGCTGATTGCCTGGCCCTGGTATGACATCACCAGGGGTCATGGGTCACAAAGGGCAGAGACCTAGCTTTCTGAGACTCACTTTGCTTTCCTGGTCAGGGACAGAGATAGGGCCCGTCTCTTGATATCGAATCAGCCTAGGACATTTTTTTTTTCTTTTTCCTCTCCTCTCCCCTTCCCTCTTCCTTTCTTTGACAGACGACAGGCCTTGCTATGTAGCCCAGGCTCACCTCCAACTAGTGCTCCTTCTGCCTCAGCCTCCTGAGTATTGAGATTACAGGCAGGAGCCACCAAATCTACTTCCTACCAGCCTAGGAAATTTCTAAAATTCCAGTAAGTGGAGAATAGAGGAGGAGGCCACAGTTTAATTCCAGCTCAGGTGTGAGGCATCAGTGGACTTTACTCACTTATGACATCTGTGGGTTTGAGCGTGGCAGAAAGCTGGTGCTGTGAGCATCTGCTCTACAGTATCGAATATGGAAATTAAACTTTACATTTGTACAACAGGGCTTCACTATCCCCCAGAGAAGATGTAGAAACCAGCAGGAAAAGCAAGGGCCACCAGACCAAAGAAGACAGAGTTGCTGCCACCTTGTTTCCCCCTCAACGGCTGTTTGTAGGGTAATTGGCACGGGCTGGGTGCAGGTGGTGGCTTGTATCCATTGCAGCTGATAACCGGTAGAGGAGAGCAGCAGGGAGGTCATGTTCAAGTTTAAGGGATGTTGATCATGACCATTCATCTAGCACATGGCTGTAACTAAAAACCACCACTCCAGGTACCCATGGGTTCTAAGCCAGGCCTGGGAGCTAGCATTGCTGGGTGCCTGCACTGTCTTAGGTGGCGCTGCTGTTGACAAGCACCTATGTGTTGGTGTGTAGTAGAATTTTTTTTTTTTTCAAGACAGGGTTTCTTTGTGTAGCTCTAGCTGTCCTGGAACTAGCTCTTGTAGATCAGGATGGCCTTGAACTCACAGATCCACCTGCCTCTGCCTCCCGAGTGCTGGGATTAAAGGCAGACACCACTACCTCGTGGTGTGTATTAGAATATTTAAAGCAGGGCATCAAGGTGTATATTTGTAATCCCAGCAGTGGGAAGGCTTAGGATGTAAGAATCACCTCAGGTTCAAGGTCAGCCAGGACTACATGCAGAGGTCCTGTCAAGCAACAAACAAACAGGCAGGGGGATCAGGAGTTCAAAATCGTCATTTAGGTGGCAAGTCTGAGACAAACCTGGTCTTTTAAAAAAAAAAAAAAAAAAAAAAAAAGCCGTGTATGCTGTTACATACGTTTGATCCTAGCTCTCAGGAGGTAGAGGCAGGTGGATGTCTGTGAGTTTGATGCCAACCTGGTCTTCACAGCAAGTTCTAGGCTGGCTGGGGATACACAGTGAGACCCTATAAAGGAAGAAAGAAGAAGGGAAGAAACGAAAAAGCCCCTCATGGTGGTGACCCCAGGAGGCTGAGGCAAGAGGATCACTAGGTTCGAGGCCAGCCTGACCACAGTGAATTCCAGCACAGCATAGGCTACAGAGTGAGACCTAAAAATAAATGTATACACATTTAAGTTTTATTTTTTTACGTAGTGTACATGTATGTGTATGCTTGTGCCAGAGCGTCCATGAGGAGGTCAGGCGGTAACTTGTAGGAGTGTATCAGACTTAAGGGCAAGTTCCAGCTAGAAGGCCCTATATGTATTTAAATATACCTATCTTAGCACCTGAATGGATGCTCTAAACATAACCTTATCCCCCCAAATATGTGTGCCCTAGTTCCTGCCTGGGGCCACCCTGAACTTGTTCCCATAGCCTTGCAGCTGGAGGCAGGACACATCTCTGTGCTCACTTGCGCCACATTTTTAAGTATGGCAACAGTGGCCACGCTGTGATGGCAGACATGCTTGCATGGAGTGCTGTTACACAGCCCTTGAAGGTCTGATTCAAAGGCTGAGAGTGAGCATTGGTGCATCGGGTTGATGGTACTGAACATGTTCCTAGACGGATTTCCACAGGCCATCCTGCCAGGAAAGTTTCTAAAATGGAAGTCACACGACACTTTCCCACAGTGACACACACACACACCTTCCTTTCAAAAAGCAGCAAATTCATTTAAAAATAATTCAGAAAAGATTGATAGGATTTTGGAATTATACTGAGAAAAAAAAATATGACCTCATTAGTAAGTCATGAGTCAGGCCAGGCTGTTAGACATAAGTGCTTCTGTGTAATTAGAAGTCAGGGCAGGGAGAGCTAATAATGGCATGGATTAAAAAATTAAAATACTTTCCCTTTATACTTTCTGGGCTGCACTGGCATTCTCCTTTCTGCAAAAATCCAGAAACAGGAAAGTCTTATGGACAGATGGAACGGGGAGCATAGAACAGTCGCCCCCAAGCTGGCCTTGCAAAGTGGAGAGAATGCTTGTTGAGTTTGCAACACACAGAGGATGTATATAGTGGGCCATGTGTGAAGGCATTTACCACCTTGAAGACGGTGCACAGAAGAAAGAATTACACATTGATTTTAATCCATTCATTATTATTGTTGTTATTTGAGACAGCACGTGGTAGCCCAGGCTGGCCTCAAACTTGATAATCCTAAACAAAAAACCTAGATATCTGGGGCTGGGGGCTGATTGGGTAAAATGCTTCCCATGAGCTGACCACCCTGAGTTTGGTTCTCTGAATCCAGCGTAGACAGACACACTAGCTCACACTTGTACTCCTGAAAGTCCTCTGGTAAGGTGTGGGGTGGAGACAGGACTCACTGGGAGCTTGTGGGCCAGTTATCCTGGAGTGTGCAGTACAGCAGAAGCAGGAAAGACTCCACTAAAACAAGACAGAGGGGCTGGAAAGATGCTCAGCTACCAAGAGCACTTGTTCTTTTGGAGGACCTGGGTTCAATCACCAGCACCCACATGGTGGCTCACAGTCACCGCAACTCCCAGCACTCACTGGGTGCATATTCATACACATAAAATAAGTACTTTCTTGTTTTGTTTTTAGAGACAGGGTTTCTCTGTGAAACCCTGGCTGTCCCGGAACTTGCTCTGTAGATTAAGCTGACCTTGAACTCAGAGATCCTCCTGCCTCTGCCTCCTGAGTGCTGGGATTAAAGTTGAGCACCAGCACATCTGGACCTTGTTCTCTCCTCTTCTCTTCTCTTCCTTTCTTTTCTCCCCACTCCTCCTTCATTGGTACATAAAATAAGTCTAAAATTTTTCTTAAAGAAATTTTCTTATCTCTCTCTGTTGTTTCTTTGAGACAAGGTCCTACTGTGTGCTGTAGCACAAGTTCTAATAGGTCTTAATAATAAAAGCCTGGAGTTAAATATCAGGGGTTGAAAGCTGAAAGTTCAGAGAAGCAGAGCCACCAGACACTAGAGCTCTTACTTCTATGGAACTCAGACTGAAAAGAGACCCAGTTCCTGTCTCCTGGTGCCTATATCCCTCTCTCCACCCAGCCATCTTACTTCCTGTCTGTCTGTACAGACCTCCAGACCTCTATGGTTAGCTAATGGCTAGCTCTGCCCTCTGATCTTCAGGCAAGCTTTATTTGTTAGAGTATAAATTAAGATATCACCACAATATGGGGTAGGCTGTCCTCAAACTTATAGTCCTGCCTTAACCTGAGTGCTGGGATCATGGGCTTGTCCACCACACTCAGTTTAGTCTTTTTCAAATAACTTAATTTTTTTCCAAGACAGGGTCTCCCTGTGTAGCTTTGGAGGCTGTCCTGGCACTCGCTCTGGGGACCAGGCTGGCCTGGAACTCACAGAGATCCACCTGCCTCTGCCTCCCAAGTGCTGGGATTAAAGGTGTGTGCTACCATGCTCCGGCATTAGTTTTGTTTTCTTTTTCTTCATTTTTAACTTTATTTCACTTTATCCATTTTATTTTGTTTTCTATTTCACTAACTCACATTGTTCTCTTCTATTCCATTCTTCATTTTCTGACACTCCTGTTGGAACTTTTGAGACAGATGCTTCAGTTGTTAACTTTTAGTCTTCTTTAATGTAGTACTTAAAGTTGGATATTTTTTTTCCTTCAAATGCTTTAGCTGTATCTCATTAGTTTTCTATGTGATTAAAGGGAACATCCTCATTCCATTTGGGGGTCCTGTGAGAACACAGCTACACACACACACACACACACACACACACACACACACACACACACACACACACACACGATCACTAGTTAGTTGTACTTTGAACATGGACAGTGCACAGCAACTCTTTACTTCATGAGTAAACAACAGAAATGTGCTAAGTTTTAGCAAAAGAGAGAAGGAAGTAGAAAGTGTGTCCTTAGTATACCGAGTGAACAGCAGCAGGGCATCAATAGAAAAGCCATGTCTAGTTTCCTTTTTCCTTTCCCACCTTTCCTGCTTCCCTTTCCCCCCACAGCTACCCCTCCCCTCTCTTCTCTGGGAGACACTCTGTAATCACTCTTCCCATTGAGCTACATGTCCAGCCCATGTCCCTTTCTTTGGAATTAATGTATTTGTTTTGTTGGCAGCCTGCGTTACTGAGGCCTGGCAGGGGCCCATCTGTTTACCTGCCATTACTGTCCCGGCTAGTTTATTGTCAGCTTGACAGACGTTACAGTGTGGGGAAGAGGGACTCTCAATTGAGAAGATGTTTCTGTAAGGCTTGCCTGTAGGCATGTCTGTAGTGCACTTTCCTAATTACTGATGGATGTGAGCGGGCCCATCCCATTGTGGTTGGCAGCATATCTGGGGGGGTAGAGGTCCTGTGCTGTATAATAAAGCAAGCTGAGGAAGCCAGGAAACAGCACCTCTCCTTGGCCTCTGCATCAGTTCCTGCTTCTAGGTTCCTGCCCTGACTCCCCTCAACGATGGACTACAACTTGTAAGAGGAAATAAACGCTTTTTTCCCTGTTTCCCACAACAACAGAAACGTTGCCTGAGACAATTGCTAACTGCAACCCAGGCTGTCCTTGTTTCAGAGGCTCCTGGGTTTCCTGGGTTTGGCCAGTCTCCCTTCCCTCTGTTGTTCCTTGGGCGTCCTTAACTGCACCTGGGAGCCACACTGCACTAGGGAACATCGTGAAGATGACAAGAAACCCACTTTCGGCTGCTGAACTCAGTGCCATACAGTGCTGAACACAGTCACCCGTGAGGGGGCCCTAGAAACCGAAGCAGAATAAACCATGACCTCCTCCCTCCCTGCTTTTAAATTTTATTTAATTTATGTATTTTTAAGACAGGGTCTCAGAGGGGCGTTGGTGGCGCACGCCTTTAGTCCCAGCACTCGGGAGGCAGAGGCAGGCAGATCTCTGTGAGTTTGTCACCAGCCTGGTCTAGCGAGCGCCAGGATAGGCTCCAAAGCTACACAGAGAAACCCTGTTTTGAAAAACAGAAGACAGGGTCTCACTATGTAGCCCCGGTTGGCCCAGAAATCAGTATGTAGACCAGGACGGTCTTGAACTCACCGCGATCTCCTGCCTCCTGCTCCCGAGTGCCAGGATTGAAGGAGTGTGCCACTCACTATACCTAGCTGACCCGGGCCCCATCCTTTGATACGGGGTCATGTCTAGTTCAGGCTGGTCTAGAAGTCACTGTGTGAACTATGGTAGCTTCCAGTTCAAGCTGAAAGGACCAGCTCCCCATTTCGGCAGCCACAACAGTAACACGTGCTCACCATAACCTTGCCTTGGTCACTTAGAGGTCAGACGCCTGCCTCGTGGCAAGGAACCAATCAGAAGTTAGCTGGTGGCCTATGCTTTACGGCTCTGGGTGTGCTTTACGGACAAGTGCACAGCAATGATGCACAGAGCATAGCAACCACCCTGGGAGGGCCTATGGGCCATAACAACCAGTTGACCAATCAACACAGGGCAAGCCCTCCAAGCCTGGAGGCACACCAATCCTGAGCCTGTGCGTACCCCTAGACACTCCCCTTACGCTGCCCTACAAGATCTCTATGCAGCGTTGGAGCTGTGTTTTGCAAGCCAGCTGTCTTTTGCGAGCCATCCGCCATGGCGGGTGGGTGAAAGGCCCGAGCTAACATGGGGTTAGCTCTTTAAATTACAATAAAGCCTCGTGCAGTTTGCATCAAGCTCTCGAATCCGTCTGGTGATTGGGGTGACCGCGGGTCGTGGCCTGGGACCCCAGATACCTGAGTGGTGGCTCGCAGCCATGTGCAACTCCAGTTCCAGGGCATCCGAGTCCCCGCTTCTGACCCCCTCAGGCACCAGGCACTTACATGATGCACAGACACGCAGGCAGAGCGGTCACACATGCGAAACAACGAAATCTAAACACCTAACACAAGTCAATTCTTCAAGCGAGCTGTTAGGTTCGGATTATAGTCTACACTTACCATGGAACCACATGGCCAGAGTTCCCAGGGGGAGCATATTTCAGGATAACCTGTCAAGCCCATACCCACTTTCCCCACTTTGTAGCACTCGCGCCTCTGATAAACAGCAGCACCAGGCTAAATCTGGAAGCTAAACAAGGTCATGACCCTGATGCCAAATACCTAGTAATGGCTTACCGACTGTTCCAAATTATGGGCAGAGGGCAGTGCAGCCTTTAAAGTCAGGGATGTGTGTTTCTTGAACCGCACTTTGAGGTTTTTCGAGACTGTGTAGCTTTGGAGCCTATCCTGGCACTCGCTCTGGAGACCAGGCTGGCCTCGAACTCACAGAGATCCTCCTGCCTCTGCCTCCCGAGTGCTGGGATTAAAGGTGTGCGCCACCAACGCCCGGCTACTTGGCGGTTTCCTAACTGGAGCTTTCTGCACTTAGTACACCAGGCAGACTCGGACCCTTTACTTACGTCAGAGGGCTGGCACCATGCTGGCCTTCCGAGCAGAAGACGCTAGCACATCCGGGTAATGGCAGCACTTGTGCTGATGGGGCTTCCCTGTGGGGGAGGGGCTTCCTGTGTGGGGGAGGGGCTTCCCTGTGGGAGAGGAGTCTTCCCGCGTGGAGGAGGAGCCTCCCGTGTGGGGGAGGAGTCTTCCCTGTGGAGGAGGAGGCTTCCCGTGTGGAGGAGGGGCTACCCGTGTGGGGGAGGGGCTTCCCTGTGGAGGAGGGGCTTCCCGTGTGGAGGAGGAGTCTTCCCTGTGGAGGAGGGGCTTCCCGTGTGGAGGAGGAGTCTTCCCGTGTGGGGGAGGAGTCTTCCCGTGTGGGGGAGGAGGCTTCCCGTGTGGAGGAGGAGTCTTCCCGTGTGGAGGAGGGGCTACCCGTGTGGGGGAGGGGCTTCCCTGTGGAGGAGGGGCTTCCCGTGTGGAGGAGGGGCTACCCGTGTGGGGGAGGGGCTTCCCTGTGGAGGAGGGGCTTCCCGTGTGGAGGAGGAGTCTTCCCTGTGGAGGAGGGGCTTCCCGTGTGGAGGAGGAGTCTTCCCGTGTGGGGGAGGAGTCTTCCCGTGTGGGGGAGGAGGCTTCCCGTGTGGAGGAGGAGTCTTCCCGTGTGGAGGAGGAGTCTTCCCTGTGGAGGAGGGGCTTCCCGTGTGGAGGAGGAGTCTTCCCTATGGAGGAGGGGCTTCCCTGTGGAGGAGGGGCTTCCCGTGTGGAGGAGGAGTCTTCCCGTGTGGAGGAGGAGTCTTCCCTGTGGAGGAGGGGCTTCCCGTGTAGAGGAGGAGTCTTCCCGTGTGGGGGAGGGGCTTCCCTGTGGAGGAGGGGCTTCCCGTGTGGAGGAGGAGTCTTCCCGTGTGGAGGAGGAGGCTTCCCGTGTGGAGGAGGAGGCTTCCCGTGTGGAGGAGGAGGCTTCCCGTGTGGAGGAGGAGTCTTCCGTGTGGAGGAGGAGTCTTCCGTGTGGAGGAGGAGGCTTCCCGTGTGGAGGAGGGGCTTCCCGCGTGGAGGAGGAGTCTTCCGTGTGGGGGAGGAGTCTTCCCGTGTGGAGGAGGAGTCTTCCCTGTGGAGGAGGAGGCTTCCCGTGTGGAGGAGGGGCTTCCCGTGTGGAGGAGGAGTCTTCCCTGTGGAGGAGGAGTCTTCCCGTGTGGGGGAGGAGTCTTCTGTGTGGGGGAGGAGTCTTCCCGTGTGGAGGAGGAGTCTTCCCTGTGGAGGAGGAGGCTTCCCGTGTGGAGGAGGAGGCTTCCCGTGTGGAGGAGGAGTCTTCCCGTGTGGAGGAGGAGTCTTCCGTGTGGAGGAGGAGGCTTCCCGTGTGGAGGAGGAGTCTTCCCGTGTGGAGGAGGAGGCTTCCCTGTGGAGGAGGGGCTTCCCGTGTGGAGGAGGAGTCTTCCCGTGTGGAGGAGGAGTCTTCCGTGTGGGGGAGGAGTCTTCCCGTGTGGAGGAGGAGGCTTCCCGTGTGGAGGAGGAGTCTTCCCGTGTGGAGGAGGAGGCTTCCCGTGTGGAGGAGGAGTCTTCCCTGTGGAGGAGGGGCTTCCCGTGTGGAGGAGGAGTCTTCCCGTGTGGAGGAGGAGTCTTCCGTGTGGGGGAGGAGTCTTCCCGTGTGGAGGAGGAGGCTTCCCGTGTGGAGGAGGAGTCTTCCCGTGTGGAGGAGGAGGCTTCCCGTGTGGAGGAGGAGTCTTCCCGTGTGGAGGAGGAGGCTTCCCGTGTGGAGGAGGAGTCTTCCCGTGTGGAGGAGGAGTCTTCCGTGTGGGGGAGGAGTCTTCCCGTGTGGAGGAGGAGGCTTCCCGTGTGGAGGAGGAGTCTTCCCGTGTGGAGGAGGAGGCTTCCCGTGTGGAGGAGGAGGCTTCCCGTGTGGAGGAGGAGGCTTCCCGTGTGGAGGAGGAGTCTTCCGTGTGGAGGAGGAGTCTTCCGTGTGGAGGAGGAGGCTTCCCGTGTGGAGGAGGGGCTTCCCGCGTGGAGGAGGAGTCTTCCGTGTGGGGGAGGAGTCTTCCCGTGTGGAGGAGGAGTCTTCCCTGTGGAGGAGGAGGCTTCCCGTGTGGAGGAGGGGCTTCCCGTGTGGAGGAGGAGTCTTCCCTGTGGAGGAGGAGTCTTCCCGTGTGGGGGAGGAGTCTTCTGTGTGGGGGAGGAGTCTTCCCGTGTGGAGGAGGAGTCTTCCCTGTGGAGGAGGAGGCTTCCCGTGTGGAGGAGGAGGCTTCCCGTGTGGAGGAGGAGTCTTCCCGTGTGGAGGAGGAGTCTTCCGTGTGGAGGAGGAGGCTTCCCGTGTGGAGGAGGAGTCTTCCCGTGTGGAGGAGGAGGCTTCCCTGTGGAGGAGGGGCTTCCCGTGTGGAGGAGGAGTCTTCCCGTGTGGAGGAGGAGTCTTCCGTGTGGGGGAGGAGTCTTCCCGTGTGGAGGAGGAGGCTTCCCGTGTGGAGGAGGAGTCTTCCCGTGTGGAGGAGGAGTCTTCCGTGTGGGGGAGGAGTCTTCCCGTGTGGAGGAGGAGGCTTCCCGGGTGGAGGAGGAGGCTTCCCGTGTGGAGGAGGGGCTTCCCGCGTGGAGGAGGAGTCTTCCGTGTGGGGGAGGAGTCTTCCCGTGTGGAGGAGGAGGCTTCCCGTGTGGGGGAGGAGTCTTCCCGTGTGGAGGAGGAGTCTTCCCGTGTGGGGGAGGAGTCTTCCCGTGTGGAGGAGGAGTCTTCCCGTGTGGGGGAGGAGTCTTCCCGTGTGGGGGAGGAGTCTTCCCGTGTGGAGGAGGAGTCTTCCCTGTGGAGGAGGAGTCTTCCCTGTGGAGGAGGAGGCTTCCCGCGTGGGGGAGGAGTCTTCCCGCGTGGAGGAGGAGGCTTCCAGCGTGGGGGAGGAGTCTTCCCGTGTGGAGGAGGAGGCTTCCCGCGTGGAGGAGGGGCTTCCTGTGTGGAGGAGGGGCTTCCTGTGTGGAGGAGGGGCTTCCCATGTGGAGGAGGGGCTTCCCGTGTCGGGGAGGAGTCTTCCCGTGTGGGGAGGAGCCTTGATTACTTCTTTCCTCCATTTCAAACAGGGTAAAAAGCAAGATGCACGCTTGGATAAACGCTGCATAATCTCCCAGTCAGATGCTGCATCAAGCTTTTTGCCTTCTTGCACCTGTGATCTGCTTGACATTTCTTCACTACAATCTATTGCGCCCATTTTCTGGGTTCAGAAACAAAGGCAAAAAACCAGATGCCTGCTCAGCACAGTGGGTCTGCATCGAGCCATTCCCACTGCGGCTGGGAATTCACATTTTTATATTCTCTGGCTTCTCTTGTTCTCTTCTTGTCTGTGTGTGGTGTGTGCGTGTGAACGGCAATAGGCGTCAGGCGTCTTTCCCATCAGGCTCCCCTTTACTACTGAGACAGAGTCTCTCTCACACTAACCGCAGAGCTCACAAGTGCTGCTTAGTCTGGCTCGCTCGCTCGCCTTGGGATCCCACCTTTGCCTCCTGAGGGCTTCGGGGATTAAAGGTGGCTGCCATGCTTGCTTAGCTTTTGTGGGGTTCTGGGGTTCCAAACCTTAGTCTTTACACTTGCCTGGCAAGCGGTTTACTCACTGAACCCGAATTTTAGCAGGCGGTACTCCTGTAACCCTGCACTGCACTCTCAGAGGCAAAACCATCTCAAGAGTTCAAGGCCAGGATCAGCCACACGGTGAGTCAGAGATCAGCCTGGGCTCTGGAACTCCTGTATTCAGGAAGCAGAGGCAGGGGGATTGTTTGCAAGTTTGAGACTTTGCCATTAAAAGAAACAAATATTCTTACAGGATTTAATAGTTGGGAACGACAGGTGGGGAGTCTTTCTGGACACTGGGATGAGGGGATGGAGGTGGGGGTGCGGGGGTCTGCTGCTCCTAGATCATGTCATGTGACCCCTCATATATTCGGAGGTGGGGAATTCCAGCCTTTTGCAGACCACAGCCACACTCCAGCAATTACACCAGCAACCACCTTCTGGGTTTGCTAGAAAAAGGCCGGAATTTGTCAAGGACCTTTGGTCTTGGCAGTGAGACCAACTCCTACCTCCCTGGGGGTCAGTCAGTTGCGTAAGAGAGCAGACAAAGCCTATAGAGCTTTCCCGGGGGCACTCCTCCCTAAAGGCCTCCAGGGAACAGTAAAACCCCTGGATAATTGAATTGTTAAAGTGGTTACACACAAGTTAAAAATTCCTCAGACATTTGACCTTTTCTGTTTGCTGAGCTAACAGCACGAAACTTATATTTTTAATGTAACTTAAAGTTTTTATTTCACTCTTGTTGTGTGGGGGCACACCCATATCAGGGCATGTGTGTGGAGGTCAGAGGACAACTTGTGGGGGTTGGATCCCTCCTTCCACTATGTGGGTCCAGGGGCCTGCACTCAGGTCCTCAGGCTTGACAGCACCTTTAACAGCTGAGCCATCTCACTAGCCCTTATTTTGCTTTCATTCCAGAGGAGCCTGGAATTCATTATGTATCCCAGACTGGCCCCCAGTTGTGGCAATCCTGCCTCAGCCCACAGAGTGTTGGAATTACAGCCACACCCATTTTAACACTATGGACTTAGAGGTTAATGCTGGTTCTGGCATCTGGCTTTTCTGGTGTGAGGAGGTTGCTTTGTCAGTAGTACAGCAGCAAGGGCAGCTGAGTGGATGACTGTTTCCATTTCCAAGACCTTGACTCAGAGATGCAAGAGCTTAAAAAAAAAAAAAGGTTGTGGAAGCAGGGTGGTGACGATGTACTCCTTTAATCCCAGAACTTGGGGGGTGGAGGTAGGCCTGTCTCGGTGAGTTCAAGGCCAGCCTGATCTACAGTAGAGTGAGTTCCAGGTCAGGGTCTAAAGCTACAGAGAAATCCTGTCTCGACACCGCCCCCCAAAGGTTTTGGGTTTCTTTTGGTACTTGCTGCAGGCAGGGTCTCACTGTTAGCCCAGGCTGACCTTGAACCCGAGTTGACCCTCTGGTCGCAGCCTCCCTGAAGCCTACCACGCTCAATCTCAGCGCCATCACTCTGTCAACACACACTGTGCGACAGTGCCTACAGCACCTAGCGGGTAGAGAGAGGCAGCAGCATGGGCATTCTGTGTCATCCTCAGCTAAATTCTCAGCCAGCCTGGGCTATTGTAAGAGCCAAAGTTAACCTGTAAGCCCCACTTGCCGAAGGACAAGACAACTTCTTGGAATGCTGCGAGCTGCAGTTCTTGGGAAATAACAACCATGTGTTTTCACTCCCCGAGACAAGTTTGTTGGAATCAACTACACTGGCTGGGCTTGAGGTACATAGGCAAGAAATATGTCAGGTTGTATGCTTGCACCTGATCGGACCTAACGTGAAATGCAATGAATTATGGGTTTTTAAGATCCTGCAAAACGTGACTTGTGGCCATTCTCTGGGAACCCAGGGGTGGCCCTGGCCAGAGTACATCTACCTGGCCAGTATTTAATTAACGCTTGCTTCAGATTTGCCTCTAAATTGTGGAACTGGTTTTTCTCTCGTGAAACTCAGGATTAACACTACATGAGAGCTTGTCTCAACAAACAGATAAAAACCCACTGCACAGGTGCTTGAGTTCTTAAGATGGCATGCTTTTTAGACTAGACTAGAATATTCGGTGGATAATGTTAACTTTTAAGGCCCCGGGAAAATGGGGCTGCAGCAGTAGTTACTTACATCTGTTATTTCCAAGTGGGTGACATCTATGTCCCCAGTCTGCTGGGAGAGAATGTGCCAAAATACACTAATTGGGTGAAGCCGAAATTACAGGAATTTGGAAAGGGGGATGCTGAAACCATGACACTATGCAAACCAGAGGCTGAGAGTTCTCCGTCCGCAGAGACAGATGTAAAGTGAGTGACAGAGAAGGGCCAGGCCACAACTGCAGGCATTGCAGGGCATGTGGACTCTGCTAACAGCTTGCTTTCTAAAGAGTGTTTCTGATTAGTTGGGAAATGTGCTTGTGTTTACATGCTCTTGTTTACCCATGGTAGGATTGCCCCAGAGGGCCTTAGGGCTCTGGGCCACAGTGATGACTGTGGTTAGAACAATTTTTATCTTATGCCACCTCCCTAGAGGACAGATAGAGGGAGAAAGACAGTTTGCTTTTTTCCCTCATGACATTTTCATGTTAGATACTCGGATCAAAATGAAGGGGAAGGCTGAGGGTAGAGGCACAGCCTGTAATCCCAGTATTTTGGAGGCTGAGGCAGGAGGTTTTTGAGTTTGGAGCCAGCCTTTGCTATACAATGAAATTCTGCCTCAAAACAACAAAGAAAGAACAAGGCTGGGGCGGGGTTGGGGGTGCTCTTGGTGTCAGTGTGTGAGAAAGGGTTCTGGGGTGAGCTCTGCAGCACCACGGAACAGCTCTGTGCAAAGTGCTTCTTGGGGCTGGGGCTGTAGGTTAGAGTGCCTCGTGGGCGAGCCCAGGGTAGCTTATGAAGTCTCCAGGTCTGACTTTGGACAACTACCTCCTTGAGGTGGGCGCATTGTGTGAGTGTAACCACATCACCAACATCTGGCCTTCCCAACCATGGACCAGCCCCAAATACAGGGTGGGTTACTGTGTAATGTGATCCCACCTACAAGTCACAGTGGAGAGGCTTAGCTGGGATTCCACACCGACCTTTAGTTATCTGGATCTGTGCCTTAACAATCGCCAGCTCCATGCACTGTTACCCACCTATGTTCATGGAAAATGAAACGACTTGCAACTAATTAATTTCTTGCAATTTCTGCAAAGCACTCGGCTTGCTAATCTGTGGTCTTAGTTTTTTGTTTTTTTTTTTCAGGCTGACTGAAAATCGTTTTATTTCAACAGTGGCAGCAAGGGAAATCTTTGGAATCACAGGGGAACCTGCTCGGCCACAGAGGAGAGCCCAGGGTCAGAGTGGCTCCAAGTAACGTCGGCGCTCCCCTCTTCTTGGACACCCCACAGTTCCCAGGGAGTCTGTTGGGCTTGCAGAAGAATGGAGGGCTGGCATCTGGCCAGGACGCTAAAGCGCCGGGAATATTCCCAGATGCTGAAGTGAAAGGTTCCGCTGCATCTCCAGCCCGGGCCAGCGGTGACTGCAGCTTCTGCAGCGGCAGCCGCTACCCCTGCTCCCAAAGGCAGTTAGAAAACTGCCTCTTACATTGGGAGGGAGTCATCTCTACCTGTTCTGCTCTCTGCGCATTCTCTGGGCCAGGGTTAGTCCTGAGAAGCCCCTCCCCCACCCCACCCCCCCCAAGGAACTCCATTCTAGCATTTATGGTAAGGCACTGCTCTAAGTGACAGTGATAACATCCTTTCTAAGTGTTTCCTTAGTCTTTTGCCTTAATTTTTGAGTAGGGTCTCATGCAGCCCAGGCTGACCTTGGACTCACTAGGCAGCTAAGGTTGGCTTTGGACTCACCCAGCGGCACTCCAACTTGAAAGTACCGGAATCATAGTCATGTGTCACTATGCTCAATTTATTCCCAGTCTTGTCAGACCTGACCAGCAAAGATTTCCTTAGCCAGGACTAGTATTGGAAGTATATCTCAGCCCCTAGGGAGACTGAGCCAGAGGACTGTGAATTCAAGACCTGTCGGAACCACAAAATGAGTTCAAGACCACCCTGGGCAACTTAATGATACTGTCTCAAATTAAAACATTTAAAAGGGGGGGGTCTGGGAGAAAAAAACCTGGGATGGGGTGTTGAGACGGGTTGGAACATCAAAGCACTTGCTGAGCAAATCCCACATGAAAGGACAGAACACCCCACACACAAAGAGTCTGTCTTCTGACCACACACACAAAGAAGAATCAATATATTCAAAATAAAAAATAATTGAAAATATGAAGGGCTTACAACATAGTGCAAGGGTTGACAGTTTGCCTTACACGTGCAGAACTCTGGTTCATTTGAAGAATGGAGGTGGGGGGATGAACTAAAATTTTGTTGTTTTACTTGTTTAAGATGAGGTCTTTGGGTTGTTGAGATGGCTTTGTAGGTAAAGGCATTTGCCACCAAGCCTGATGAGCTGAGGGGTCCTGGGATCCCATACAGTGGAAGGAAAGAACTGACTCCTGTGCTTAGTCTTCTGAGCTTTGCACATGCAGGAAAAGAAGAAGAAGAAGAAGAAGAAGAAGAAGAAGAAGAAGAAGAAGAAGAAGAAGAAGAAGACAGGTCTCACTCAATGTTGGCCTCGAACTACTGATGTCGAGGATGGCCTTTAGTTTCTGATCCTTCTACATCTATTTCCCTAGTGTTGGGATTGCAGGCCATGCTGGGAATTGAACCCCCAACCTTGAGCATAATAGGCAATCAGATAACTATTGAGCTACCCTCCTTCCCAATATTCTGGTGCTTTGAAAGTGCAACAATGGAGCAATTTTATGTGTTCAAAAATCATTTTAACAATATAGGCTATTTTGTAACTAATGACTATCTCCTAGTGATGGGGTTATGATGGCTTTAACTTTCTTCTTTCAGTCTATGTAAATTTCTCTCTAAATTTAACATAAAAATTCAGTGATAGGAAAATGTCATTTGTAAAAAAAAAGAAAAAAGTGTGTAAGCAGAAAACTTCAGAATGAAGAACCTACTGGGACTAAGATGGGAAAAACAGTTCTGGTCTCTTGGTACCTTTTTGAAGTCCATAGGGATGGGGCAGGGTTCGGAAAAGCTCTGATTATAGCTTATGCTTATCATTATAGTAGAATTCCCAGTGTACTCCAATGGCTCTTCTGTGAGGGAGAGGGCTGTTGGTGGGGGAATTGTAAAGAGAAATGTTTTTGTTTTTTTCTTTTCAGTTCGTTCATGAAGGTCTCAGGCCTGAGTGTGGACTCTTTAGAGAGGTATTAGGATACACTGTGGTTTTGGTTTTGACCAACCCATGGAAAAGGGTCAACACCCTTATTTTGAAGTTGATGGCTCAACAGCCCTCATGTCTACTCCCTCTGTGGGGATGAGGGGTCCTCAGGCAAATTCTACTTTGTAAGGAGGCGTGGCTGGCCTGGGCTGGTGAATGAAGGGGTCTTGTGCATTGGAGACTCAGCCGAGACACCCAGAAAGGGCTGGAGGCAGTTCTCTGGAACAGCCTGAGGCAGCAGAAGACTGTTCTCTTTCCAAAGATCTCCCAGGACTCAGCCCCAGTGCCTTGGTCAGCCTGAGTAGGAGAGAGTTGCTTAGCTCCTCTCTTTGCCCAAGGCTTTTACCTACTAAGCATGAGGGTGAGTACATGTGTGCACATTAGTGCATATGTGTGAAGTCCAAATACGATTTCTTCTTGAGACAGCACAGGCTGGCCTAGAACTTGATATGTAGCAAAGGATTCAACCACTTAAATTTATTAATTTAATGTCATTAAGAAAAAAAAAAAAGCCAGGTGTGGTAGTGTATGCCTTTGATCTTAGCTCTTGGGAGGCAGAGGGAAGTGGAGAGTTGGAGAATAGCCTTGTTACATAGTGAATTCCAGGCCAGTAAGAGTTACACAGTGAGACTCTGACTCAAAGACAGA
Source organism: Cricetulus griseus (assembly GCF_003668045.3). Classification (NCBI taxonomy): domain Eukaryota; kingdom Metazoa; phylum Chordata; class Mammalia; order Rodentia; family Cricetidae; genus Cricetulus; species Cricetulus griseus. Next base: position 96,956,606 of record NC_048601.1, on the reverse strand, counting down.
CAGACAGACACAGACACAGACACACACACACACACACACACACACTTTTCAGAAACATAACTACTGGGGGAGTCCTGGCAAAGCCACCATTAATACATGATAAATAAGGGTCCCCTCTTGGGGTTCTTAGACTCAATAAAAGAATTTAAGACTGGACTTCAACACAATTTTATTTGAGTTTAAAGGGAAAACCCCCAGCACAGGTAAGCTCTAAATCCGAGCATTTATCTGGAAGGGGAAGAGACGTGAAGAAGGGCCGGCCGTGCAGTTTAAATTAGGCCAGCTGGAAGGTCGGCCACATGGCGAACAAGCAGACACAAACTGTCAGGAAAAGCCTTCTGAGAACAGAGACAGTGAGCAGGAAAGGAAATTATGTTTTCCTGCATAATTCAGAAGAGCAGGCAGACTCAGCTGATGACTGCTGTGTGAGCTAATGCACTAGAGGCTGGGCATTCTGGGAAGATGACTATATTATCTCATTAAAGAGCTAACCAGGTTCTGGAGACATGGGTCAGTGGTTAAGAAGGCTTGCTGCCCTTCCGGAGGGCCTGAGTTTGGTTCCTAGCACCTGTGTCAGCAGGCTCACATCTCATATAACTCCAGCTCCAGGGGACCTGACACCCTGGCCTCTGAGGCCACCCAAGTATACTCTGCACTAACAATCTCTCTCTAACTCTGTCTCTCATTTCTCTGTCTTTGTCTCTGACACACACACACACACACACACACACACACACACACACACACACACACACAAAATCAACCAACCGATCAATATTTAAAATAGCTAGTTACTCCTTCTATCTATTTAGCACAGTTTAAGGTGAACTCACCTTCCTGTGGGTGGCCCTGCTTTCCTAACACTTGTCTCTGAATCAGGTGATTGACTAGTCCAGGCCAGAGATGCCATTCTCTCTCTCTCTCTGTCTCTGTCTCTCTCTCTGTCTCTCTCTCTGTCTCTGTCTCTCCCTCTCTCCTCCCTCTCTCTCTCTCTCTCTCTCTCTCTCTCTCTCTCTCTCTCTTGGTTTTTTGAGACAGGGTTTCTCTGTATAGCTTTGGAGCCTATCCTGACACTCGCTCTGGAGACCAGGCTGGCCTCAAACTCACAGAGATCCGCCTGCCTCTGCCTCCCGAGTGCTGAGATTAAAGGCGTGCACCACCAAAGCGCGGCGAGACGCCATTCTCTTGGTCAGAAGGACTCTTTGCTTAATGGGCCTTGACTGTGGCTCTCACACTAGCAATACCCTGGCATTGGCAGGGCAGAAGAGTCAGATGTGAAGGTCTGTCTAGGTCACAGTCTTTTCACAGGTGATCCTGTCAACTGGCTGCTGCCTTGCTTGGATGACTCATGGGGGGTGGGGGAGGGGCAGCATTCCTGGCTTGGTTTTCTCCATCATCAGTGCTCTCTGCTCTGCTCTGCCATCTTCTCTCTCACTCCTCTTGCTCCTTGTCACTTACTTATCTCCACCTCCCATCTGGGCTTAATCTATACAGCTCCTCAAGCTAGAAACCCGACCTCCCTCAGCAGTCCCATCCACTGCCCCGAGAACCAATCCAGTCAGCTCGGGCTCCAAGCCTTCACTCTCTGTTCACACGGGCATTGTCTCTGGTTTATATGTCTACCTGTACAGATGCCCAACTAAAGGCTGGACATAAGACAAAGAGACTTAGCAGTTAGGGAGGTAGCCTTTAATCAGACTGATAAAACCTGAGGCAGAGGTTTCCACAGTTCTATCACTGGGGACTTGAACAGCCTACCACAGGATGTCTAGCTGAAGAAGTGAAGACATACCTGGGACCAGCAGCAAGAGATGAAGCCAGGTTCATACATACGAAACATGTTCTTTGCCACTGAGCCCAACGGCATCATTTAAAATGACCTAGCTGGGGCAGGGAGAAGGCTGAGCAGGTGAAAATGCTTGTCACACAAGCCTGGCAACCCGAGTTTAGATCCCTAGGGTCCTAGAAATGCCAGACATGGTAGTGAGCACCTGTGCTGCCAGCACTCACTCCAAGATGGGAAGTGGAGACAGGGGAATTACGTGGAAGCTCCAAGGCCAGCAAGTCTGGTATACACAGAACAGCGAAGAGAAACTCCACCTCAGATAAAGCAGAATGAGAGAAATGACACCTAAGGTTGACCTCTGACCTCCACCTGTGTGTCACAGCAAGCTTGTGTCCTCACTGAAAACATATACACACATGCATCATAAACATGCACACAAAGAATTTTTTAAAGATTTTATTTATTACATATACAACATTCTGCTTCCATGTATATCTGCACACCAGAAGACGGCACCAGATCTCATAGTGGATGGTTGTGAGCCACCATGTGGTTGGTTGCTGGGAATTGAACTCAGGACCTCTGGAAGAGCAGTCGGTGCTCTTAACCTGTGAGCCATCTCTCCAGCCCCACAAAGAATTTTTTTTTAAGATTTATGAGTTTGTTTTAATCAGGGAAGAGAAGCAACACGGACCCCCACTACCACAAATTATGCAATTGTATTGGCTGCCTTTGGAGAAATAGCAGGATCAGCATGACCAGACTGTGCTAGATGAGCCCCACCCTGGGAAAACCTTCCTGATCATCACATATGTGTATAAGTGTTTTGTCTGCATTTATCTATGTGAACCATGTGCGTGCCTGGTGCCCGTGGAGGTCAGAAGAGGGTGTGAGATCCCCTGGAACTGTAGTTACAGATGATTGTGAGCCTCCAAGTGACTGGGAACCAAACCCAAATGCTCCTCAAGAGCAGTCAGTGCTCTTAATTAATTAATTAATCATGGAGATTAATCACACCTTTAATCCCAGGCAGAGGCAGGCAGAACTCCGTGAGTTCAAGGTCAGTTTGGCCTTCATAATGACTTCCAGGATAGCCAGGGCTGCACAGAGGAAACCTGCCTGAAAAGAAATAAACAAAAACCCAAAACAAACAAATGTATGAAAAAAAATAATAGTAGGTAGAGATTATGTTATAGACAGAGGGATATAAAAATCCCTGTGGATACACACCTGTCTGCATCGTTTGTTGGCTCCTTTGACTCTCTCCACCAGGAGCCTGCTGTGGCTGCTGTCCAACAGTCCCATTACCTACCCTCTGAATCTGCAGCCTTAGGCCTATGGGTGCCAAGGCTCCTAGCTGAAGAGCCTTCCATGGGGCAGGCGAGCTCCTATTCCTTGCCACTTTCACTAATGGGGTCTGACACAATCGATGTCTTCTTCCTAAGTATCAGTTGTCAGAGCCCAGCCATTCTGTGATAATGCAGATCTTGGGCAAAACAGTTCAAGCAAGATTTGCCCTTGAGGAATAAAACACTATTTAAGAAGAAACAAGATGATTTTAGGATAAGTCAAATGAAAATATAGATACAAATAATAGCCTGTGTTTGAAAATGTGTGCGATAATATTTCAAAAGCAAGCACCCCCAAGGTGAATTTAGTCCATCAGAAGTGGGAAGTTTGGATGCTCGAAGAGGAGAGAGAGAGAGAGAGAGAGAGAGAGAGAGAGAGAGAGAGAGAGAAAGATTATTTTAAAGATTTATTTTTGTATGTGTGTGCATGTAAGTATTTGATCCTTTAGATCCAGAATTACTGGTGGTTACAAGCCTCTGGAATGTGGGTGCTGGGAACCAAACTCTGGTCCTCTGCAATACCAGCAGGTGATCCTAACCACTCAGCCATCTCTCCAGCTTCAGCCCTACCCCACTAACCCACACATTACTTTAGACATCTATTTATTTGAGACAGGGTCAAACTTCAACTTTGTAGTTGAAGACAATCTTGAACTCCTGGTCCTCCACCCTTTCTACCTCCTGAGTGCTGGGATTATAGGCAATAATGAGGACTTTTAAACCAGGTGTATTGATGGTCACTTGCAATCCTCAAAGTGGAGAAACTGAGGCAGGATTTCCAGCCTTGGCTAGAGTTTAGTCTCTATCTTTAAACAACAACACGAATGTCTAAGGATTGAGGGCTGTGCTTGCTCTTGAAGCCATTGAGTCAGGGACTGTGTCTGTCACACAGGAGCACTGTTTGAGGCCAACCTGAGCTACACAATAAATTCTGAGGCAGCCTAAGACATAGAAAAGAAAAAGGAAAGAAAATATGTTCTTATATTCCAGCAGTGAGAACCTCTCCTCTGAGGTCACCCATACTCAGGTACATGGGCACTGTCTTAATCATTGTTCCATTGTTGTGAAAGGCATGAATGAATAAGGCAACTCTTATAAGAGAAAGCATTTAATTGGGGGCTGGCTTACAGTTTCAGAGGTTAGTCCATTATCACATGACTGGGAGCATGGTGGCATGGAGGCAGACATGGTACTGGAGAAGGAGCTGAGAGTTTTACATCTTGTTCTGAAGGCGGGGAGAGAGAAAAAAATGGACCTGGAATTGGCTTTTGAAAACTCAAAGCCTATCCTCAGTGGCATTTCCTCCAACAGGCCACATCTCCTTATCCTTATAACCCTTTCAAACAGTTGCACTCGCTGATGACTAAGCATTCAAATATATGAGTCTCTGGGGGCCTTTCCTATTCAAGCCACCACATAATGAAACATAAAAGTGAAGCTTAGATATCTGGGGGAAAATGCTGCTTATTGTGAATTTCAGCTGAATGACAGGCCCAGCTCATCAGATCCAGGAGAAAAGCACTGAAGGTAGGGTCATCAGGGGGACATTGTGGTCTTCAATCCAAGCCATGAAATTTGTTAGCTAGTTTATTTATTTTTTGAGACAGAGTCTCATAAACTCCGTATATAGCTGAGGCTGGCCTTGAACTCCTGATTTTGCCACTGCTCCCGTCTAAAAACTGTATTATGTGTTGGACTGTGTGTGTACACATGTGTGGAGGTCAGCAGTCAACCTCTGGTATCATTCCCTAGGCACTGCTCACCTTGTATTTTTGAGATGGGGCCTCTGATTGAACCAGGTCTGGACGATTGGGTTAGGCTGGCTGACCACCAAACTCCAGGAGTCTGCCTGCCTCTGCTGTCCCGGAGCTAGGGTTATAATACATGCCACCCACCTGGCTTTTCCCACATGGTTCTGGCGTTAAATTCAGGTCCTCAGACTTGCCCAGCAAGCAGTTTACCAACTGAGCTTCTTCTCAGAGGCTGAGGTTTACTTACTTTTGTTCTTATTTCTTTTGGACAGTGTCTCACCGTGAAGCTCTGCTGGCTGTGAATTTGAAACAATGTTTCTGCCTAAGCCCCTTCAGTGTTGGAATTAAAAGCATGAGCCATCACCTTTGGCTTTTGATTTGCAAAAGGAAATTAAATTTTATTATTATTATTATTATTATTATTATTATTATTATTATTATTATTATTAGTGTGTGTGTGTTACACACACATGCCATGGCACTTGTGTGGAGGCAGGGTGACAACTTTTAGAGGTCAGGCAGGCTCTTCTTGCACTATGGTCATTAGGGTTTCCTGGCAACGTCCCTTTACCAGTCCAGACATCTTGCCAGCCCACGCCTGGGTTTCTGAAGTTTGAATTTTATTCCTTGTTAGTCTGGAAGACATTGGACTAGATTAAGTGAGGCTGTGACAAGTTATATACTCTGCATATAAGTTTGAATATAAAAAGTCCTTCACAGGCACCTGTATTGAAGGACTGAACACAGTCTGCTGAGCTGTTCAGAAGTGATTGGCTGGGCTGGGCGGTGGTGGCGCTTAGCTTTAATCCCAGCACTCAGGAGGCAAAGGCAAGCAGATCTCTGTGAATTTGAGACCAGTCTGGTCTACTCTACAGGAGCTAGTTCTAGGACAGCCTCCAAAGCTACACAGGGAAACCTTGTCCCCCCCCCCCCAAAAAAAAGAGTGATTGTCTCGTTCAGGCTGTGACTTCATACATGGGTTAATCATCGATGAACTCATAACAGATGGCCTTATTTGGAGGTAGGGCCTGGTTGGAGGAATCAGGTCATCGGGAGTGTGCTTTTGATGGACTTGCCCTGTCCTTGCCACATGTCACATGGTCCCCATCACGGTGTCTTTCCTCACCACCACTCAGCAGCAATGGAGCAAAGCAACTGTGGACTGAAAGCCTTGACCCATGAGCCCAAATCTATCCTTCCTTTAAGTTGCTTTCGTCAAGAATTTTGTCACATGAATGAAAAAGAGGTTGGACATACACTGAAAAGGCAAATTCTGAAGAAAGCAACATTGAAGTGAAGGGACCAGCTCCCCATTTCGGCAGCCATGACAGTAACACCTGCTCTATGACCTTGTCTTAGTCACTAGAGGTTAGGTGCCTGCCTCGTGACAAGGAACCAATCAGAAGTTAGCTGGTGGCGCTATGCTTTATGACCCTGGGACAAGCACACAGCAATGACGCACAGAGCATAGCAACCACCCTGGGAGGGCCTATGGGCCATAACAACCAGTTGACCAATCAACACAGGGCAAGCCCTCCAAGCCTGGAGGCACACCAATCCTGAGCCTGTGCTCACCCCTAGACACTCCCCTTACTCTGCCCTACAAGATCTGTACAAAGTGGGTTCGAGCTGTCTTTTCTAGCCATGTGCCATGGCGGGTGGGTGAAAGACCCTAGCAAACATGGGGTTAGCTGGTTAAATTACAATAAAGCCTCGTGCAGTTTGCATCAAGCTCTCGAATCCTGCAGTTTGCATCAAGCTCTCGAATCCGCCTGGTGATTGGGGTGACCGTGGTCGTGGCCTGGGTTTTCCGGATACCTGAGTTTTCCGGAGGTCTAACAGAAGGAGCTTTACAAAATGGAGGGCAAAGGCCAAGAAGGGGGCCAGACTGAGGCACAAATACGCTGAAGCCTGGGATGTGAACCTTGGTTACTTCTACCCTTTGACCTACCGCCTCTGGAGAGATTGACAGATATTGTGCCCAGAGGCTTAAGACACATCCCAAGGTTGCTGGACTCTTGCTCCGTTTTCACCATCTGGTAGTCACGTCTTGTAGGCCCTGCTCCTACTCGGTATTCAGCAGCCCATATCAGAACGCCACCCTGCCTGCTCCAGAACATTGGTTCAGAGTCATGGAACTCTCTCTTCAAACGGCAGCTCCCAAGATACAGTCCTTTTACTTTTGCAGTTGCTGAGTTGGGATCGGTGAATAGCACTTAGAAAGAATCCTGGCTGCTGGGTGGAGAACACGGAACAGAAAGATGTGAGGAGTGGAGTTAGGCAATATCATGATGCCTTCACGACTACCTGGTGGCGGTGGCGGGGGTGGAAGGGTGGGGGGAGGCGGGGGCGGGGGGGGGGAGGTGGAGAAAGGCAGACTGGGAATAAACAAGTCTTAAGAACTGTGCTGAACAGTGGTGGTGCATTCCTTAAATTCCAGCACTCAGGAGGCAGAGGTAGGTAGATCTCTGTGAGTTCAAGGCCAGCCTGGTCTACAGATCAAGTTCCAGGACAGCCAGAGCTACACAGAGAAACCCTGTCTTGAAAACAAAATAAACAAACAAACAAAGGAACTCTACCTCTTGTCAACCTCACACTCAAACCTATCACTTTAAGCCATGATCTGTTGACTCCATAAGCCACCTGAAAATCAAAAATATACTTCACAAGTTCCCATAGTCATCAATAGTTCCAACTGTTAGACCTCCGGAAAACTCAGGCCTCCGGGGTCCCAGCCCAGGACCTCGGTCCCCCCAATCACCAGGCAGATTCGAAAACTTGCTGCAAACTGCATGAGGTTTTATTGTTGTTTAAAGAGCTAACCCCATGTTAGCTCGGGCCTTTCATCCACCAGCCATGGCGGATGGCTAGCAAAGACAGCTCGAAGCATCTGCAGAGAGATCTTGTAGGGCAGCGTAAGGGGAGTGTCTAGGGGAACGCACAGGCTCAGGATTGGTGTGCCTCCAGGCTTGGAGGGCTTGCCCTGTGTTGATTGGTCAACTGGTTGTTATGGCCCATAGGCCTTCCCAGGGTGGTTGCTATGCTCTGTGCATCATTCCGTAAAGCACACCCAGAACCTTAAAGCATAGTGCCACCAGATAACTTCTGATTGGTTCCTTGCCACGAGTCAGGCATCTGACTTCTAGTGACTAGGATAAGGTCATGGCAAGCAGGTGTTACTGTCATGGCTGCCGAAATGGGGAGCTGGTTCCTTCACAACATTTTCAAAGTCCAAACTGTGAGCTCTAATAAAACCAAGAAGCAAGTTACATATCTACTCTCTCTCTCTCTCTCTCTTTCTCTCTCTTTCTCTCTCTCTCTCTCTCTCTCTCTCACACACACACACACACACACACACACACACACACACGCGTGTGCGCTGCACTTATCTTTAACACCTAATAGTAGCTAGAGAAGAATAAAGACACCAAAAAAATAAGCAAAACAAACAAAAAACCCACAACTCCACACATAAGAACAAAGGGAAGATGCGGCAAACTGCCAGAGACAAGCACCCAGATTATATCCAAAGGAACAAAGATGAGAGGATCTCTTACTTGTGAGAAGACAGTGGCCTTGGTATCAACCAAGTGAGGGGGGAAATTTTCGTGTGTGTGTGTGTGTGTGTGTGTGTGTGTGTGTGTGTGTGTGTGTGTGTGTGTGTGTTTTGCAGGCAGGGTCTCACTATGTAGCCCTGACTGGCTTAGAACTCACTGTGTAGACCAGGCTGGTCTCCAATTCACAAAGATCTGACTGCCTCGGTCTCCCATTTGCTGGGATTAAAGGTGTGTGCCACCATGCCTGGCTTGAAATATTCTTGATGTAGACTGCATTTGTTTTCAATCTTCCATTCATTGTTGGGAGTAAAAGACAGACATTCTTGGCTCTCCCACGGCTAAGAGGCTATGAGACTTATAGCTTCCCTCTGCAAGAATGAATTCAGGGCACTCTCCAAGGAGAGGAAGAAGCCAATCTCGGAAGATTAATTGTTCCAGAAGATGAATGTGAGCTAAGAAATTAGCAAGAGTCCCCCCACCCCACCCCCCCACCTCACCCCCACCCCACCCTCATGCAAGTAACTACTTGTGATCGGTTTTGAGGCTTTGAACCGTACCCTGGTTGAGAGTGGTTATTTGGGCCTATAATCCTTGCACTTGGAGACTGAGGCAGGAGGTAACTGGATTGACAGCCCAGGCTATACAGGAAGATCCCATCTAGAAAACAACACAAAACTAGGGCCAGGGAAAGGGTAAAGCTGCCAAGCCTCATGACCTGAGTTTAATCCCTGGAACCCACATGGCAGAGAAAACTAGTTCCCATAAGCTGCCCTCTGACTTGCCACATAAAGCATGCACACAAAATAAACAAATAAATGCAAAAGGACTTTTAAAATCCTGTCATCAGTACAATAACAACAGACCTCAAACAAAACTTAACCTACAACCTGCAGGCACTGAACACCTTTGAGCACGAATGCCCTTACTCAGACCAAGCTTTCTGCCCCTTGCTCTGTAGACCTGGGTGGGACCCAGGTGCAGCCCTGACCCTCAAAACAAGTTCTCCCCGACTGCTTGCTGCAGAGTGAACAAATCTGCCAGTCCCCAGCCTTTCAGAAGCCAGCTTTTTCACAGAGCCACACTCACCCCCTCTGTGAGGTCACTGAGGCGGTGGTGACCCTGGCTGGGTTAGGGGCAGCCAGGAGGGTTTTGTTCCCTGACAATTCTAGAAGCAAGTTTGGCTTGTGCTTCTTCCCAAGGCTTCTGGGAAATGTGCCTCTCTGTCTGGCAACTCTGCCCTTTGACTGAGGCCAAGAACCCTCTGAACAAACTGTTTACACAGAGCAATTGGGAGGACAGCCTCTAGTCTGGGAAGCATACTTCCTGTCTGCTCCTTGCCAGGTGTGACTTCTTGCTTATTCCAGATCAGGTTCAGAGCTTTAAGGGAGCAAGCAGCCCACCCCCTTGTGAAGCCTTAAAAAAAAAAAAAGTCACAGATCACAAGGCCAGAGGGACAGAATGTCCTTGCTTCATCTGAATGAATGACACTAGAAGCTTAAGCCTTCACTGAGCAATAAGGAGCTGGCAACTACATTGCCACACCTTGTATTCCAAAGCACAGGGCAAACCAGGAAGCCATTATACCAGGAAGCCATGCCTCTCTTTCTACTGTTCTGGTTGGGACAAGGCCAACTGGAGGGCAAACTCCACCTCTTATTTCCTTGAAGACAGAGCAATCTTTTAGAAAGGCCAATCTTTTAGAAGTGTGTGTGTGTGTGTGTGTGTGTGTGTGTGTGTATGTGTGTAGAATCTCAAGTCTGCCAACTGATTTCTAAAATGACTTGGATTTCCAGAAAACCTCAAAACCAAGCTGAGACATACGGAGATCGGACCTGGCTGGGCTACATGCTCACACTTAGTACAGAGGGTCAGGCCACTTTCCCTTGTGGAAAGGAATCTAATCTGTTATTATCATTGCAACCCCATCTTTAAAGTCATCCAGTTCTGTTTGTTTATGGAGATGGGGCTCATGTAGCTCAGACTGACCTTGAATTTCAGATCCTCTTGTCTCTACCTCCCAAGGGCTGGGATTTTAGGGGTGTGCTACCATGCCTGGTTTACGTGATGGTGGGATTTGAACCCGTGGCTTTGTGATGTTCCTAGGCAAACACAAGCTAGGTAGTAAGCCCGACTGCAGCTCAGCCCCAGTTTGTCCAGTTACAAAGCTGTGTGACTTGCTGCACTTTGGCTTTGGTAACTTCCTGGTTCCCACTGCCACTCCCACTCATTTAATCATGCTCATTGTACACATAACTCAGCTTTTTCAATGCTGCTTTCAAGCCGCTGACCCTCTTAATTCCCAAAGCCACCAGCTGATCAGCAGATATTTCTCCAGTGCCCACTGTGTGCCAAACAGTGCTAGTGAATAAAGCAAAGGAAATCACAGTACCTGGGGCACTCATACTATACTTGGTGAAGACAAGCAATAAGCATGTAAGAGTGCAGGCATGGAATTAATTATTCCAGTATGGACAAATACTGGGGAGAAGACTGGAGTGATGAGAACAGGCTAAGAACAGTTTAGACCGGAGAATCAGCAATCTCCCAAATCCTGAGATAGGACAGGACTTACCGTGTCTGAGGGACGGAAAGGATCACTGTGACTGTGGCTTGTACATGTTAAGGCAAATGAACGTCTGGAAGACTGTGAGGGCCCAGGTCACAGAAGCCTTTGGATTTTTTTCTAAGTACTTTTTATCTCTGTGTGATGGAATGCATAGATGGCTTGTGAGGTATAATAGCAGGGACAAGGGGACAGTTCTGCTGTCTCCCACAGCACACCAAGTAGAGAGACCGTCTCTCAGGCCAACTTAGAAAATAATTTTAGCACAAGTCAGTGTGAAACGGGGCTAGAGTTTGTTTAAAACAGAAAGATGCCCAGGGAAAGAATGAAACATAACCAAAAGCACAGGGTGAGTTTTGCAAAGACTTAAAAATGTCTATACATGGGTTCTTACTATGTAGTGCTGGCTGGAACTCAGAGATAGTCTACCTCTGCCTTCTGGGTGCTGGGGTTAAAGCTGTGGGTCACCATGCCCAGGGTCAGCCATTGTAAAGATAAGTTTTGAACGTGGGGCCTTGAGAGAAAGAGAAGCTCAAGGAGCGAGTAAGACATGGCTGTGTGCGAGCGAGCGAAGACTTGGAAGTGAGAGCTGAGATTGTGCCTCAGCATCAGCTGTGTTTGACATTCTGCTGGCTCTCAAGGTGGATCTTAAGGTGTTGCTAAGAAACTTTTTCCTCTCTCCCTCTTATAAGATTTATTTTCGACCAGTGGTGGTGATGCACGCCTTTAATCCCAGCACTCAGGAGGCAGAAACAGGCAGATCTTTGTGATTCGAGGCCAGCCTGGTCTACTGAGCGAGTTCCAGGACAGCCTCCAAAGCCACAGGAAGCCCTGTCTCAAAAACAAACAAACAAACAAACAAAAAAAGAAGACAAATTTATTTTGTTTTTATGTATCTGTGTGTCGGAATGAGTGTATGCCACATGTGTACATACCTGCAGAGGCCAGAAAAGGGCATCTTGGGGTGTTTTCAGTAGTGCTAAATTCTCCATCCAGAGGATTTAGAACACAGTCGCTACCTCCTCCCTTTGCCATTTCAGTCTGAAGCTACTGCAGCATCTGGGAAGAAAGCCACACTGTGTGACAGACAGGTGTGACAGGTCATCAGGAACCTTCAGTTCCTCCCCCACAGACCTCACCTGCAGGTTCTCAGGCTCAGAATAAGCAGCTGGGTCCTGCTGGTGACGGGTTCACTTGCTAATGTTCCCCAGCAGCCTCCCCAGCTCCACCCTCTCTCTGTACCTGGCCCTCTTCTTCCATTCTGCGCTTTGCTTTCTTTTAAGCTCTCCCTAGGCCATGCTTGCACCTCTGTGCCCTCTCCCTGTGACTCTCCTGGCAGGAATGAAGATATTCAAAGGAGATACCGGTGCTCCTCCATTTAGCTACTGGGATATTGAAACAATGGACCCTGAGGAACTGGGATTTCCTCAGGAGCCTCATGCTGGGGAAGGAAAGACTTGGAGCCTGTGTCAGCCAGCTGGGAACCTGTCTCCTAGGAAGAGCGTTCACATGATTCTCACATGGTAGAGCATCCTGAAGGGGAGACTGGAGCTGAGACAGTGGTGAGTCAGTGATGGGCAGGACCACACCACCCGGACAGCTTAGCAACACAAGGCTTTCGCCCTCTATTGAAACCTGAATCTCATGTCAAGATGCGGAAGATAGGGTGTGCTTGTCACTAGACCCTTTGATATGTTCCCCTTCCTGGTGTGGCCACACTAAACTGAATAGAGCTTTCTGTGCTTTCCACTCTCACTGTTCCTTGAGCTGGCTTTAGGAGGACAGGTGGCCATGCCTAGCTTGTTAGAGCAGCCAGGGCCCAGGCTCTGACCCTCACTTCAACACCATAACTTTCCCTCCTGGCTGTGTCTGGATATGTAAACCAGGCAGGACTTCTGAGCTCAGTCTGGCCGCAGTACCCTCTTCTCTCTTACCCTTCTGCTAAGAGTTAATGACTTTCTCAGCACTCAGGAGGCAGAGGCAGGTGGATCTCTGTGAGTTTGAGGCCAGCCTGGTTTACAGAGCGAGTCCCAGGACAGCCAGAGCTCTGTTATGCAGAGAAACCCTGTCTTGAAAAACAAACAAACAAAAGTTAAAGTGTTATTAACTTTCACCAACTAACCAAGTTAAATAGTCCACATGGTGGTGCATGCCTGTAATCCCAGCACTTGGGAGGCCACTGAAAGATTAAAAATAAACATCACTATCACCTGAGGCCAAGTGACGCCCAGCCTTCCCATCCGTGATTGTTCCACACACATTAGCAGTGAAGGATTTCAGGCAGGGCTCTGGCTTTGGGATCTCACACACTGAGTGTCAGGATGTCTTGAGACAATTGGGGAAGACAATCCCTCCTCCTCTGACTCAAAGTCCAGGATAAGAACTTGGCAACAGAAGTTGGGGGGGAGGGGGACAGAGACAGACAGAGACACAGAGAGAATGGTTTTACCAAGGGTCTGTTGGCCAATACCTTTAATCTCAGCACTTGAAGGCTGAGGCAAGAGAACTGTGATGAGTCTGAGATACAGAATAAGTTTCTGTCTCAAAAGGCAAATGATGAGCACAGGAAGCTGGCTTAGTGAGGGAAAGTGCGGACATGTAAGCCTGATGACCTGCACTGCATCCTGGGTTACACACAAAAAGATGGCACCTATTTGAAATGCCATCAATGAGATGGGAGGTAGAGAGAGGAGAGCTGGCAAGGTGCTCCTGGCCAGGCAGCCAGGTGTACGATATATAGAGACTGAAACACGGGAGACCCTGCCTCAGCAAGGCAGCATGTGAAAACCGACTCCTGAAAGCGGTCTGCGGATCTCCACGTTCACACCATGGCACATAGATGTGCACTGTGTAAATAATTTTTATAATGATCCAAGAATGTTGTGCTGGGAATAAGTCCTGTGTTGTATTTCCCAGTGTTGTGGGAGGGGGGTGGAGAAGTGAGGGACAGAACTCTGGGCTTTGGCAATGGGGGCGTCTTCTATGTTGGGGGGTCTTCTATGCTGGGTGGTCTTCTATGTTGGGGGCGTCTTCTATGCTGGGGGGATCTTCTACCACTGAGATGTACATACATACCATCTACCCCACTCCCTGCAACCAGGAGGGGAGAGGGCCTTTAGGTCCCCAAATAGTCCCCTCTGCCTCCTCCTCTTTTGCCTCTGTCTTTTCCTTTTCACTTTGTAGCCCAGGCCTGGTAGGTTTCTGTTTGTTCATTTTGCCAGAGTTTAAGGTGAAGAGGAGAGCCTACGCCATGTTTTGGCCACACTGTGCCTTGCTTTCCTACTCTGTCTGTACTTGGTCTCTGGTGGAGGCAGGTCCTACCCAGTCAGTACCAGCTTTTGCTTGGTCCTTGGTGCACTAGACAGTCTCCAGGTTTCCTTCGAGCTGTCAAGGTTCTGTGGTTCCATTCTTTGCTGGCCAGGGTAGCAATGGTGACAATGGTCAAGTTACTTCCTTTCTGTAAAGTGGGTGCATTTGCCAGGTAAGCGCAGAGTATAGATGCACGCATGTATGGCCCCATGACACTATGAAGAGCAGAGCGCCATGCCAACTGGACTTTTCCCTCAGGATGGGAAAAAGGACCTCTTCCTCTGGTATCTGTCTGCAGGTCCCTCAAGGGTGTACCACCTGTGGACAGTGCCCTCAGTGGTCAGAAGGCATGAGATCCTCTTGGACTGGAGTTGCAGGCAGTTGTGAGCTGCCATGGGGCTGCTGGGAATTGAACTCAGGACCTCTGGAAGAGCAGCCAGTGCTCTTAACCGCTGAGCCATCTCTCCAGCCCCATATATGTTTGACTTACACAGTGGGAAAACAGGGTTATGATGACATGTGCAACAGGAATGACAGGGAATGTCATCAAGCTCTAGAACAGACATGGTTGTGCTCAGAGTCACTATACCGTGCTTTGTCATGTCTTGGGGTGTGTGTGTGTGTGTGTGTGTGTGTGTGTGTGTGTGTGTGTGTGTGTGTTCCACATGGTTCACAGGACAGAGTGCCTGCAGAGTCCCACAGGTTCTCACTGCCCAGAGCACTGTTCAAACACTGGCATGCTTATCTACAGGTCAGTGAAAATCATCCCACCCAGACCCTGGGGTTGGGACTTTCCTAACCTGCTGTGCTGGCTAGCTTTAAGTCAATTTGACATAAGCTGGAGTCATCAAGGAGGAAGGAGCCTCAACTGAGAAAATCCCTCCATAAGATCAGGCGTAGGCAAGTCTGCAGGGCATTTTCTTAATTAGTGATTGATGGGGGAGGGCCCAGCTCACTGTGTGTGTGTGGGGGTGTTACCCTGGGCTGGAGGTCCTGGGTTCTCTAAGAAAGCAGGTTGAGCAAGCCATGGTGAGCAAGCCAGTAAACAGACTGCTGCATGGCCTCTATCAGCTTCTGCTTCCAGGCTCCTGCCCTGTTTGAATTTCTACAATGAACGGCTGCAATGTGGAAATGTGAGCCAAACAAATCCACCCCCAACTTTCTTTTGGTCTTGGTGTCTCATCATAGCAATAGCAACCTTGGGCCTGTCGATCTCTGGCCTATATTTCCCTCATTTGTTTAAAAAGGGGGTTGAGAATCAGCTCATGCCTGTAATCCTAGCTCTCAAGCAGGAGGATGGACATGAATTTGAGGCCTGCTGGGCTATATAGCGAGCTTCAGGCTGGCCAGCCTGGGCTATATGATCAGATCCGACTCAAAAACCAGAAAGACCACAGGAGGGCCATCATGGGTTTGAGCACAGCCAGGGCTAGAGTGAGGCCTGTCTCAACAGGTACATGAAGAAATGAACAAATGGGGCTATGAGGGAGGCCACTGGAAGATTACAAGTAAACATCACTATCACCGAGGCCAAGTGACGCCCTTACTGTTTCACACACATCAGGCCAGTCTCTGGCTTCGGGACCTCACACACTGAGTGCCAGGGTGTATAGAGACAACTGGGGAAGCCAATCCCTCCCCCTCTGACTCGAAGTCCAGGATAAGACCTTGGCAACCTCAGAGAAGCCCATCAATGTTTAATTTCTCCAGCAATGGTCTGAAACAGACCTTCCAGCATCTCCCGGTACCACTCCCACTCTTACAAAAAGGAGGAAAATGAAGCAGAGGGGGGAAAAGACGTGTACTTATGTTCAACTGCCATTTACTCAGCAGAGTGATTAATCAATTAATTATTCCATCACTGTGCCAGTCAAGAGCGTTTCTGAGTGTTTACCATATGTCTCCTTGTATTGTTGGATGGTGGAGCAGCCAGGGTGGGAGCCTTGTTAGGAAACGGGATCCAGGGAGCTGACAGAGACATGCTCCCACGTGGGCCGGGTCGGACGGAGAACCCAGGTGGTCACCCTACCTTTCATCCTCACATATCCTCCGATAGAAGTCATCCCTGGGCTGTCTGTCTTTAGCCTTCACCACGTTTTCCTTCCAGCCTGTCTTATTTACAGCTTGCCTTTCTACCAATGCAATGGCTATTCAGAAAAAAATTGTTTTGAGATAGATCATGTACGCCATGGTGGCCTTGGATTTGTTACATGATGGCGTCCAACCCTGAGTGTCCAACTTCCACCTCCTAAGTGCTGGCATTGAAGGCAGGTGGCATCTTCCCAGCTTCTTTCTTATGCTGCTCGCTCTCGGGTTAGGGATGTAGCCGGCTGCTTGCTTCTGTGCCCTCTGTGGATTAGGACGATCAAGAGGAAGAATGTCTCAGCCGAATGTTGGTCCTTTTGTGTCTGCTACTGACGAGCTGCACTAGAACTTCTGCTGTGCTTTCTCCAGGATGCTGCTGTGGGCGTCTCAGTTTCCAGTGCTATAGGAAGGGACCTTGGTCCACCCAGGAGCATAGGTATGTTTGCTGTGGGAACCACTGGCCTCATTCTCTGTTTCTGTTGAGAAATGCAGGTTGTCTGCATTCGTCAGTGGTCCTCTCTCCTAGGAAGAAGTTTCTGGAACTCCCATTGTTGTGAGGTACCCACCAGAGAAGACCAGTTGGACACAGGGTCAAGCCAATAGGAAGTCTTTATTATCTGGCTAGTGACAACACTGGGTGTTCGGGACCCAAGTGTAGTTCCCAGGTTTTCTCAGGGTGAGCGTTTAAGAACAAAAAACATGTTCTGGGTTGACATCCTTCAGTTAGCAAGAACAGTTAGCCACAAGCAGAACTGCAGAAACCAAAGAAGCAAGGTTAGTACATTCAGGGACTTTCCAAGAACTGTGGACTTCTCAGGATTAGGTCTTTGTTCTCGTTCTGGCAGGTGATGCTGCCTACATGCTGGCTTCAAGGCTGCAATGGTACTTCCATCATTGTGTCAGTTGTGCTAAGGTCTGGTGGCCTGTTTGCAAATGAAGAAGGAGGTGTCTCCTTCACAGCCCAATCGCATCGTTCTCTGGTCCTCATGTCCCCATTCCAAGTCCAATGACATCTCTTCCCACCTATACTCCATGTTGGAGATGAAGATCTGAACCTCACTATGTAGCCACAAGCTGGCCTTGAATTTATGGGCAAGCCTGCTGCCTCCTGAGTACTGGCATTAAGGCACCACTGTCCTGCTCCTTCAACTTCTATAGAACCCAACCTGGGAGCTGGAGAGAGAGATTGGTGCTTGACACCAAGCCTAACGACTTGAGTTCAATCCCTGGAACCCACATGGTAGAAGAGATAACAGACTCTCAGATCTCATGCACTCTCCCCCCACCTGAAGTAAACAGATAAAAACATTAAAATTTAAACTCCAACTGGGCCGCTGGACTTCTGTTGTGTTTCTGTTCTGTTCTGTTCACGAATGTTACAATGTTCTGTTCTTTCCCTTACTGAGGTCAGGGAGGGCAGTGATTATACTATAGGGAGAGATTTGTGTAGTTTTCAGGAGATCCTAACCCTTTGCATTAGGGGGCAATGGTGACGAGGCACAGAAAGGCAGTTCTAAAACAATCAATTGGTCTGAGAGGCATGCGTCAAAGGAAGCAGGGACAGTACAAGTATTATGGATTGACTTCATGTGGTAGAGTTAAAAAAGCAAGATTGGGACTCACGCTGTAGTTCAGTTGGTAGAGCATTTGCCTAGTATGCATGGAGTCCTGGGTTTGATGCCCGGCACGACAGAAACCACGTGCTTGTAATCTCAGTAGTTGGGAGGTAGAGGCAGGAAGAGAACAAGTTCTACTTAGTTTGAGGGCAGCCTGGGATACACGAGATCCTGTTTCAAAATCAAAACCAACATGATTTAGTCGATCCACGTCACCGTTGCTATGCAAAGCATCAACCACTTCCCAAGTCCCAAAGACTTGTCAGCCAGAAGTTCTCCCGAGCTCGGCATCTGGGCCTCATGCTGCGTCTCCACTCAAGCTCAGGCTTCCAGCAATCTCCTTGTGGCCTCCAAGAAGGCACTCAAACAAAGTTGTGCAAACTCTTAACCCACATCCTCTTTGTTTGTCAGGGAGATGGCTCTCTGTAGATGTGTAGGGGTGGAAAGATGGCTCAGTGGTTAAGGGCACTTGCTGCTCTTGCAGAGGATCAAAGCTTGGTTCTTGGCAGCCATGTCAGGTGGCTCACAACTGCCTGCAACTCTGGTTCTGGGCGATTCGATGTCTCCAGAGGTAATCACACATACCAGCACGGATTGCTTTGCTCTCACACACTTAAATAAAAAATATTTTAAAAATTAACTTATTCTTCACTCCTTGTTCATTTTTTTAATTTTTAAGATTATATTCCATATTTGTATGTGTGTATTTATGTGCCACTACATGTCTGAGGTCAGAGGACAACTAGGAGGAGTGAAGTACCATGTGGTTTCTGGGGATGCAAGGCTTGGTGGCAGCCACCTAGCCCATGAGCCGTCTCAGCGGCCTGTGGACTTTTTATTCCACTTTTGCTTTGATGCTGGCATTACTCTGCTTTGCACCCGTCTGTAACAAGTCTTGAAGTGAGGCTAGAAAGCTACTCTAGCTTCTTTGAACTGGGCTCAACTGCCATACTTGCATTGAATTTCCGTGTGGACTTTT
Organism: Cricetulus griseus; assembly: GCF_003668045.3. Lineage (NCBI taxonomy): Eukaryota > Metazoa > Chordata > Mammalia > Rodentia > Cricetidae > Cricetulus > Cricetulus griseus. The sequence goes on along the minus strand of NC_048601.1, from coordinate 96,937,611 downwards.
GCCTGGGGTTGTGTTTATCTAATGATAAACAAGCTTGTGTCTCTGTTCACTTGGGTCTTCCCTCCTTTGTCTCTACAGTGTGTGACTAATTTACAGCCTACATCCTTAGCTGTAGTTATCACACTAGGATTTCCCATGTCTTAACGCTACTTGAACATGACTTTTCAAGTCCCTAATTCCAAATCAATTTCCAACTGAAGACCTCATCCCCTCCCACTCTGCCACTGTCCAGTTGTTTTTTTCTGCCTTTTGATAGACTCCGCTTTGTTTTCCACACAGATGCCACGTTTTATCTGTGTGGGGTTTTTACTTTTCCTGGACCTTTGCTGCTACTACATTTATCACTCAGGCTTTATTGTCCTGGCTGGAACATACTGTACGCTGTTGAGCAGCAACATTGAGGGCAGGCACGCTCGCTTTGATCCTGATCGCAGGGGAAGGAATTTCTCAGTTATGTCTGATGTTAACTTGAGCATAATACATGTTGAGACAGGGACTGTGTCACCTAGGCTGGCCCTGAATTCCTGGTCCTTCTTCATCTGTGTCTTACATGTGTGTCCCTTCCCCGAGCCTTACTCCTATAGGCTTATGTGGCTCACAGAAAGCAAAAGTAACAAGATGCCCCTCCCTCTTCTTCTCTTAGTTCGGCTAATAGTCCAATGTTCATATTCTTTGTAACTTTCTAGGAAAACTGAATGAGCTGATTTGAGTTTGAGCTTTTTCTACTAACAAAGAAAGAATCATCATCTTAAATTAACACTATGGGCTTGAAGTGAGAAACACAGATGCTGTTTTCTACACTGGGCACCGTGGACTAGATGCCACGCCTCTGGACTGGCCCCAGTGACAGAGGCAGTTGCAGGCTCTGAGAGAGGGCCATCCTCAGGCTGCTCTGTGCTACCTTGGAAGGCTTTAGAGAGCTTCTAAAATTAGAGGGGCCGGGAACGTAGCGCAGTTGTCAGAGAATGCGAGCATACCCGAAGTCCCGAAGTCCCGAAGTCCCGAAGTCTGTCATTCAGGAGAGAGAGGATGAGAGTTGAAAGTCATCTTTGCTACACAGGGAGTTTGAGGTCAGCCTGAGCTATAGATGGTCCCCACAATTCCTTACATTTCCTTACAGTCATGCTGCCCCAGGCCTCACACTCCTCAATCTATACATACTCCTATTCTGTCCCGGCTCTCAAGCTCCTGGGTAGCCCTCAGCCTCTGGGAGTGAGGCTGGGCTCTAGGCTTGTTGAGCAATTGTCATGAGACTGCATTCCTTGGTATGGTGAGGTTTTAGACCACTCGTGGAGGGCAGATTTGGATGACTGGTTAATGGGCAAATGGGTGTGGATAGACAGCTATAGATGTCACTTTTTTTCTACTAAAAACAAAGACTGAGCTATGGTGTAGTCTCTGTTTTTTAATACCTGATACTGATTTGCATAGGGAGGAAACATGAACCACAGAGCATGTTGGGGTCAGAGAACAGCCTTCAGGAAGCTGTCCCTTCCTCCATGTCCAGGGACTGAGCTCAGATGGCCAGCCTTGGCAGCAAGTGCCCTTTCCTGCCAGCCAAGCCCTCTCCCCAGCCCACAGTCTGGGCTCTTTTTATTTTTTGTTCTGTTTTGTTTTCAAGACAGGGTTTCTTTGTGCAGCCTTGGCTGTCCTCAAACTGGCTGTGTAGACCAGGCTGGCTTCGAACTCATGGGGGTCTCACCTTGTTATGAAAAGCACCTGGTGAACCTTGGCGGATTCCATGGCAGGCGAGGTGACCGAGGTGGACGGACAAACATGCCAGGCAGACAGAGCTTAGTGAGAAGTTTTATTAGAAAGGGGCGGGGGGGGGGAGAAAAGAGGTAAAGAGACTCAGAGACAGAGAGAGGACAGGGGAGAAGAGGGAGACAGGAAAAGTCCTGCCTGCCCTGGGGAACAGCGGGAAACAGAGAGAGAAGGAGAACAGAAAAGAGAGAGTGGAAAGACAACGTAAGTGGGCGGAGGTCTTTCTTTTAAAGGGGTCCTTTGCGCCTGCATGCTGACCAGGGCACTGCCTGAGTGCATTCTGCCAGGAGACAGGGGCAGGCCAGCTAATGCCTGAGTCCTTACTTACCGGCCTCTGTCTCCTGAATGCTGGAATTAAAGGTGCATGCCACAACCACCTGGCACATTCTGTGCTCTTAATGTCTGAGGTTATGTAGCCATTTTCTTAACCTTCATGAACTAGCTCTTTAGACTTAAAGTCAAACTATATTCTCTTTTAATCTAATGTTTTAAAAATACAATGTCATGGGAGAAAGTTATTGGTATACAATGCATTTTCACGTTGTCTGACTCAATCCATCAATGCAGCCATCTGTGTATACAAATTTTCTGTATGGGATAAACTATGCAGGCTGCTGGAATGATGTCTAAAATATAGGCCTGTTCCTAAGGGTGTCATGGAGCCGCTTCTCCTGCTAGGGTGGATGGGTAGGGAAAGCCCTTCGAAGAGTCTTTGTTAGTCATTGCTGGAGGAGCTGCTAATCAATCAATCAATTAATTAATTAATTAGCAATCAGCAAATGGCACCCAGTAGAGAAGTGTGGCTTAGCTTCCAAATGCTAATTATTGGCCCCTTTATGGAGCTGAGACTTGTGGGGCAGACTGGCAGGATCCCAGATGAGCTGGCACCCAGACACTGAGAGAAGGCTGTGGTTCTCATTTGTACCAGCGTGCACGCCAGCTTTTATCTGGTGAGATTAATTAGAACTTTGAGAAGTACAAGTTCGAGTCATAAAATATTAACATTCATGTCCCTGGTAAGGCCTAAGTGTCCTGAAATAGCTTGGGGCCACTTTAGGGTGTGGTTGCTTTGACTGGTACTGGGAGGTTTGCTTTTCCACTCTTTCAAGGGAAAGGTCTTCCATGGCCTGCTCAGTGCTCTGGAAGCTCACTGGTTGCCCTTACCTGTGCTGGCTTCTTGCCTGCGAACCTGTAACAGTGGCCACACCCCTTTGGGCGTGGCCTCAGGTGTGGACAGAACCGAAAAGAGGAAGTGGCCGCTCCCCCACTTCTCTGTCTCTGTCTCTAGCACTCTCTCTCTCGGTGGCGGATTGAATCGGAAGGGCAGACACAGGCTGTGGCGGTTCTTTAATGTTCTGTGTAAGGTGTTCCCCAATAGAAACACCCATTTATCATTTACCTCTCAGTTGGCTTTGCCTGTGTGTGCTTGCACACTCATCCCCTGCCTCCCAGAAGATACATGTGCCATGTGATGTGGTGCACGCGGAGCCACAGCCGTGCTGTGACTCTCTGGAGGCCTCCAGCCAGATGTTCTTCTCTTCCCACCCTCACTTGACTTCCAGAGTGCTCTCCACTCACCGAAGTCACAAGCTGCATGCTCCCTGGGCTGGTTCATTGCCTTGTGATTTTGCACGTGTACTTCCCAGGCTTCCTGTCCAATAACTGTTGTTCCTTAACACAAAATCCTCTAGGGACCCATGGGCTAGTGGCGAGGCTTGTTCTGCAACCACTAGGACTGGAGTTTGGATCCCAGAATCAATGTAATAAGTCAGGCATCGAGCAAATGACTGTAATTCTAGCTCCAAGTGGGACACAGGAAGATTGCTGGGGTTGTGGCCATCTAACCTAGCTGAGAAAATGCAAGTCCTGGATTCAGAGAGAGACCTTGCCTCAAAGGAACAGGTAGACAGAGATAGAAGACACCTCATCGCCTCTTCTAGTCTCTGCGCGCGCACACACACACACACACACACACACACACACACACACACACACACTAAACCCTTCAAAATTAAATCATCCCCCCTATCCCCCCAAGAGGAAGACTTTGTGATGAACTGTAAAGCCAGACCCAGTGAAGAGCATGGTGAAGAGCTACAGTCATGGGGTATGACAGAAATAAGAACCTCAAACTCAAGCCAGGAAGTGGTAGTGCACCTCTTTAATCCCAGAAATCAGGAGGCAGAGGCAGGTGGATCATTGTGAGTTTGAGGCCAGCTTGATCTACAAAGCAAGTTTCAGGACAGCCAGACCTTTTACACAGATAAACACTGTCTCAAAAAACAAACAAACAAACCAAACAAAAAAGAATTTCAGACTGTAGAGGTGTATGCAGATTTTAAACACATGGGTGGGGGTGGGAAGGTAAGAAAGGGGAGACTGAAAATTCAAAGCCTTATATTTCTTGACTCACAGCATTTTTAAGGCATCAGGGAGTTTCTGACTTTTGTTTTTTGAGATAGGGTTTCTCTGAGTAGTTCTGGTTGTCCTGGCAGAGATCTGCCTGTGTCTGCCTCTGCCTCCCATGCTGAGACAAGGGTCTCTTGTAACTTGAATGTGCTATATAGCCAAGGCTAGTTTTGAACTCTCTTGCCTCTACCCCCCAGGTGCTGAGACTTCATGCAGGAGTCACCATAGCCATTATTGCCTCTTCTAAGCGAGTCCAGCTCACAGTGGTGGGTCTCTGAAACCTTGACTCCTGGAAAAGCCCTGCAATTACATGAGCCCTTAGGACTCTGACAAGGAGATAAGAATCTTGTGACCTGGAACACGGGAGACCTGGATGGCTTGATGGTTGCCAAATATCTCCAACCTACTGAGTACTCCAACTAGTGGGAGCCCCATCTTCTCCTCTTGACATATCTTGAAAACCCTGTAACAGACTCACAAGACCTGGACACATGCAGAAGGGTGCTAAATCGCCTTAGGTTAAGGTCTAGGCCTTTTTTGGCCTCTGTCAATGCAGCCTTGGCACACAGAGGGAAATGCTTTCACCATGACCTCATGGCTTCTCTCTCCTTTCCCTTAGGTTTCCTGTCGTGGATTAGTGGCACAGAAGAACCCACTGTGACAAAAGGCACAGGAATGGCTGTGAGGCTCTTCATATATTTGTTCCCAAATGTCACCACGGACATTCACACCAATCTATTTTCTACTTTGTCCTCATCCACACATGAGAAGAACTCTTTGTTTTCCAGGTAAGATTTGTTGTACTCCTGCCTCCTGTGGAGAGACTGCCCGAAAATGCCCCGGAGGGTTTCTTGTGTCCCTGAGCACTTTCTGGATTTGTTCCTGGGGGCTTCGAGGAAGGTGAGCACAAAAATTTCCTTGCACATCTGAAGTCCCAGGGGTTGTAACGCTGAATGTGATTATGAGGAACTGTGGAGGCTACGGTGCATCACACTGAGGGATGGACTCAGAGCCCACAGCTCTGCAGGGCTCCCACGGTTAGCGTGTGCTCCTGACAAGGTCTCTCAAGGTGTTCCTTGGACTGTGGTGTGCAAGCCCACGTCCTCACAAATTCCTGAGATATTTAAAAGGCAAACAGACGGGGAGACTATCTAACTGTCCCCAGCAGGGGAAGCTGCCTTACCGTGTGAGCATATCTAGAGAAGGACAATTGAGGTATTAGGCAGATGTCAGACACTTGTGACCCAATAAAGGCAAAATGACTCAAAAGCACCATTCCCGTGAGCTGGGTTTTGATTATACAATGTATCATAATGTTTAATTTTTTATTAATTTATTTCTTACATTCCAATCCCAGTTCCCCCTCCCTCCTTCCCTCCCACTCCTTTCACCCCCCCCATCTGCTCCATGGAGAGGGTGAGGCCTCCCATTGGAAGTCCACTAAGTCTGTCCCATCATCTAGTTGAGGCAGGGCCAGGCCACCTCCCCACCCCACACCCCTGTGTCTAGGCTGGGCTCTCCACATAGAAAGGGCTCACGCCATCTAAATTTGTAGGACTGTTTTGGTATATGTGCGTGGCATGCTTGGACGTACGGCTGGGGGTTTCATGGGTGTGCATGCACATGTCTAGACGACAGAAGGTGACATATCTTCAATTTCTCTCCATTTTGTTTATTGAGGAGGGGTCTCTGGTTGGATCCCTGTCCCTGCCCCTGTCTGGTTTTGGGGGGCGGGTGCTGGGGATTTGAGTTTTGGTTCTCACACTTGCACAGTAAGTTCTTCACACACCAAGCCATCTTCTTCTGTGGCTTCAAACAGGAAGATTGTTTTCAATTATATTTGGTATTATGAATAATAAATGTGGCCAGGCGTGGTGTCACAGGCCTTTAATTGCAGCACTCGGGAGGCAGAGGCAGGTGGATGTCTGTGAGTTCAAGGCCAGCCAGGACTGCCAAGCAAGACTTTGTCTCAAAAAAAAAAAAAAACAAAAAAAACAAAAAAAAAATACTTTTTGTTTTGAATTTTATACTTTTTATTTTTGAATTTTCATTGTTTTGTCTTCTTCTGTTTTGTGATAGGGTCCCATATAGTCCAGACTGGCTTCAAACTTGCTATAAAGTCAAGGATGAACTTCTGATTCTCCTGCCCCCACTCACGAATGCAAGGGTTATAGGTTTGAACCACCAACATGGGCATTTCATGAAGTACTGGGAATCAAACCCCGGACCCTTGAGCATGCTGGGCAAACATTCTTCCTTCTGAGTTATGTCCCCAGGACATTTTTTCTTCATTTACTAAAATGAGAAATATTTAGTGTGTGTGTGTGTGTGTGTGTGTGTGTGTGTGTGTGTGTGTGTGTGTGTGCGCGAGAGTGTGATGGTCCATGTATGGAGATCAGAGGACAACTTGTGGGAGTCTGTTCTCTTTTTCCACCACGTGGGTTCTGGAGATTGAACTCAGATTATCAAGCTTGGCAACAAGGGCTTTTACCCGCCGAGCTATCTTAACAGCCCGATCGTTTGTTTATATTTATTTGTGTGTGTGGTGTACATACCTCTGCGTGCATGTGTCTGTGTGATGTATGTCTATGTATGGTGTGTGCACATGTGTGCTGTATGCCTCTCTGTGTGTGCACTCACCTATGACAGTGTATGTGGAATCCAGAGGCTGGCACTGAGTATCTTCCTCACACTCTCTGCCTTGTTGACACAGGGTCTTTCACTGTCTCTGCCCACTAAGTGCTGAGCTTACAGGCCTTGCTGTTATGCGGTGCTTGGGATTTGAACTCAGGTCCTCTTGATTTTACAGCAAGTACTTTACCCACTGAGCCATGTCCCCAGCACATAAATAATGATATAATAACTTTGCTGTTGGGACAGGGCCTCACTCTGAAGCCAAGGTTAGCTTAGTACTCACTATGTAATCCAGACTAGCTTTAAATTTATAGCAATTCTCCTGCCTCAGCTTTCCAAGTGATGGAGTTATAGGTGTGAATACCATGCCTTGCAAAACACGGCACTTCCTATTGCTTTAGTTTGTATTTCTGGATCTCCAACTTGGCTGACAATTTTTTTTTAAAGTGTGTGTGTGCACTAGTGTATGGCGAATGCAGGTGTGTATTCAGGTGGCTGTGCTGTGTATACAGGTGGCTGTGCTGTGTATACAGGGGGCTGTGCTGTGTATACAGGTGGCTGTGCTGTGCTGGATGCCAGAAAGCCCAATAATCCTCCTATTTCTGTGTTATGCAGAATTGGGGTAACAGGTGTTTTCAGGATACTCGGCTTGTTTCTTGGATGCTGGGATCTGAACTCTGGTCTTTACCGTTCCACAGCAAATGCTGTCAACCACCGAGTAATCTCCTTAGCTCTGTTTGACCATTTAAAATGGCTTCTTAAGCTATTTTTGTACTTTCTGGTAATTTCCCCTTAACATTTTTATTTATTACTTACTATGTGTATGTTGTGAACATGAGAGAAGGCACACATGAGCTAGTCTGCGTGTGGTCTGTGTATAGGTCAGTAGGCAACTTTTGGGATCTTTCCAGCGTGGGCTCTGGGGATCAAACCCATGTCTCAAGCCTTGTATGTCATGCGTTTTACCTGTCATTTCACTCTTCCTTGGTTCTTGATTTTTTCCGTTTTTCTGTTGACTCCTGGGTGACCTGAAACTTTCTATGTAGACCAGGCTGTCCTCAAACTCAGAAATCTGTCTGCCTCTGCTTCCCAAGTGCGGGGACTAAAGGTGCATGCCACAATGCCCAGGTTCCTTCCTCCGTTCCTTCCTCCCTTCTTTTATTTCTGTATAGCTCTGACTATCCCGGAAACTCACTCTGTGAACAGGCTGGCTTTGAACTCAGAGATCTGCCTGCTCCTGCCTCCTGAGTGCTGGGATTAAAGGCCTGTGCCACCATGCCTCCCCAGAGACGCCTGTCCCAACTGCCTTGTTTCCAACAGCAGCTCCACGTTCACCTCTCCCTCAATTTTATTTTTCGTCCTGGCATTTCCTCTGACATTATATAGCTATTTTACTTTTCTGTGTGTGCACTGCTTCCCTCCTGACTCATGGAACACCCTTTTTACCAATCTGACCTCACTAACTTGACCCCCACGGTCAGAGCTAGCAGAGTGACTGGGGTTTTGAAGCTACTTTTCTATGCTTTCAGCTTTTTAAAATCTGAGTGAACACACATCTGCTCTCTGAGATAACACACAGAAGAGGCTCTCCTGTGGGCTCCACATGTGGGCTGCTGTGCAGGGCCCGGGAAGAAAGATGATGCAGCAGAGCTCCAGCAATAGACAGAGAGAGGGGATGAGGTCAAGATGGAGTGCAAGATGGGAGTCTTTCCCTGTCCCGCCAGCCAGCTCTCAATAATGACACTGAGACTTCATATTAATTATGAAAGCTCAGCCTATAGCTTAGTCTTGTTTCTAACTAGCCCTTGTAACTTAAATCAACCCATTTCTGTTAATCTTCATCTGTCACATACTGCCCATCCTGCTTCCTCTGTCCCCACAGGCCTCAATTCCTCCTCCTTTCTCTCTCTGCCCGGAAGTCCCACCTATACCTCTTGCCTAGCTATTGGCCATTTGGCTTTTTATCACAGCAATACAGCTCCACAAGGTGTACAAATATCCCGCAACAATGGATAACTTTAAAATCGTGACCTAACCTTTAAATTCTTATAAAGATGATTTCAGAGAACTGCAGTTAGACTTTGGTGCAGTGGCTCTCATCGTGGTCCACCCAGAGGGTTTGTTAAGTATTTAGTTGATACACACAGTGTTTTTCTGTAACTCCAAAAATCAAAACCCAATCAATGTCAAACTGAAAGGTATAGAAACAAAGAAAATGAAAACATGGCAGCAAAGGACAGATAAGAGAGAGTAAAAATCAAGGTCTGCACAAAACACGAAGACGTCAAACACCAGACGAGCTCCTGTGGTTGCTGCAGATACAAGCACAGGCCAGTTCTGGGCCAGGATTAGCGCAGCTCTCAGTCCAGACAAGCTCTGTACAGCAGATGGCAGTTAACATACTGAGAGCTGGTCGAATGCAGGGAGTAAGTGACCGTGGAGAGCTCAGCCCCACATGGGACACCTGTCCACAATAGCTGCCCTCTACCCCAAAAGCTGGTACACACATGAGCTGTGGTGGGGCATGGCTGTGAGAGCTGGACTCTGTACAATGTTGTCTTAGTCAGAGCTTCTACTGCTGTGAAGACACCATGACCACAGCAACTCTTGAAATGAGAACATTTAATTGGGGTGGCTCACTTACAGTTTCAGAGGTTTAGTACATTGTCATCATGGTGGCATGCAGGCAGACGTGGTGCTGGCTACATCTTGATCAGAAGACAGCAGGAAATGGACTGAGACACTGGGAGGTAGGTATCTTGAGCATAGAAAACCTCAATGCCCACCCCTAGAGTGTCACCCTTCCTCCAACAAGGCCATAAGTAACCCAACCAAGCCACACCTCCTAACAGTGCCATTCACTATTAGAATATGGGGGCTAATTACATTGAAACTACAACAAGTGTCTTAAGGGACAGGCCTGTGATCTCACAAGCTTGTGCCAAATGTTTACGCTAAACAGTTTTGATTTGTTTGAGATAGTGTCTCACATAGCCCAAGATGGCCTCAAATTTGCTACTCCCCTGAAAACCCCGCCCCCCACTTGCCTAGGACCCCGATCTTCCTATTCCTCCTGAGTTCTGTGGTTACAAGCAGATAAGCATTTTACATAGGTTATCTCACAACTGTTGATTGTCAAATAGGGAGCCTGGGAGACTCCACCAGCCCCAAAGGGCTGCTTTATTAGTCCTGAGCAGTACTTGGGCTGCTTAATACTGGGGTCCCTAGTTCCAGCCCTTGCTACGAACCAACACAGCTAACAGGATCTGAGTGGGGTCTGGAGCTGTGGAGCACAGGCATTCCTTCAGAACTAAGAATGTCTGAGGGTTGAATGTCAAGTTTCCTGTGTGCCATCCATGCCCTGAGCATGGGCAGAGAACTAAGTGTGAAAAATCTGTTACAGTCTCGAAGATAAGCAGGAGGGAAAAGCACCAGCAAAGCTTTGCTCAGTCCCTGGGCCTAGGAGCAGCATTTACAACTGCCTGAAGACGCCCTGTGTCAGCATTGGGCTCCCTTTCTTCTTACACTAATTTGGGTGGGCTCCCTGACCCTTAAGTCTGGGGTGTCCTGCCGCGGGTTGAGAGCACATTCTCAACAAGCGGATCTACTCACTAATGATCAACAGAAGCTGGATCAAGGCACTGTCACAGACGAAGCCTGTGCCTGGAACTCACTGTGCACTGGCAGTACTTTGTCACTCCTCTGCAGTCCTACTGCCAAGACAGCCGGGGTCCACAACTGGGGGGCCGTGTGGATGGTTCCCATCTCCCTTGGCTAGGTGCTGTCTTCCTTATTTCATTCCTGGTGACGGGGTACCCGAGGAGGAGCAATTCAGATGAGGAGGGGTTTCCTTCGGCTCAGGGTCGGAGGATGCTGCCCCTTGTGGTGGGCAGGACAATGGAAGGGACCAGTAGCTTCTAGCTGCTGCCCAGACTGAGACAGCTGGTCACCCTGCTGTCTGTAGGCAGGAGCAGGACTACCAGTGCTCAGCTCACTCTTCCTGCTCTTCTGCATTTAGCCTGAAGACTCCAGCCCACTGGCGGCAGCTGCTGCACACACTCCAGGGGGCTCACCTCTCCTGTTAATTCTATCGGAAATCACTCTCACAGACAGGCCCACGAGAGAGCCTTCCTATGCGATTCCAAACCCGGTCAGGTTGACAGCGATGGTGAACCGTCACCAATGCCTTTCTTGGTTCTCATCTTTCCTAAGGAATTCCTTAGACATAATGTTGGAAAAGATGAGAGACAAATGGAACGCTGTCTCTGAAATAAGAAGGACTGGAGGGAACATTTCCCTGGTTGTTGGGCTTTTTGCAGTCTCCACGTGGGTGGGTGTGGGGTCCTCGCGGCTGCATGGAATGGGTTTGCACCATTAACTGGCTCCCTCTTGGTCTCCACTCCCTCCCACGGCTCGCCACAGAGATGTAATGAAGTGGCCGGCTCCTTGAGGCACGGTCATCTCCTCACTGCATGGCTTCCTTAGAACAGAGTCAATTACTGGCATTTATTTCATTCTATCTTTATAAATTAGCTGTGGGATAATGCATCTCTGGGGTGGGAGAGAAAGTCCCCACATGAGGAGACTGATGGAGAGCAGAAAAAGTCTGTCAACACCTAGTTATGTCATACTTTCTTCGTGCTCAGCATCTCGGAGGATTCCGGGGAGGGAAAAACATCCTTACAGTTGGGCAAGGGCATAGTGTATGCTTCTAATCCCAGCACTTGGGAGGTGGAGGCTAGAAGTGGCACCCTCCACTACATACTGAATTTGGGGCCAGCCTTAATTTCATGAGGTTTTGTCACAAAAATAAACACATGTTAGACTAAGAGATGCCTCAGTGGTTAAGAACTCTTGTTGCTCTTGCAGAGGAGACCTGGGTTCAATCTCCAACACTCACATGGTTCACAACCACCGTAGCTCTAGCTCCAGGGGTCTCAAGCCCTCTTTTGGTCTCTGCAGGTCCCACATGCATGCTGGCGAAATTCATACACTATACAATAAGATAAGCAAATTTAAAAATAAATAAATATAAGCTGGCTGTGATGACACATGCCTGTAATCCCGGCACTTGGGAAATGGAGGCAGGAAGGTCACAAGTTCAAGGGCTGGGGCTACAGAGATGGCTCAGTGGTTAAGAGCACTGACGACTCTTCCAGAGGACCCAGGTTCAATTCCCAGCACCCACAAGGCAGCTCACAGCTGTAACTCCAGCTTCAGGGGACCCAACACCCTCACACAGACAGATATGTAGGTAAAACACTAATGCACATAAAGAAAAAATAAATAAATCATTAAAAAAAAAGCTCAAGGTATAGTCAATGTCTGTGTCTGTGGGTTCTACACCCACAAACTCCACCAACCTCAGACCAGAAATACTCAGAAAATGAGCCAATACTCAGAATTTCAGCCAAGCCTGAAATTCTAGCCATGAGGGAGGCAGAGGTAGGATGATCTAAGCAAGCTGAGGTTATCTGGTCTACATTGAGTTCCAGGCCAGCCAGCTTATAGCAAGACCCTGTCTCAAAACAAGCAAACAGACTGTCCAGGTAGCAAGATGTCTCTGTCAGATCTAGAGTTTATATATTGTCCTTCTGTGGTCTTTGATGGAGTTGAAGACAGATAGTTATGGTTACAGTTTTCTTTAGTTTTTATGAAAGATAAGCTACATATAAGACTTTAGACTTACAAAGATAGGATAGATGATAGAATATTTTCTTTAAAATGTTGCTAAATGTTAATGGACTAAATATTGTAACTATAGTTCTTACTTGATAACAGTTTTGTTATATATTTTACCAAGTTAATGTTAAAACCCTTCTTTTTATTTAGACAGAAAAGAGGAGATGATGGGGGGAGTCCTTCTGTGCATATGTTTGTCTTATTGGTTGATGAATAAAGCACTGTTGGCCAATAGGGAAGCAAGATAGGTGGGGCTAGGAGTCGAGGAGGATTCTGGGAAATGTAGTAAAGAAAGGAGTCGCCATGTGATCCCGTGAGGCGAGGACGCATGCCACTGGCATGCTCAATAAGATAAGTCTTTATAAAATATATAGATTAATGGCTATGGTAAGACATAGCTAGCAAATAGGAAATACTAGTCATTGGAAAGTAGCATTGTAAATAAAAAAAAAAACAAGCAAACATCCACTAAACAAAAAATCAACCCAGAAAAAGAAAACTGTGCTTTTATATATAGACCTCCCTGTTGTCATTATTCCCTAAACAAGGCTGCATAACAATTATGTAGTGTTTAAATATCATGTTAATTCTTTTATATATTCTAGAGATGGTTTAAAATATACAGAAGAGGAGCTGGTGAGATGGCTCAGTGAAAAAAGGAGCATGTCACCAAGCGCGGCATTCTGAGTTCGATTCCTAGGTCCCACATGGTGGAAGGAGAGAACTAACTACTGAAAGTTGTCCACTTGTAAATGTGGGTTTTTGTGCCCTGCTCCCATAAATAAATGGATATAATAAATTTAAGTATACAGGAAGACATACACGAGTGATATATAGACACCCCAGTATCTGTATGACCGACTTGAGATCCCAGATTTTGGTAACCCTGAGGGTCCTGGAACCAATAACCTGAAGTAACTGAGGGACAGTGAACCTTTCTGTGGGATGCTGATCCCAGCCTGAACTTAACACAGATTCACGGTCTCTTTAAACTTGTGTGGGATAGAGAATCATGTTACAGCACCAGAGAACCCGCTGTCATCTCCAGCATGACTAAGTGAATGAGGCTCTTTAGAAAACTGCCATCCAGGCTCCAGACAGAGATCCTTCAAAGGCTACTAGTGCAGGTCAAAAGTCAAGGGAGTGGTTAGTGGTGAGGCAGTACCTATTCAACTCCAAACCATTTCAGCATCACAGAATCAGGACAGCTATAGATACACTTCAGACACAAGCCCACAGGGCTCAGAGTGGGGCTGCAGACATTCTTTTGTTTTGAGATGTGTTTTTGTTGTTATTATTATTGTTGTTGTTGATTTTTTGAGGGGTGGGGCAGGGTCTTACTATGTATGTAGCTCTGGCTGTCCTGAAACTCACTCTATAAATCAGGCTGACCTCAAACTCAGAGATTCACCTGCTTGTGCCTCCTGAGAGCTGAGATTAAAGCCTGCAACACCGGGCTTGTTTGATTATATGTGACAGGCTGAGGCTGGCCCTAGAACTCTTTATGTAGAGCCTGCTGGCCTCAAATGTGTGATCCTTCTGTCTGAGTTCCCTGAGTCCCGGGGTTGCCTGAGCCCCCATGTCCAGTTTTCATAGCTATACTCAGAGGTGTTCAGGAGATTGGCCCATTGATCTGACAGGACAGATGGGATGGAAGATATTTATTTTGCTTTTCTGAACATGAAGTGCAGATAATTATTTACAGGAGAATTATAGCCAATGTCCTAGTATCAGACACCACAGCTCCAAGCAAAGTAATTGCACTAGCTGTGACTGTTGGTGTTTGCTCAAACCATGTGATGAAATGCCGGAGGGGAGCCAGGATGGCAGCCTTGAATTCGACACTGAGTGCTAACCATCACTAAGTTGGGCACTTAGACATTTTGTGCCTCTAAAGAGCCCAAAGCAGCTCACGGCACCAGAACAGAGTGCTCTTGAGAAGTATCAGGCTTTATCCCTCCCTGTGGCTGCTTTGCCTGCTGCCTGCAACACTCATGGTGAAAGTCAGTCCCCACTGGAGGCTACTGGGAAAATGGGGCCCGTGGGAGGTGACTGAATTAAAGTTATCAGAGAGGGTCTCCCATTTATGAATCCCAGTGGCTTTATAGAAAACAGACCCTAGGGCACACCTACAAACATACAAACACACACATACACACAAAATACACACATATATAAATACATGTACACAGACATATAGTTGCCACACACACACACACACACACACACACACACACACACACCTTGTAATGCCCTAGGTCGCTTCAGTACGGTCAGCCACAAGGCTATCACTAATTGTGATATCTGGACCTTAGATTAGAACCAAAGTCGAAGCAAACTTCTCTCTTTTATAATGTACCCAGCCTGTGGTGCCAAGGACTGGGGTTGTTACTGTAATTGTACCTGCAATTGTGAAGTAGCTGTTCTCCCCCCTGTCTGTGGGAAGGAGCCTCTTAGCCTACTACGGTCTCATCACCTAAACTCATCTTGAACTGGGACTTCTTGTTCTCTCATGCAGTGTTCCACCCTCTAGTATCACTTGTGCTGGCAGTGGTGTCTGCACGAGACTGCCTGCAGGTGTACTCAAGGAAACAGTTTGAGCCCATGGTGGCTCCACTGTGCTTTAAAGAGGACATCGAAGTGGCCAGGTAGAGTTGCTGTGGTGTGTTGGTGTGTTGGAACCTGCCAGGAGCCTCCAGTGTGTGTGTGTGTGTGTGTGTGTGTGTGTGAGAGAGAGAGAGAGAGAGAGAGAGAGAGAGAGAGAGAGAGAGAGAGAGAGTGTGTGAGTGTATGTGAGTGTGTGTGTGTGTGCACGCTCCCATATTGGGATAGCAGCTGTGAGGATCCACAGAGCTGCAGGAGCCAGGCTGCACAGGACATCAGGCCTATCTACTGCTGCAAAGAATGTCGGGCTTGGGACTTAAGATTTCAAATCTATCCTGCTGGGTTTGTCTTGCTTTGCACTGATTACATCTGCTTTATTTCTCTCTTTGCAACAGAAATGCTTGCCCTATCTTGGTTGCACCACTGCAAAGTGGAAGAAGGGAACTTGGTTTTGGTTTTGTAGGGAATCATCTGGGAAAGAATCTCTTTGGACTTAGATTTGGGTGACGTGCAACGGTACTTGGGGACCACTGAATGCTCCCTGCATGCTGAGCTGAGCATGCGACTTGGAGGGTGGATGGTGCTGATTTGATTGTGTTCTTGAAGAGCTCATGTTTAGGGAGCTTGGTCCTCAGTGTGGGGAACTGAGAGGAGGTGGGACCTATAGGAGGTGGGGCCCAGAGGGGGACTTTTGGGTTGTTGGAATGTTGTAGTATTAAGTAGTTCTCTTGCAATTTCTGCCTTGAGGGTAGATTAGATGGCTCTTATTCAAGTTGTCACAGGAAGAGCCTGACCCTCTTCCTCACTGTGGCTTTCTGTCTGGTCATAGGATCATTTCCTCTTGTATGTGCTTTTCTGGTAATGTCATCTCCATGAGGTGGAGGCCCTTGTCAAAGCTAGTGCTATGCTATTTTGACACTTTTAGTCTCCGAGACCAGAAGCTAAACAACTGTGTGCTCTTCGTAGTCACCCAGTCTCAGGTATTTCATTATGATAACAGTCCATTTTATACAAGATATGCGGATGGAGGAACACACCAAAGATTGCGACACTGCAGCCTATCACCACCTTGTCATGCAGAATAAAACCAGTTGGACCTTGATTAGGTTCTGATTCAAACCAACAGAAACAAACTCTGGGGGTGTTATGAATGCTCTGCACACTGATAATATAAAAGAGTTATTACTCGTTTGGATGAATACAGTACAGTGTTGTGGATATTTTTTTTTAAACACCTTGAATTGTATTACAAATACTCATTAAAGTACTTCTAAGCGAACAGTATTGTCTAGGATTTGCTTGGAAAGTCTCAGGGCAGGGCTGGGTGAGATGGGGCAGGGCTGGGTGAGATGGTCCAGAGAGTGAAGGCATCCACTGAAAAGCCTGACTACTTGGGTTTGATTCCCAGAATCCACAGAGTAGGAAGAGAACAGATTCTCCAAGTTGTTCTCTGACCTCCCAATGTGTACACCCCCACCGCACACACCACACACATGCTGTGGCTTATATACCACCCCCACACACATAAAATAAACAACAAGAACACAGATGCTGGAGATCTGCATGGCTCTGTGGGGTTCAGATCCCCAGAGCCCACATAAATGCCAGGTAGGCCTGGCAGGAACAGGGGATCCCAGGAGCAACTGGCTGGCTAGAGTAGTTACATCATTGAGCTCAGGGTTCAGTGAGAGACCCTGCCTCAATGAATTAGATAAAAGAATAACTGAGGGAAAATGTAGATGCTAGCCTGAGGCCTTCACAAGTATTCCCATATACATACATACAGACACCCCGCAGAGACACAGAAAAAAATGTTAAAATAAAGAAAACAACCCCCCCCCCCCCCCCCCCCGCCGCAACAGACAGGTTGGAGATGTCAGTGGTAGAATGGTTATCTAGCATTTACAAGGCCCTGGATCATTCATTAGCACTGGAAAAGAAGAAGAGAAGAAGGGGGAGGGAGAGGAGGAGAAGAAGGAGAAGGAAAAGGAAAAGAAGAAGAAAAAGAAGGAGGAGGAGGAAGATGACGGCAACAAAGATGAGGCTGGAGAAATGGCTTGTTGTAAAAGAATGAGGGCCTGAGTTCAGATTCTCAACACTGACATACAATCCAGGCATGGGGCTGGGTATGGAAGCACACAGCTTTAATCCCAGGGCTTTGGAGGCAGAAGTAAGTAGATGATCTCTGAGTTCAAGGCCACCCCGGTCCTACATAGAGAGTTACAGGCCAGCCAGGGCCACAGTGACTCACTGTCTCAAACAAACAAACAAATAAACCAAAAAACAAAACCATAAAACTAGGTGTGGAAGTAAGTGCCTGTAATCCAGCACTCAGGGCAGAAACAGGTGTATGGGGGCTCATTGGCCAGCCTGCTTTAGGCTCAGTAAGAGACCCTGTCTCAAATAAATAAATAAATAAATAAATAAATAAATAAATAAATAAAATAATAAGGAAGGTGGAGGTGGGTCGGAGCAAAGACATCTGGCCTTGGCCTTGGCTTGTACCTGCACAGCCAATAGTGCCCACACAAACACACATGCACATGGCTCTCTCTCTCTCTCTCTCTCTCTCTCTCTCTCTCTCTCTCTCTCACACACACACACACACACACACACACACACACACAGAGTTAAGGGGGAAAGGAGATGGCAGGAACAGTAGAACATAGAGAAGGAGATGATAGCTCACTGTAACCATTCTATTTGTAGGAATTTTTGCTAAACTCCGTAATGTAACTTTCTCTAATCCTGTTTTGGTTTTCTGTGTTCCTAACCTCAGAGCCTGGCTATGCATTTCCCCCTTCATCAGGAAGGGTCACAAACATGGAGGAATTCCTAGGTCAAGTCTAGGTGGCGCCTGGGAAGCTGGGGGTTAAACATCTTGTCCCTGGTAGCTGAGCTTCCCCACAGCTGCCAGCAATTAGGCTAGCTGGCAGCCCCCTAGGAAAATCCTGCTGCCTGATTAGGACTAATTGCTAGCCAGCATCTAAGTCCCCAATCGATAGAAATGGAAATCCACCAGGGAAAGCCTGGGCGGGCGGTGAGGCTGCCTCCTGAGAGTGTGTGGAGGACGTATGCACCAGTTAACTAGGCTCCTGCACGTGGCTCAATTCCAACTGCACCCGCCTTGCCAGCTTTGCTGGGATGTGATCTGCGAAACGCCCTTAAGGTTCCCCTTTCATCAGTGTTCCATCCCAAAACCTGTTTCAGCCCCACAAATGACACAGTGACCTTCCTTTCCTTAGCCCCCTTTATTTAGCATTTTATTTTATACGTATAGGTCTTTCGTCTGCATATATGTCTGTGCAGAGACCAAAAGAGGACATTGGATCCCCTGGGGCTGGAGTTACAGATGGTTGGTTGTGAGCCATCATGAGGGTGCTGGGAACCGGACCCAGGTCCTGTGGAAGAGCTCTTAACTGGTGAGCCATCTCTGCAGCTCAGAGTCTTGCTACAAAGCTCAGCTTGACCTCAAACTTGCAGCAATCCTCTTGCCTTGGCCTCCTGCATGCCAGAATGTGGCAGGGAACAAGATTAACCACATCTGGAAAGCTGGCACCATGGTGCCACCTCCCCATCCCCCACCCTCCCCAGACAGGGGCCTGTGTAGCCCAGGCTGATCTTGAACTCTTGATCTTCCTGTTGCAGCCTAAATGCTAGGACCACCACACCCAGCCTCATTGAACTGAACTTTTGTTAAAATGTTCTAATTTATACTTTACCCGTTAGTCCTGTTCAATTTGGACTTGTGCTGACTTCAAAGCATTGCAGGGAACTCCTTAGACTCCCTGGGGGGCTTTCCCTGGGCATCAGGCTGCGGGAGCACAAGGGGCACAAGGAGTGTGCTGCGCCCTGCTGTGTCTGGAAGGTGCTTGGGATGACTTCCTACCTTTCTTCCTTCTGGCTGAACTGGATTGTGTGTGAACTGAACTGGTGTGCCAAAAGGTGGAAGCAACAAGTTCCAGGAATTAGTGACTGAGCCTTCAAGAGAAGAACTTGCCAGTGACTCAGTCTCTAATCCAGTTCTCTTCCTTCCTGCTGGCTGTGGTTTGAACGTGAAAAGTGCCCCTTAAGCCAGTGTATTTGAAACACCTCCTCCAAGCTGGCGGTGTTGTGTTGGGGGCAGTTTTAGAACCTTCAGCAGGTGGAGCCTCACTGGAGGAAGTGGGTGTCTGGAGTGTTGGCCCTGACGCTTACAGGCTGCCCTGCTCCCACAAGCAACCTTCCTTCCTCACCACTATGGGTTGGTGTCCCCCAACCCCCACCCCCCGTTAACCATGAGCCAAAGTAAACCTTCCTCTTGTCAGTGGCTTCTTGAAGCCACCAGCCGAGTCTAAAAACTAGCACTGTTCTTTTTGCCTGGCCACTTTCTCTCTGGTGTTGTCTTTGAGCACACTCTGTTTCTCTTCTCATTTGTTTCCAGCTTTGTGAGTTTTCTGCAAACTACCTCATTTGCCCCAACAGGAACTCTAGGTAAGGAGGTACAGTGACCACAATGCCAGGTTTCATCTGTGCTGCTGTGATAAACGGTGACTCAAAGCAACTCAAAGGATTTATTAGATCTAAGAGTTTATAGTTCATTGTGGAGGGAAGTCGAGGCAAGAATGATCCAGAGGACATAAAGAGGAATACTGGTGTGCTCCTCATGGCTTGCTCAGCCTGCTTTCATATACAGACCAAGACCACCAGCCCAGGGGTGGCATCACACACGGTGGTTGGGCCCTGTATATCAGTCACCAATCAGGAGCATGCCCCCTCCCCCACAGGCTAATCTGACAGAGACATTTCCTCAGCGGAGCTTCTCTTTCCCCAAGACCCCCACTGTGTCAAGATGACACACAACTACCCAGGACAGAAGCCAAGGCAGGAACCCGAGGCAGAGACCTAGGAGGAACGCTCCTTCCTGGCTTGCTCTTCAGGGCTTGCTTAGCTACTTCTCTCACTCAGAGCAGGCCCACTACCCAGGCATGGCCACTCCTGAATCAATTAGCAATTAAGAAAATGCCCCCACAGACATGCTCACGGGTCTTCTAATGGAGGCGATTCTGGGGTTCAGGTTTGTGTCACGTTGACAAAACTAAGCAGTGCAGGACATTTCCTGTTTAGTGAAGAGTCCCAGCCAGCCAGCAGAACGACGCTTAGATTTGATAGTTTGCTCCTAAGCTTGTTATGCAGTTAGTATTATGCAGTTAATACTATGCATTCCAAGCCCCCAGATCTGCTGAGGGCTTGGACTTTCACTTTACCAGAGCACTGCCAGTGAGCCAGGATAACACAGGGACTCTGAAGTGACAGGTGATCCCACTGTCTTCACTTTCACTGGTGGAACACAGCTCCCTGACTACTTTTTGCTCAGCACTGATTCCAGTGTCCTTATCTGAAGTCTTGTCATTTTAGCTAATGAACAGAGTCCTCCTGTAAGCCATGGCTTCAGGATGATGGGGTAACGATGGCTTGGTGTTTAAGAGCACTTGTTGCTCAGGCAAAGGATCACATGGCAGCTCACAACCATCCTTAACTCCATATTCCAGGGGATCTGATGACTTCTTCTGGCACCAGGCACAAAGCTGGAACAGGTATGCGTACACACACATGCAGGTAAAACATTCATACTCATACAAAAAGAAAGTAAAACAACAACAAAAAGCCATGGTTTCTTTTGCAGTGAATAGGAGTCTAGATTTCAAAATGTTCAACACCCTGTGAGAAAAAGCAACAACAGACTGAAGAATTGATTAGTAAAGAATATTAAAAGAGGGCCAGGGAGGGAGAGAGTAAATAGTTCACTTGCTGTACAAGTCTGAGGACCTGAGTTCAAATCTCCAGAACCCACATAAAAGCTGATGCTGTAGCAAGAGAATCTCCAATCCTAGTGTTCCTATGGGGAGACAGGAGTCAGAAAAGGAGACTTCTGAGAAAACACAGGGCCACAGGGCTGATGAAAACAACCAGTGTCAGACACGACGGCAGGCTGTGCTTGGGCCTCCACTGCAGGGCTACGGCATGCGTGTTGCCGGGGTCACAAAGTCACGTGCTCACACATGAACATCATTGTAGACGTAATTTCCTGCCCCGCCAGCTCCCAAATAACCACACAGCGATTTATTAATTATAAGTGCTCACCCAATAGCTTAGGCTTGTTATTGACTAGCTCTTACGACTTAACCCATACCTCTTATCTACGCGCTACCATGTGGCGGTTCCTTTTTTCAGCATGGCATGTTCATCTTGCTTCTCCCGGGTCCCCTAGCAACTCCGCCCTCTGTCCTCCTCCTTTCCAGCCTTCGCTCAGCCTAGCTCTCCCACCTAACCTCTTCCTGCCTAGCTACCGGCCAGTTAGGTCTTTACTAAACCAATGAGAGCAACACATCTTAGCAGTATACAAAAGGGCTATTCCACAGCACATCTTGTACACACACACGCACGCACGCACGCACAATTCTTGAGCGGCTGAGGCAGGAGGATCATCATAAATTTGAGGTAAAATTGGGCCACATAGCCTTCTGGACTATGGTGTGATACTCTGTATAAAAAGAGGGCTCAGGCCAGGGGTGTAGAGGACCTGAATTCAGATCCCCAGCACCCATTTAAAAAAGCTGGGCATGGCAGTGTGTGATCATAATTCCAGCTTTGAAGACAGAGACAGGAGGATGGATTTCTGCCAGGCAGCCTAGCCTCATCTGTAACCCCCAGTGAGAGGCTGTGTGTCAGAAAGAACTAAACAAACACGGTGAGCGACTCCTCAGAAGGGTTGACCCCAGCTCTTGCCTCCATCACACAGGAAAACAGGCACATACACCTACACATAAGAGAAACTGGTTCATATGGCAATGCAGAAAAGCTGCTGAGTCCTGGGCATGCTCAGAGGACCAGAGAGAGGACTTCATTCTTCCTGGAAGGCAACTTCAAAGCTCAAAATGTGAAACCCTGACACAGGATTTCAGTCCTAAAATTTTGTCTTTTTTTGATTTTCACCAGATAGGGTTTCTCTGTGTAGCCCAGGGCTGTCCTAGAAGTAGCTCCACAGAGGAGACTGGTCTCAAACTTACAGAGCTCCCTCTGCCTCTGGAATTAAAGGGGAGTGCTGGGATTAAAGGTGTGTACCATCCTTATTATGTGGGTTTTATCTTCACATCTGAGAGAACACTGCCTACCATGTGTGGCCATGGGTTCTCCTTAGAATATTTATTTATTTATTTATTTATTTATTTATTTATTTTAATTTTCCTTTTCCGAGACAGGGTTTCTCTGTGTAGCTTTGGAGCCTGTCGCTCTGTAGACCAGGCTGGCCTCGAACTCACAGGGATCCGCCTGCTCCTGCCTCCCAAGTGCTGGGATTAAAGGCGAGCGCCACCACCACCCAGCTCTTCTTAGAATCTTACATTTAGGTTTAGTTCTTACATGTAGGATCTGGATGACCTTCACCATAAATTTAAGAAAGGACAGTGTTTCTTGCCACAGAAATGCAAGTGAATGCTTCATGTCTCTTGCCTGTGAAGTGGATGATTAAAAACCAATGCTTTCTGGTTTGACTAGTTTCTTTATTTTTTTAATGTGGCTATGCATGTGTGTCTCTGTCAGGTGTGTATGCATGAATGCAGGTGGAGATGGAGGCCAAAGGAGGGAGTTGGAACTCCTGGAACTGGGGTTACAGATAGGTGGTCATGAGCCTTCCAACATGAGTGCTACGAACCAAACTTGGGTCCTCTGAGAGAGCAGTATTGCTCGACTCCTTGGCAGTGTCTCCAGCCCCTAGTTGGACTCATTTCAAATGAGGTGAATTTGTTTCTCCGGAGAACCTAAGAATTCCTTTTCTAATGTTTGTTCATCACAAATACCTTATTATTCTAAAGGAAGGGAGCTGAGTCCTCTTTTATGTGGTAAAACAGCAGGGATTCATGGGCAGGAGAAGGCACAGCAGCCCTGAGGGCTAGACCATAAAGAGGCACTGCTAGAATAGCCATAGAGCAGCCTCAGAGTCTGAGGGTGCCAGATTCCCAGTGGCTATGGTTCTTTCGCAGCAGCCATTAGACTAATCTCAGAGCACCATCCAAGAGCCTGTTAGAAAGACAGATTCCTGGGCCCTGGACATGAACCTAAGCAGTGTACATTTCAGCAGGAACCCTGGTGATCTGCATGGCCACTGAGCTTAGTAGTACTGCTGAAAACACCAAGAGCTCTATGCCTAGGTGCCCAGTGGTCTCCAGTACTTTGTCCTAGGAAGTACTTACATGGGGATTCATGGTCACATAGGACAAAGTGATCCTGTGTGCTCTGTGTTAGTTCACAGCCAACTTTTACAACTCAATCAGGAATATTTAATATACTCTTCTGAGCCAGGCTCCAAAACACGTGGTACATGTATAAAGATCTGTATTTGAACCTTGATGTCTATGACTGGGAGATGGGCTAGCCTGTTTCCAGACACCTTGCTGGCCTCTCATTCTTCAGTGCTGGTTACATGGGTGTACCACCATGCCTGCTTTCCCTTCATGCTGAGGACTGAACCCAGGGCCTCAAGCACACTGGGAGAGTGCTCCACCATTGAGTCATATCCCCTGCCCCTAATACTTTAACTTAATAGACCTTATTAGATTTTAGCATGAAGAATAGAACATGCTGCTTTAATAAGCCTCTCACTCACCCAAATGTAAAATGCATGTTCTCATATGAAACCAGGTTTGTTCTTTCTCTTTGTACACCCTGGTCTTCATTATATGAGTCCAATTTAAATACCACATCGAGCATTTAGGAATAGTTCCAGAAGCTCTCTGTTGAATGCATGCAACTATAATTTTAAGCACAATGTTGAGCATAAGGAATACAACAATAATGGGTGTGGATGGCTGCAAACTGCTGTGTGGAGGGACCCACTCATGACCTCAGCAGAGTGAGCAGTATCACTTGCCAGTAAATTCAATTGCCCCAAGTCACACTGCAGGCTTGCTTTCTTTCTCTCTCTTTCTCTCTCTCTCTCTCTCTCTCTCTCTCTCTCTCTCTCTCTCTCTCTCTCTCTCTCTCTTTCTCTCTCTCTCTCTCTCTTTCTTCCTTCCTTTCTCTTCCTATACTGGCCAGGAACAATATGCTTTCTAACAACACTGCACTAACCAACAGCCATGGATTACTGAGTGCCTCCTATGCAATAAAGCAGCAAATTCCATGGAAGCTATAAAAGCATAGGATTCAAAACTAGTTCCCCAGGAACTGGGAGTTTAGCCAAGTGAATGTGTAGGTCTCAAACGAAGGATACTGGAAGTTTGCAGAAGTTCACATTTTGCCTTAGAGGATCAGGGAAGCATCACAGGACAGGAAGGGTTTGAGCCAGACTATTAATTTATTTTCATTTATTGAGATAGGGTCTCACGTAGCTCAGGCTGGCCTTGAACTTGCTATGTACTTGAGGATGACCTTGAGCACCAAGCTCCTGCTGCCTCTGCCTCCAGGTGCTGGGATTCTGGGTGTGTTCCACAGCACTCTCAGATGAGCTCAGCCTTGAACAGCTCAATAGAAGTTAAGTAAAACATCAGTCCTGAGGAAGACAGTCTTCCTCAGTCTACTTCTCATGGCGTTTTCCCTTAAAGAAATGTTTTCTTGTGAGTTCAGTGTGCCTGGGATTTAGGTCTGAGGTCTAGATCTGTCAGCATCTTGTTCTTTAAGCATTAGCCATCATGGAAAGAAAGCCATCTCCTTTAGATGGAAAGTGGACTAAGGCCGTGGGGTTTTATCTGCTTACCTGGAAAAATGCTGGTGTGTTAACTTCATCTCCTCACACTTGGGGTCTTCCCTTACTGCTCTGGCTGAGAAGAATTCTAGTTGAAAATGACTTGAGCTTTGCTGACCTCTCCCCATATCATTGTGGGTCCTCTGGACCCTCTGGAGTGTGCTCTTCACACATAGGGCTTAATAAATGCTGCTGGCAGCGGATTACCTAAAAGAACTATCTGGCAAAGCTCTCTGGCCCCCTTTTTCTAGGTTACCAGCAGAAGAAGTACTCACCAAAACATCACAAGAATGATCCAGGCCACATACTAATAATATTCGTCACAAGAATGATGATGCCACAGACTAATAATACTCTTCTCTGAAATGTCTTGAGCCATGTCCCCAGAGTTCAAATCACCCTCAGCACCACTGTCATCCATGTTCCTACCAGTATGGCCTATTAAATCCCACTTAAAGCATTCAATTGATTTTTGTGTTCAGAGTCCCCAAGTGTTCCACATTCCTCAAAACAAAAGCATGGTCAGGCCTATCACAGCAATACCCTGGTCACTGGTACCAACTTTTGTCTTAGTTAGGGTTTTATTGTTGCAAAGAGATGCCATGAGCAGGGCAGCTCTTATAAAGGAAAACATTTCATTGGGGCTGGCTGACAGTTTCAGAGGCTTAGTCCATTATCATCATGGCAGTGTGCAGGCAGGCATGGTGCTGGAAAAGGAGCTGAGAATCTACATCTACATCAGCAGGCAGCAAGAAGAGAGAGAACCAGACACTGGGCCAGCTTGAGCATTTGAAACCTCAAAGCCCACCCCCAGTAACACATTCCCTCCGACAAGGCCACACCTCCTCTAACAAGGCCACACCTCCTCTAACAAGGCCACACCTCCTCTAACAAGGCCACACCTCCTCTAACAAGGCCACACCTCCTCTAACAAGGCCTTGCCTTCCAATAGTACCACTCTCTATGAGCCTATGAGGGCATTTCATTCAGACTACCACTAGCCTAACAAAATATTTTGAAAATTTATTATCATGTCTGAGATGTGTGTGTGTGTGTGTGTGTGTGTAAGAGAGAGAGAGAGAGAGAGAGAGAGAGGGAGTGAGAGGGAGAGAGAGCTTTCATTTTGTCTCCACATTTAACACTGATACAGCTCTAGGCTAGCACAAAGCTCCTTGCAACATTAAGTAAGTCATTACAGAAAAATGAGAGTTCCTACGGCTAATGTCCTTTAGGACATAACAGAACTGGACTTAGCTTACTGTTTTATCCTTTTATAAGAAATTCTGGAACCAGACAGTGAAATAATTGTTTTAAAAATTTCTAAAAGAGTTATTTTTAATTATGTGACTATGTGTGGATTGATGTACACGTGTAGGGTCCCTGTGGAGGCCAGTGGCATCAAAACCCCTAGAGCTGGAATAACAGGCAGTTGTGAGCTTCCTGACATGGGCGCTGAGGACTGAACTTGGGTTTCTGTAAGACCAGTGTGCACTCTCTCCAGCCCTCCTCAGGAGGTGTAACAACAGCATGAATATCATTTAAATTTTTCTTTGTTCTATAAAATGCCTGCAATTAACATGTATTAACAGGATACAAAATACACAATTATTTACAAGTTGGGAAGAAATGGTCTTTGTTCATTTAAGACAGGGTCTCACTGGGTAGCCCAGTCTAGACTCAAATTTGTGTCAATTCCCCTGTCTCCCCTTCCAAGTGCTGAGATTAAAGGCATGTGCCACTGTGTTTGGCTAAAATCATCTTCTTATAAGTAGTAGTAACAGCTCTACGAGTTTAATCTAAAGAATTAAACATAGCTGTATGAAAAAATGTTTACATATGAGTTGTCTTGACCCATGTCTTCCAGGATAAAACAAAACAAAACAAACAACAAAAACAAGAGAAGCTTCCATGTGAACAGCTTGTGTAATGGGAAGAGAGAAGGGGTCAGAGCTTGCCTGAAGCCTCATCTAGGCACAGCCCCTTTAGAATGAGAAAGCCAAGGTGATGGGGACGTCCTTTTGTATTATGTTTCTCTTATTGGTTGATGAATAAAACACTGTGGCCAATGAGACTGGAGGATAGGTGGAGCAACCAGATGAGAATTCTGGGAAGGATAGGCAGAGAGCAGTCGCCATGGAGCAGAGGAAGGAGTAAGCGGTTCGGACCCTTCTCCGGTAAGATAAGACCACGTGGAAATACTTAGATTAATAGAAATGGGTTAATAATTAAGACAGAGCTAGCCAATAAGAAACCCTAGTCGCTGGCCAACAACTTTATAATTAATATAGCATCTCTGTGTTTATTTGGGGTTGAGGCAGCTGCAGAACCAGGCGGGGAATCCCGTAATAGCAAGGCAGCCTTGCCATGTCTGGCCCAGCCTCAAAGGCTTTCTAGAACCTTTGTGCTGTTAGACCCCCGAAAACTCAAGTATCCGGGGTCCCAGGCCACGTTCGCGGTCACCCCAATCACCAGGCAGATTCGAGAGCTTGCTGCAAACTGCACGAGGCTTTATTGTAATTTAACGAGCTAACCCCATGTTAGCTCGGGTCTTTCACCCACCCGACATGGCAGATGGCTCGAAAAGACGGCTCCTAGGGGCTCCTGAAAGATCTTATAGGACAGCGTAAGGGGAGTGTCTAGGGGTATGCAAGGCTTACGATTGGTGTGCCTCCAGGCTTGGAGGGCTTGCCCTGTGTTGATTGGTCAACTGGTTGTTATGGCCCATAGGCCCTCCCAGGGTGGTTGCTATGCTCTGTGGTCATTGCTGTGCACTTGTCCGTAAAGCACACCCAGGGTCGTAAAGCATAGCGCCACCAGCTAACTTCTGATTGGTTCCTTGTCACAAGACAGGCATCTGACTTTCTAGTGTCTAGAACAAGGTCATAGAAGCACATGTTCGACCGTTATGGCTGCCGAAAGGGAAGCTGGTCCCTTCAGTGCAAAGCCTCCATGACTCCGTAACTTTCAATAACAGCACCATGTGAATGAGGGTGCCACGGTCTGTTGCCAGCTTCAGATGGAGTCTAGCTTCTATCACCACAGCTGGGATGGCCTTTGTGTGCCTTGGTGACTGACCCTGGGGACACATCGGAAGCAGCTGCTCCCAAGCAGGGAATGCCTTCTTCAGTAGCATTTGCAGTTTGGTCTCTCCCCCTTTCGGGTGAATGTGCATTTTTACAAGCAGGGGCCATGGGATGGGGTCTCTCCCATGGTTCAGTGCTAGGCCTGCCTCTGCCCTGTCTGCAGCTTGAAGCTTGCACTCCTTTCCTGCCACACTGCGGGCTTCCCTCTCTTTCTGCTCTGCCTGCTGCTCTCTGTAGATGGGGAGAGCAACGAGCAGGACGCACACCACAGCCTCAATACTGTGCTGTCCAATTTCCCCCACCAGACGAGCGAGTCCCTCACTTTAGAATTCGGCCTTACTCAAGTGCTCAGGGCTCTCTGTCAGAATATAGCATGCATGGCCTCTGGTCCAGTTCCTGATGGAGTTCACATTCTCCTGACACCTCCTGAGCTGGGAATTCAGTCTGCACTTCTCTTGGCATCCTGGCCTTCCGCATCCCATTAAGCTTACAGTACACTATTTCCTAGTTCTCCATGGGAAACCACAGTCAGGCAATGACGTCAGAGGCCTCACTTCTTGGCCTAGCGTTCTGTGTTTGTTTGGACTTATGGTTGGAAGGTACGTCCTTCATGTGAGAGGGTGAGGTTATGGGAGTGTCAGGTGAACAGTCACCCTGCAGCCACAGTCAGGACAGGAAACGGGTGCTCCCGCAGTCAGTCCTCTCAGTCTGGGACATCGGCCCACGGGATGGTGCTGCCCATATTTGGGGGAGCTCCCTTCCATCCCCAGTTACAACTTTCTGGAAATATCCTCATGGATACATCCAAGGTATAGCTCTGAGGTGATTCCAAATCTTGCCACATTGGCAATCAAAACCAACCATCACATCTATTTTTAACATCAACTGAAACATTTAGGTTGCTTTCAACAATAGTGGTGAACTTATAACTTTGTTAATTTGAGACTTGGTCTCATGTCTCCTAAGCTGGTTTTGAACTCCTGATGCCCCTGCCTCTACCTCCAGTGTGCTGGGATTACAGGAGTGTACACTATGTCCACTTAAGACTAGAACCCAGGGCTTCCTGCCTGCTAGGCAGATACTGAGCTACACGCCCTGCTGATCCTCAGAGCTTTTTAAACCAATTACTAAATACTTGGTATTTTGAGGTCACAGGGGTAAACTGTCTCAAATTTAAACTTATATTCACATATTTGTGACAGAGACGTGATTTGTCAAAAGCCAATAAAATATGATCAAAGAAGTAAATAGAATAGATTAAAATTTTATGGGGGGAGGAATAGAAACAAAAACAAATAAAAACTAGAACTAATATAAAAGTCTGTTAAACACAAGCTTTACTTTTTAAATTTACTTTGAATTTTTTTAATGTGGCAATATACTTGTCCGTTTACCATGTTAACCATCTTAATTGTGGCAAGCACACATACGTCACTGTGCAAGCAACTTAAGAAATCTTTTCATCTTGTAAAGCTGGAAGTATGCACCCATCAGGCAGTTCCTCCTTTGTCCTGCCTCCAGACTGTGGCAACCACCCTTCTTTTCCACTTCTGAAATGTAGGTCTTGATGAGTATATTTAATAAATATTTCTTTCTTAACCTGTTAGGGTGGGGGCTAGAGTGAGTGACGGCTCAGTGGTTAGCAGTGCTCACTTCACAATCAGCAGACCTGGGATTGGGATCCTAGTACGCATCCCAAGCTCAGCAACCCCACACCTGTAACCGAAACTCCAAAGCAGACAAAGGTGGAGGGTTACTAGGGTTTGCTGGCTCCAGCCTAGCAGACAAAATACTGGTGCCAGACCTTGCTTCAGAGGGGTGGGTGGAGAGTAATGGAGGACACCAATGCCTTCTTCTGGCCTGCAGGTACACACACACACACACACACACACACACACACACACACAAATCAATACATACACTTAAAATGCTAATATATCAGAAATTAAATAATTTGCCATTAAACTAATAATGAGAAATTAAAAATATTCAAAAGGTTTGAATGGATGTATAACTTTCCAAATTTCCTTTAGGGAGGATGGGAGTAAAATGGAACCCTGTGGCACTCATTGTAGTACATCAGGAAGAATCGAAGGCAGGTTTCTTTAAAGACAGGGATTTGGTAGTTCAGGCTGGCCTCCAATCAAGGCAATCCTTCTTCCTTAGCCTCCTTAGCCTGTTGTGGTCACAGGCACAAGTCACAGTGTCCAGCTCAAGAACCACAGACTACCAACACTCAAGTGTCCATTCCAACCACAGACTCCATTACCCACAAATTTTACACAGTGTTCTATGAAGAGACACCATGACAGCTCTTAGAAAGCACTTAACTGAGGCTTGCTTACAGTTTCAGAGGTTTAGTCCATTATTTGTCATGGCAGGGATCATGGTGGCAGACAACAGACAGACAGACAGACAGACATGGAGCTGGAGAAGTAGCTGAGAGTTCTACATCTGGCTCTGTAGGCAGCAGGATGAGAGCAACACTAGGTCCCAGCTTGGGCTTTTTCTTTTTTTTTTTTTTTTTTTTTTTTTTTTTTTTGAGACAGGGTTTCTCTGTGGCTTTGGAGGCTGTCCTGGAACTAGCTCTTGTAGACCAGGCTGGTCTCAAACTCACAGAGATCTGCTTGCCTCTGCCTCCCAAGTGCTGGGATTAAAGGCGTGTGCCACCAACGCCGGGCCCAGCTTGGGCTTTTGAAACCTCAACGTCCACCCTCAGTGATACACTTCTAACAAGGCCACACCTACTCCAGCAAGGCCACACCTCCTAATCCTTCTCAAGTAGTGCCACCGCCACTCTCTGATGACTAAGCATTCAAATATATGAGGGTATTGGCACCATTCTTAATCAGAACACCACAACATGTATTTAGACTTGCTTCTTTTTTCATCAAAGAAGCTTTACTTAACATTTTGTTTTGAATTATTTTTAGATTTATTTATTGTGTATGTGGGTTTATGCAAGTGTGTGTGTGTATGTGTGTGTGTGTGTGTGTGTGTGTGTGTGTGTGTGTGTGTGTGTGTGTGTAAGCCATAGGTCAATATTGTGTATCTTCCTATATTATAGCCACTTTATTTTTAATTAATTGATCAATCGATTAATTAATTAATGTGTCTCCCATGTGTATTTAGTGCCCATGGAGGGCAGAAGAGGATATTGGATCCTTGGAACTGGAGTTTAGATGGTTGTAAGTTACCATATGCATATTAGGAGTCAAGCCCTGGTCCTCTGTAAGGACACCTAATGCTCTTAACTACTGAGCCATCTCTCCAGCCCGTCCACTTTATTTTTTGAGACAAAGTCTCACTAAACCTGAGCTCACCATTTTGTCTAGACTGGCTGGCCAGCAAGTCCCCAGGATTTGCCTGTCTTCCTCTATTTCCAAGGCTGGGGACACAGAGGTGTGTATCCGCACTGTGCTCAGCTTTAAGTGGGTACTGGGTACCAAACTCACGTCCTTTGCTTGCACAGCAAGTGCTTCACCCACTGAGCCTTCTCTCCTGACCCTATTTGTTAAGGTTTTCAATACTGTATTCACAACCTTATGCAGGCATACTGTGTACAGTCAAAAATGAACAGTATTTTAAAAAAAGAATGCACAGTACTCTGGAATTTATCTGTAGTATGTGAGATTTCTATAGAATGGATTCAAATAGGTAAGACTTACTTGGAGATGTAACTGCTGTTTTAAGTAAGATAAAATGCAGCACCCTACAAATGACACCAATAAGGACTGATGGAGGAAAGGAGTCTTCAGAGGTCATCTAGTCAGAAAAATGTAGGAGAATAAATCAGGGCACAGTAAATTACCTTCCAACTAGGCTCCAGGAATGAGGAATTGTATTGGAGATGTTAAGACATGGACTGTGTAGCCATCCACAAACATTCCTTCATCTTTCACAGGGATCCTTTAAGATGCTCTGAAATAAATGAATGGAACCCAATAATTTAAAGCTCAAGTACTGTTATTTCTACATCATCTTGGATTACATGTTCATTTGTTCCTCAGAAGAAAAATCACATTTTCATTTCTTATATTTTATTTATATTATAGTGGGCACTTCAATATTAATTCAGATATCTACCCATTAAATGCAAAAATGTTAATGCAATATTAAAAATGAAATTTAAATGAAAGCAAGGGAATAGTATATTAAGGTTTCCATGGAAACACTATACTTGGCAGCTTTTGAACTGTAATAAGGTAGTTTAGTATCAGCTCGTATCAAGTATAATTTTGAAAAGGTTTGAAGCTGTATAGGTTAATGCATGTCAATTTGAGACTTCAGATGAAACGTGATATAAAGGACAGAGTGAAGACACACAAAACATTAGCCTGTGTTCTTAGTGTACACAAACCTATCTAGTACAGAGGCATACTCCCCAAATTCTATATGATTTGTTGGCTTCCATGACAACCACAGCAGTCTACAGTCTCCATCACAGCTAAAATCCAAGTCTCTTACCCTAAAATACTAACAGAAGTATATCCAAGTGACTCACACTTCAGGGAGAACTTCAAATAACAAACAACAAATTTTGCTACCCTAGGCAAAAATATAAATTTGCCAGATCATACAAACTAAATTTTCATAAGTTGAATCCTTTAGATTCATGGATGCTGCCCAAACTCTACCTTTATGGTGAGTCTGTTTTTCTTTCTATCTTTTTTTTTTTATTAGTTCAAATTAGGAACAAGCTTGCTTCACATGTCAATCCCTTCTCCCTCTCCTTCCCGTCCCCCAAACCCTCCCCCCTAACCTCCCACTTGCCCCCCCATCCACCCTCCACTCTCCAGGCTGGGAAGGGCCCTCAACGGGGGCTCCAAAAAGTCTACCACATCATCCTGGGCGGGGCCTAGGCCTACCCCCATGTGTCCAGGCTGAGACGTGGGATGGGTTCTCAAAGTCCCTTCTTACACCAGGGAAAAATACTGATCCACTACCAGGGGCCCCCTAGAGTGCGGAGGCCTCCTCATTGACATCCATGTTCAGGGGTCTGGATCAGTCCTGTGCTGGCCTCCCAGACAGCAGTCTGGGGTCCATGTGCTTCCCCTTGTTCAGGCCAGCTGTTTCTGTGGGTTTCACCAGCCTGGTCCTGACCCCTTTGATCTTCATTCCTCCCTCTCTGCAACTAAGTTCCAGAGTTCAGTTCAGTGTGTATCTGTGGGTGTCTGCCTCTGCTTCCATCAGCCACTGGATGAGGGCTCTAGGATGGCATAAAAAGTAGTCATCAGTCTCATTATAGGGGAAGGGCATTTAGGTTATCCTCTCCACCATTGCCTGGATTGTCAGTTCGTGTCATCCTTGTAGGTCTCTGGAAATCTCCCTAGTGCCAGATCTCTCCTCGGACCTATAATGGCTCCCTCTGATACGGTATCTCTCCTCCTGCTCTCCTCTATTCTTTCCCCAACTCAACATTTCTGCTCCTCCATTTCCTCCTCTCCTCTCCTCTTCTCCTCTCATTCTGCCAGCTCCCTCTCCCCTACCCTCATGCTCCCGATTAGCTCAGGAGTTCCTGCCCCTTCCCATTCTCTGGGGTTCATGCATTTTCCTCTTAGACTCATTCTTGTTTCCTAGTTTCTTTGGTGAAGAGGATTGTAGACTGGTAATACTTTGCTCTATGTCTAAAATTCATAAATGAGTGAGCACATACCATGTTTGTCTTTTTGTGACTGGTTTACCTCACTCAGGATGGTTTCTTCTAGTTCCATCCATTTGCCTGTGAATTTCAAGATTCCATTGCTTTTATCTGCTGAGTAGTACTCCATTGTGTAAATGTACCACATTTTCTCTATCCATTCTTCAGATGAGGGGCATCTAGGTTGCTTCCAGGTTCTGGCTATTACAAACAATGCTGCTATGAACATGGTTGAACATATATGTCCTTGTATGAACGTGCATTATTTGGGCATATGCCCAAGAGAGGAATTGCTGGATCTTGAGGTAGACTGATACCCATTTTTCTGAGCAACCACCCTACTGGTGGCGAACAATTGTGATCCCAGAACATAGGAAGCGAGGCAGGAGGATCTGAAGTTCCAGGTCATCCCAGACAGCTCACAGAGAACTTGGGCTAGGGATCCTATCTCAAAAACAAAACAAGATGAACAAGAAACGGGCTTCAGAGATGGCTCAGCTAGCGCAGTGCAGATAGAGAGCAAGAGTATTGATTAGGTGCCAGCGCTGGGAAAAGGAGCAAAAGGGGCATGGGTGACAACTAACAGGTCTGGGGTTACTTTACGGGAGGGTTGGCTCAGGGGTTAAGAGCATCTGCTGCTCTTGCAGAGAATCTAAGTTTGTTTCCCTGCAGCCACACTGTAATTCTAGACCAGCTGTATCTCCAGTTGCAGAGCACTTGACACCCAGACCTCTTCTGGTGTCCATGGGCACTGCATACACTCACTCACACACACACACACACACACACACACACACACATACACACACACACACACACACACACAGAGAGAGAGAGAGAGAGAGAGAGAGAGAGAGAGAGAGAGAGAAGCAAAACACCCATGCACATAAAATAAACACTAAGAAATTTCTAAAAGAAACTATTCTAAAATGAAATGATTGTATAACTTAGAACACTAAAGCTATCAGATCAGAGTATACCTGTTTTGTTGGGGCCAGAGATTGAACCCAGGGCCATGCACATGTCCAGGGTGCCTTAACACTGGCATAAACCATTACTGTATTCCAAATGCATGAACTTTATAGTAGATAAAATGTCTTTATAAGGTGGCCAAAAAGTGTTATTTTGGGAGAGGATGGGGAGTTGAGGGTAGGACGGGGGAGGAGTTAGAAGGGGAGGATGGAGAGGAGGCTGAGGCCAGGATGTAAAATAAATCAATGAATAAAAAATGCTAAAATCATTCTCAGTCACTGAACCATTTACTAATGAGTGGCAAATCCATTTATTCCACAGGTCACCCATGCCCTAGATTGTCAGAGTTCAGCAGAATAAATTTTTTTTTTCAAGACAGGGTTTCTTTGTGTAGCTTTGGAGCCTATCCTGGCACTCACACTGTAGACCAGGCTGGCCTCGAACTCACAAAGATCCGCCTGCCTCTGCCTCCTGAGTGCTGGGATTAAAGGCATGTGCCAACACCCAGCCAGAATAAATATTTTTACACTAAAAAAACCGTATTATTTTTCCAGGCATGGCAGCAATCCCTCTCCCCCTGTTTGTTCTTTTATAGTTTATTATCATTGGATTTGGGTGTCAAGTAAAGATGACTTTCATGGCTGAAAATACCTTTATAGAAGGTAAAACTTAACAGAAAATTTGCCAAGTTTTGTTCAGATATCAGTTTATGTTAACAAACTTCAAGTTGTACTTTTCTAGTATTTTCTTTTTTAAAAAAGAAACTATTTTTTAATTTTTTTGTTATTATAATTACACCATTATAATTACTTCCCTTTCCTGCCTCCAAGCCCTTCATATATCCCTCCTTGCTCTTCCAAATTCATGGCCTTTTTTCATTACTTGCTGTTCCATACATGTATTACTAAATATGTATATATTTAGTTTATATATTTCTAAATACATAAACAGAACCTGCTCAGTATGTACAATGTTGCTTGTATGCATGTTTTCAGGGATGAACATTTGGAATTGGATAAACAAGTGGTATGCTCTTCCCTGGGGAAGACGACCCCCCCCCATGCATTTCTTAGTTGCCGCAGTTCTTTGTGTAGGGCTGAGGCCTCATGGGCTTCCTCCATCCACTTTAGCATGTCTAGTGTTCTTGTTCAGTTCATGTTTAAGTAGTCATCTTGTCATCTTGGTGTTTTTATGGGTGTATCTTCTGACATTAGTAGGAGACACAATCTCACAATAGCTTCCTAATCCTCTGGTTCTCACGGTTTTTTTAGCCCACTCTTCAGAATGACCCCTGGGCCTTAGTTGTAGGCATTGCTATGAAAACTATCTGTTGGGATGGGGCTCCGAAACTCAGCATTTTGATTGGTTGTGGTTTCTCTAATGGTCTGTCTTTTAGTTCATTTCGTCTCCTGCAGTTATAAACAGTGCTAATCAGCATATTGATGTCTTTTCTATGCACAACACAATTTCTCAAGGATATACGGCTAAAGGTCCATGGGTTTAACCTCTGTCTCCCATGCGTTTGTTTCTGGTGGCTCTGCATCCCACCAGCCATCAACTGGGGGCCTTGTTTCTGTCATCAGTGTACATGTGATGGTATCTTACTGAGATCTTGATATATACTTAAATTTTTTATTTCATTTATTGTGTGTGTGTGTGTGTGAGAGAGAGAGAGAGGAGAGAGAGAGAGAAGAGAGAGAGAGAGAGAGAGAGAGAGAGAGAGAGAGAGAGAATGCCACAGGGAGGGTATGGAGGTCAGAGAACAACTTGCAGAAATCAGTTCTTTCTTTCTACCATGTGGGTCCTGGGGATAGAACTCAGGTTGGTGGTACATGCTTTTGCCTGCTGAGCTGTCTTCCGAGCTCTTAGATTGTATTTTTAATTATTGTTGACATTGAATCCTATTTTCGTATTTTGTAAAGATTATTTAAGTATGAGTATTTGTGTGCATGTATGTGTGTGCACATGCATTCCTGGTGCTCCAGAAGGCCCCCTGGAACTGGGGTTACAGATGGCTGTGAGCCGCCATGTGGGTGCATCTGCTCTTAATTGCTGATCTCTCTCTCTAATCTCACTATTCAGAAACATTTAATGTAACTTTTAACTGGCAAATGTGTTAAACTTGCAGTTCTAATTATCTCTGACCAGATGAATTAGGGTTTCCATGCACACAATCTTTAAGTAATAACTAACTTCTTTGTTCAGAGACAAGGTTGAATTGGCCTCACACACACTAGACAGCTCTTCTACCGTTGAGCTAAGCCTCTCAGACCAATAATGACCATTTTGTCCCTTCCTCTTGCCTCTCTAAAAGTTCTCATTGGCATATAATTATACATAATTTTTAAAAGTTTTTGTTTGTTTGGATTTTCGAGATGGGGTTTCCCTGTGTAGCCCTGGCTGTCCTGGGACTCTCTCTGTTCCAGGATGTGTTCTAAATGCAATAGAATATTGGAAGCATTATTTTCAAACTTTAAGTTCCAGACCAGGCTAGCTTTGAAATCGAGAGATCTGCCTGCTCTGCCTCCTGAGTGCTGGGATTAAAGACATGAGTCACCATGCCTAGCTTATAAATCTTTTTTTAAAAATGATTATATTTTATTTTATGTGCACTAGTGTTTTGCCTTCACATGTTTCTGTGAAGGTGTCAGATACCCTAAAACTGGAGTTACAGACAGTTGTGAGCTGCCATGTGGGTGCTGGGAATTAACTTGGGTTCTTTGGAAGAGTAGCCAGTGCTCTTAACCACTAATCCATCTCTCCAAGCCAATTATACATAATTAATGACGTTTCCTGTAGGGAGTGCAGGAAGCTGAGTGAATTAAGTCCTTAGTGAATGTGCATGGTTGACTTGGGCAGAGCCGTGTTGAGGACCTCAGGGCCTTAGGACCACGGCATATTTGCAAAGTCATTACCCATGCGGACTGGGCTCAGGAGAAATGGCAGCTTTCCTCAGGAATGGTTATGAACGACTGCTCAGCATGTGTGAGGACTAGCTCACCTACAAAGACCTCCAACCAAGACGGCTACCAAGACCCCTCGTGCTGCATCTACTAAGAATGCTGAGTTGGCGGTAGTAGCAGACCCCAGCTTCCCTGTGTCTGTCTTCCTTTCTTCATTCCTTTGCCACTCCTAGTCAGGGTTCCACCATTCAAGCTGCATGGGTGGTTAATAGTTTCCATTCACGTATACTATATGTTTTGATCATATTCTTGTCACCCTCGCTTGTCCTCTTCCCGTGACTTCTGACCACCTTCCTTCTCTACTGCTCCCTCCATGTGGCTTTTATTCATTTTCCAGATTAGCTGAATAATCTGTCTCTTCTCTTAGTTGTGCCCCGTTGAAGAATATGTCCCTATTATATGCAGAAGCTGCTACTGACAGGGAGTTCTAGATCCAACAGGATTACGGAATTATTGTTTCCAAATTGTTTAGCCCACACCATATCAAGCCAGGTATCCGGATATTTTGTGGCCTTGCACTCTGCCTTTGTTCCAACAGGGCTGGATGTCCAGGGTGTGCATATATATAGACTCAAGTCGCCATCATTGTGGCTAGCCTGGGCAAGCTTGAAACTGAATAGTCATATACTGTACACAGCACAGGGTAAACTCCACATTACAAAACAGGCACCAATTTCCAAGTAGCCAACAGTTGATGGAAAGTATCTGCCACATTAAAACCCTACCTTTCAGTAGGTATGGTAGCACAGACCTGTAGAATCAGCACTGGGGAGACCGACACAGGCAGACTGTAAATTCTAAGCAAGCCAGGGCCAGTCTCAGCCACATGAGACTCCCTTTCAAAACAACAAATCAGTGCTAGAGAGATGGCTCAGAGGTACATGTATACTGATCTTGTCAAGGACTTGAGTTCAGTTACCAACACCCACGTCAGTCGGATCACAACTGCCTGGAATGGCAGCTCTAGGGGATCTAGCAATCTTTTCTGGACCACACAGGTACCTGCATTCCCATGGGTACACTACCCCCCCCCCCTCGTATATATACATAATTTAAAAATAAAAAGTTTTTAAAAAGCAATAAAACTCCTGTTTCCTACTCTGGAGATTAATTTGGCCTTCAAGCACAGTATTAAGTTGAGCGAATTTCATTTGTTTTGTTTGTTTGTTTGTTTGTTTGAGACAGGGTCTCTCTACAAAGCTCTGGCAGTCCTAGAAACTCACTCTGTAGGCCAGGCCAGCCTCAAACTCACAGAGATCAGCAGTCTCTCTCTGCCTCTCAAGTGCTGGGATTAAAGGCGTGTGCCAATGTGCCTGGTAAATTGAGGCAATTTTAAAGGGAACATACCCAATGTTTCACTCTTAAGTAAGTAATGTTTATGGTAGAATTTTTTTTTTTTTTTTTTTTTCCCGAGACAGGGTTTCCCTGTGGCTTTGGAGGCTGTCCTGGAACTAGCTCTTGTAGACCAGGCTGGCCTCGAACTCAGAGATCCACCTGCCTCTGCCTCCTGAGTGCTGAGATTAAAGGCGTGCGCCACCAATGCCCGGCTGGTAGAATTTTTTTGTTTGTTTGTTTATACCTTTGATCAGTTCTAGGAAATTATCTTCAATTTCATGGCGAGTTACCATTATTTTCTGTTAGTGAGCTAAAAACTGTAACTAAAAACTACCTGAGATGACTTAAAAAATTTCTCACATTTGCTGTGTGTGTGTGAGCATGCACAAGCTCACCACCGCACATGAGTTCAGATCAGAGGACTACTCTTCCTTTGCACCGTGTGGATCCAACTCTGGCTGTCAGGCTTGGCGGCAAGTGCCATCACCTACTGAACCTCCTCACCCGCCCATCAACCAATTGTTAAGGAAGGAAAGTTTACTTGTGCTCATATTTTCTCATATTTTCAGGTTTCAGTCCATACTTTGTTGGTACTGTTGCTTTTTACTTTCTATTTTTCACATGTGAGTAATATGCAAGTGTTTATGTGGATGTGTGTATGTGTGTGCTGGGGAATTGTGTAAACGGATAAAGCAGACAGGAGGAGGAGGAGCAAGCCACCGCCTTACCTCCGTAGTGTCTCAGCAGACAAGAGAGTGAGCTCCTGTTTCTCTCTCCCTTCTTATATCCTGTTTCCACGCAGCTACCTCACTTCCTGTGTCTGTACAGACCTCCAGACCTCTATGGTAAACTAATGGCAAGCTCCAGTCTCTGACCTTCAGACAGGCTTTATTTGTACAAGCAAGATGTCACCACAGAATTGTTTCTTCAGATTCTGTGTGTAATGTGAACCCAGAGTCACATGACACACAGAAACTGAAGAGATCATTTTCATACTATGTTTACAAATTTACTTTTGCAACCTCTGGAGGCCTGGGGTAATATTACCCTCATTAGAGGGCTCCTTTTTTTTTTTTAGATAGGTAGGGTCTCATAAATTATCCCAGGCTGGCCTCTGCCTCTTGATTCTCCTGCTTTCTCACCTCCTGGGAGTGTGGATTACAGGAACACACCAGGACAACCAGCAGATTTTTGTTGTATGAGGGGTAAGCTAACAATTTGAGGTCACCTCCACATTAAGTTAGCAGTATTTTGCCATTCCTGTTTCATTTATCTGTCCCCAACTTTAAATTTTTAAAAATTTATTTATTATGTATACAACATTCTGCTTCCATGTATATCTGCACACCAGAAGAGGGCACCAGATCTCATTACGCGGATGGTTGTGAGCCACCATGTTGTTGCTGGGAATTGAACTCAGGACCTTTGGAAGAGCAGTCGGTGCTCTTAACCTCTGAGCCATCTCTCCAGCCCCCAACCTTAAAATTAAAAAAAAAAATAATTTTTGAAGGTTTGTGACTCTTCCAGCCAGCAGATGCCAGTTGGAATAGTCTAGGTAAGTGCTGGCTTTACCCTTGACCCCAAAGGGCATGGAGTTCAGGATTCAAGTGATGGAAGGTGGCAGGTTATAGCACTCCCCCCCCCCCACAGCGACCACACTCTGTTTCAAGGGACATTAGACATCCATCCTCTCCCACCAGCTTCTAAGCTCTCCAATGCTTTAAATAGAAATGTGTCCCAATTATACCCCCTTCCCAAGCGTAGTAAGGTTATAAAAAAAACTACGGCTGGGTGGTGGTGCCTTTAGTCCCAGCACTCGGAAGGCAGAGGCAGGTGGATCTCTGTGAGTTCGAGACCAGCCTGGTCTACAAGAGCGAGTTCCAGGACAGCCTCCAAAGTCACAGAGAAACACTGTCTGGAAAAAACCAAACAACAACAACAACCTCTGGAGGCCTGGGGTAAAAAACCAAACCAAACCAAACCAAACCAAAACAAACACTACGTATTCTTTCAATTGATATTTTTTTTTTCTCTCCAATCATGTTTAGTTCTATCCTAGGTCTCCTGGCCATCCAGACTCTGGGTCCCGGCACTCCAGGCAGTGTCACGGGTGGGCTCTCTGGTGGCGTGGGTCTCAGGCTGGGTCAGTCACTGGTTGGCCACTCTTACCCCAGCACACCCCATCGGTAGGACAGACTGCAGGTCAAAGATGTGTGGCTGGGTTGGTGTCCCAATCCCTCCACTTGCCTGATCTCAGGAGATGGCCAGATCAGGCTATGTATCCACTATTACTAGGAGTTTTACCTGGGTTTACAGTTAAGGGCTAAAAACAAGGCATATGGAAGGAAGGGAAAAGCGTAAAGCAGCCACTGTGGGTGGCAGGCCAGCCTGGGCTACATGACACCCTGCCTCAACAACCAAGCTAAGGGCTATCTTAGTTCTACAGTATCTTCCAAAGCACTGTCTGGATCAAACATGCATTTTTATAACTAGGTTCTCACCAAGACCTTAGAATTGTTTGTGAGAAAAGCATGCCAAGATTCCCCCTGCTCCCCATGAATAGGATCATATTTTATGACTCATAACCACTCACCTATACTGTTCCTTTGGTCCTGTCCAGCACTGTGTATCTGCTACCCACATAATTTCTAACACACCACTTCCTGCTCTTTAGTTGATATCCCCACATAGGCACTAGAATTTCTGTGATGCTCATGAAGTACCATGAGGCAACTTTTAGTTTAAAGAATTTTAATCAACCAGTATTTTTGATTTGTCCATCAGGCTACCAAATCTTTTTTTTACGATAACTAAGTCTTTGGTCTGGCATGTTAAAATGCAATTGGTAATTTAAGTTAATACAGAAGTTCATTATATTTTAATCACGTTCCTAAATAATAGTCCATTAAATAACTTCATTTATAGAGCAGGGAAGGAAAATCCTATCACAGTTGAGGGGAGAACTGTACTAAGACTTGCACAGCTTTTCATATGGGCTGGCCACGCCGTTCACCCGGTTACGGGGCTGAGAGGGAAGGAGACTTGAGTTTTCGTGTCTTCTGTGAGCTAAAAGGAACAGCACTCTAAAAGTACGTGATCCACAGACCATCCAACCTGACCACAGATGGAGATTATAAATACTAATCAACCTATATTGGATGTAATAAAAATATTCAAAAATGGCCTGTGAGGTGGCTCTGGGTAGAGGTGCCTTAGATGCCTGGATCCCACAAGGTGGCAGGAGAGAACCAATACCTGACCGTTGTCCTCTGAACTCCACACCCTTGCCTGCACACATAAGAATTTTTTTTTAATTAAAAAGAATACAAAAAACAGAAAAATGAAATACAGAAAGTTTAAAGCTATATTAATAAGCCACCACTTTATTAAACCAGGATAATTCCTACCTGCATTGTAAATACAAAAAGTTCAGTTCTTGCCCCTCAACAAAGAAACTCTTTGTAACAGAGACCACTACAGAAAAGCACAAGGCATCAAAATGAAGAGAATGAGTGATCGTGGGGTGCCTTGTTCCAACTCATCTATCAGTAACATAACTCCTGCACCCAAGGCTCAGGGGACATCCCAGAAGAGGAAGACTGTGAGGGTCACAGGACCAGGATGTAGGCTTCTGGTCTGTGAACCTGCAATGGTGGCCACACCGCTTTGGTTGTGGCTTCATGTGGATGGAAGCAGGAGGGAAGCTTGAGGCGTGGCTTTCCTTCACTCGCTCTTTCTGGTGGTAGGAAGGGCTGGGAAATGCTCCCACGGTTCTTCGTATTTTTCTGTGTAATTGTTCCCTAATAAACACCCATTTATCATTTATCTTGGGTCTAGTGAAATAATTACATCCTCACTTTCACCAGGAAGTCTGCCGTGAGATTTGTCTCCTAGAAACGTCAGGAAGGCCACACCCAGGAAGGCTCAACAAAACTGGAACAATGATACCACCAATGAACGTGCTAACGTGGAAGGGAGAGACCTCACGGGTCCTCAACCCTAGACAAAAAAAAACTATGGGCAACTGAAGATTGCTGAGAGCAGAAGTCAGTCTTTCCCAGGAAACAGCACTCCTATTGGCTATCTGATACCAAGTAGTCAGTTCTAAAAACATACAGACAAGTAAGGTTATAAGGACTGAGTGGAGTGTGTGTGTGTGTGTGTGTGTGTGTGTGTGTGTGTGTGTGTGTGTGTAAAACAATTAAAAAAAAGAGACTAAAAGCCACAAAGAAATTCAGAGACCAAGAATGGTGGTATACACCGGAGGAGTTGGTGGAAAGGGAAGGTGGAAATTATACATTTGCATTTTAATTTCATAGATATTTTAAAAACTGTATTAATGAGCCAGGAAGATACAGTGGTGCACGTCTTTAATACCAGCACTTAGGAGGCCAGCCTGGATTATATAGAGTTCCAGGTCAGCTAGAGCTACACAGTGAGACCATGGGTCAAAAAAAAAAAAAAAAAAGAGTTTTCTCATTGATGAGGGAAAGGATCCTACCTGGCTCTGTGAGAAGAACTGACTGAGGAAGATGATACACTGAGTGAAGCATTACTGCAGCTGCCCACCCTGCCCACAGGAGGCAGGCCCAGGGACACAGGGAGAGCACAGACAGCAAGTTCTATCACTGCCTTTGTAATGAAGAAATTCAGTCTCTGCTTCTCTACAAGATGCTTTTAACTCATAAACCTCTGGTAACATAAATGAACAAGTCTACAAGAATACAACCACTTCATCACAGGGAAACTCAAGATATATTTGTGACGGTCGGCCTGAGCATCGAATGCTAACTTTTCCTTGAGTGAAGATACCTAACAGAGTTTTCTAAAGCCTTCGTCCTACACCTCTGTGCTGTTGCGTTTTATGTCACTGTGAAACAAGCTACAGTCATCAGAGGTAAGGGAGCCCAGTTGAGAAAATTTCTCCAAAAGATTGTGCTGTAGGCAAGCTAGTAAGGCATTTTCTTCATTACTGACCGATGTGGGAGGTCCCAGCCCACTATGGGTGGGGCAATCCCTGGGTTCTATAAGGAAGCAGATAGAGCAAGCCAGGGGAAGCTGCGCTGAGTGACCTTCCACAGCCTAAAGGGACAGAGCAGCTTTGAGTTTGCCCAGAATAAAACTTTAGAATCAAACCACTTTAGCCTATAGAAGACTTTTTAAGACTTGCCTTGGGGTTCTCAAAAGCCCTTTTGATGATAGAGATCAACAGAATTCCACCCCACTTTCTCTGATCATAAAAGCATGTTTTTTTAAACTGTTACTTTTTAAATGACGTGAAACTAATGAGAAGCGGCTGCTCTTAGCCTCGTCCTCTCTGGAGAAGATGACTCTGTGCTTCACCACCTTCTGCCAGGCCTTGCAGAGATAGGCTCTGTAGTCTGTGTCTCCGTCACCTGGGAGCTTGGAGGAAGCAGGCTGCTCCGCTGAGTCAGAGGCTTTCTGCATTAGACTTTGTGTTGTTGTGAAAAGCACCAAGCGGTACTCAGTGACAAGCCTCTCTAGGAGCTGAGAACACTTCTTCAGAGTGGATTCCTGCAGGGCCACACTCTCTCCTCCACTGGCGCGGTCTGTCCAGTAAAAAGCCGACAGGCTATCCACAATGAGAAGGCAGAGAGAGGGGTGACTACAGAACAGGGCTTCCAGTGAGTGCAGCGTGAGCAGTAGCTGCAAGCTGCTGCTGCAGTAGGCCAGGAACAATCTTCCCAGGCAGAGCTTGATGGTCTCCTCGGAGCTTCGAGACAGTCTGTGCTCGAGCACTGTCACAAGCCGGAGCATGTCAAAGTGGTAATCTGTGTCAATAAATAAGACTTCTATTTGCAGTCCACCCTCTGATTTTGGAAGTATACATCGGGCTGTTAAATGATAAAGCATTTCTGTTTTTCCTGTTCCTTCTGGACCATGAAATTCAAGAACATCACCTGTGTAAAATTCAGAAATGTTAGTCAAGATGCATCCATGCAACAGTGGGCCACAGAACAAGTCTCAGAGAGCTTTACAGAGAGATGTACTGGGA
This sequence comes from Cricetulus griseus, assembly GCF_003668045.3. Classification (NCBI taxonomy): domain Eukaryota; kingdom Metazoa; phylum Chordata; class Mammalia; order Rodentia; family Cricetidae; genus Cricetulus; species Cricetulus griseus. The sequence continues at coordinate 96,892,787 of NC_048601.1, read as the reverse complement.
TCTGAGGTAAAAATCCAAACCCACTTGTTAACGTGGATCTATCTGCATAGGCAAATGCAGATAAACAGGCAAATTCATACAGGATCTCTGATAAGGAGCTCAGTTTTAAAAGGTTTCTCTTTTGGTTGGCACTGAGGATGAAATGATGGCCCTCAGATGTGGTAGGAAATGACACTTCCCACACCCCCATCCCAGGAGTGAGAGATTAACCAGCACCAAGAAAACACAAAAACAGCGAGAGGGCTGAAGCTGTGCAAGGGAAGCTCCTAGAGATGGAGCCTGGTTGTCTCTGGGTCATTGTGACCTCACTGTTTTTAGTGGTTGAGCCTGAGTTCAGGTCCCAAAGCCCACATAATGCTGACGCAGTGGCACTCTTGTGGTGAAATGGTGGAGACAGAAGCCCCACAAGCTTATAGTCTACCTGGCCTGCTGTAGGGAGGAGTGCTGATGAGGTCCTGCCTCCAAGTGAAAGGTGAAGGACACAGCTGACCACACAAAAGCACAAGGTAGAAACCCACAGCAGGCTTCCTACGTCTCTCAGATCCTAACACTTGTAGGAAAAGCCGCACTAGCAGCTGATGGCCAATCTTGAGCAGCACTGACTGGATTAGGAAGTGCCTGGCCAATGAGTAACAACTCAGGGCGTGTCTAGGGAGACTGGCTCTCAGGCCAGGTCAATCTCTTGATGACCTCATAGGATGGCATGATTGGCAAGTGGGAAAAGCAGAAGGTGGGACCTAGCTGAGGAAGCAAGTCACTGAGGTGTGTCTCTGGAGGATATCTTATCCTGGCTACTTCCTGACCTCTCAAAGTGAAGAACAGTCTTTCCACATGCTCTTACCATGATGGTAGTACTGGGGCCAAGTGACCATGGACAGAACCCTCTGAAACCATGAGCCAAAGTGAATATTCCCTTCTTTAAGTTGTTGTGTCTTAGAGATATGAAAGTAACTAATACATCTCCTGGTTGCATTTCCTATTGCCTTCTTGTTGAAGGTTGGTACCTGAATATTCTAACCCCAGGAGACACAACACACCAAAACCATACATTAAGAAATGCCCAGTGCTGGGGCTGGAGAGATGGTGGTTAAGAGCATTGACTGCTCTCGCAGAGGACCTAAATTTGATTACCAGTGCCGCCATGGCAGCTCATAACTGTAACTCCAGTCTTAGAGGATCTAACACCCTGTTCTGACCCCCATGGGTACTGCATATATATAATATAGACATTCATGCAGGCAAAACACTCATACACATAAAATAGGAAAAAAAGGATAATAAAAAAATTTAAAAAGTTTAAGGTTACACCCTAAGTTGAAAGAACAAGTGCATAGATAATGCCACTTCTCTGTTACAGATTAATGGTACAGAACACCATACCTGAATGCTGTCTCTATGTCTTCCAAAAAAACCTAGCACCCTTATCTAGCTGAAGTGCTGAACATGGCACCTTGAAGTGAAGAAGAAAATAAGAAGAAAAGAAGGAGGAGGAAGAAGAGGAGGAGAAAAGAAAAAAGAAAGAAGAAAAAAGAAACAAAAACCCTGGAGCTACAGCTGGGGTAATGGTTTGACCCTGACAGTTCCTCTTCTATATATGCTAGGAGGAGGTGGGGCTAACAGACTGAGGTAAGAGTCAGAGCTACAGAGCCTTTAGAATACCTAAGAAAAAGGTCACAACAATCACCAGCCTAACTGTGTAGCCAAAATACTGAATTTGCAGATCATAATTCCTAGTTCTGAGGACTTAGAAACTGGGCACTGCAAATGTGTTAAGATGCTTCCACAGCGCAGAGCCCAAGGATCTCACTGCACCATAAATTTCCTGTAACAGATGCTGGAAGTGTTACTGACTTAGAACCCCAGTCTTGGGTGTGTAGTGTGCCCACTGAGTTCCTGTTTAGTTTTACAGCAAATATAAATGTAAGCACACATTTTTGGTAGTGACTAAACATGATGGTGTTTCTTAAAGTTTCTATAATATTTGATGCAAAGAGGTGCTACAAAACCTTGCTCGACACACAGTTGATTTCCTAAGATCTAACTCACGAGTACAAATCCGTGTGAAATGACACGCTTTCCTATGGAGCACTGGGGCAGAGATCTAACTCACGAGTACAAATCCGTGTGAAATGACATGCTCCCCTATGGAGCACGGAGCAGAGATCTAACTCACGAGTACAAATCCGTGTGAAATGACACGCTCTCCTATGGAATATGGGGGCAGAGATCTGCTGTACCTGCAATCCCATGCTCCTTTGCATGGGAGGAAATGACAGCAAACAGCTGCACAAAGGCAGCACAGGCAATGGGAGTGTGCAGACAGCAGGAAAAGAGTGCGTTTGTTTGTGTCTGTCACTCTTCTATCTGGTAACTGAGCCACAGCTGTGCGCACTGGAGCTGCTGAGCCGCAGGAGGATGTAACACTCACCTGGTGACATCTGGGGCCAGCTGGACAATCAAATAACAAATCAAGTTGTTTCCTTGCCTTAGTCATCAAACTGTTTTTCTTTCTAGGAAACTTAGTGCCCGCCCTTTCACTTCCATTCACCAAGCACAGTTTTTGACATTGAGACTCCTAAAATAAAGTTCCCTTTTGAAATATCCACATTAAAAAATGAAAGCAACAAACACCCTCAAGTTGGGTGTTCTGATAACACTTTAATCCCAGATTAAATCCCAGATGCCTGAGGGTCAAACCTCAGCTACACTTTGAATCTTAGGCCGCCTTAGGTTCTAAGAAAGCCCACACTCAAACAGAGAAAACCACACAATCCTAAACCTGAATTACTAGTTTCAATTACTTTCATTCAGTAAAATGAAATGTTTTGGTGGGCACACAATGCATAGATGTAATGGAAAGAGCACAAAGAAGGATGAAGAATAACTAGACCTCCACAGTACTGAAGGGTTAACAAGCCATTCAAGTTAAGGTAACATCAATCCAAACCAAACCGTTATGAATTAAGATACTAATTAATGACTAGGAAAAATAGTTTTAAAGTATGAAAGAGAACGGCAAGGGACTTAAAATAGTATAGCAGAGGAACTAGAGAGATGGCTCAGCCGTTAAGACCATTGGACCTAGGACCTAGGACCAGAGGACCTAGGACCCAGATGGTGGCTCACAACCACCTGTAACTCCAGCTCCAGAGAATTCAACACCCTCTTCCAGCCTCCATGGGTACAGACATATAGGCAGGCAAAACATCCATACATTCTATATGAAACAGACAAATGTATATGCGTGGGAATATGCATGAGGGGCAAGTGCTTAGGGGAGCCAGGAGCATCTGTTCTCCTAGAGCCGAGATGGTTACAAACTGCCTGATACGGTGCTAGGAACCAAACTCTGGTTCTCTGGAAAAGCAGTCCAAACTCTTGACTGCTGAGCTATCTCCCCAGTCCTGGTTCTTCAGTTTTATTTTAGTGTCCGACAGGATTCCTTTGTAAGGCAGAGAAGTATTTCACTGTATGCACAGACCACTTCTGTTTGTTTGTGGGTGTGCATGTTTGAAGGTGTCATATTGTAGCTAGGCTAGTCTCAAACCTATGGTGACCCCTCCTCAGTCTGTCCATCATGCTGGGATTACAGGTGCCAGGCTCTGCACAGTGTTATCCCTCCAACCATTGATGGACATTTGTTTGCTTCCATCTATCTCACGGCTGTTTCAAGATGCAGCATCATATCCTCACTGCCTTGCCAACACTTGGATTTTTGCTTTTGTTTTAAATTATGTCATCCTAATGGGTATGAGGTATAAAGGGCATTTTATAATCATGAATGGGTCAGCCAGCTATAAGATATATCGATAATAAACTTTTGTATGGGCAATACTCAAAGACCTAAACACAGGAAGCCAGATAGATGGAACTGAAGGGAGAAATAGCTAACAGCCCGAGATGTCAATAGTTTACCTAGAAAATGGAATAATAGAACAGCCACAAGAAAGTGCAGCAAAGAAGCAGAAGTTGGCACTAAAAGCCAGCTAGAACCAAAAGTCATCTAGAGAGCACTTGGCCCAGGCACACGAGAATCTTCTACCGTGCACATGGAGTAGTCTCTCGATTAATAAACTACCTGTCAGGCCACAACACAAGCCGTAGTAAATTTAAAACGGCTGAAATCAAAGAAGCATGCATTTCCAACCAGAAAAGAATGAAAAAACAAACCAACGACAAACTAGAGATCTTTTTGTTTAGTTTTTGAGACAGGATCTTGCTACACACAAGCTAGCCTCAAACTTTGAACTTCCTGCTTCAGTCTCCTGAATGCTGGGACCACCAAAATGTACCAGTATGCCTGGCTGTATATTTTCCTGACCTTGGAATAGGGACTAAAGGCCTTGTACATGACACTAAAATATGAGCAACAGATGGGACATTAGAACCTCAACAAAATTAACAACCCTGTACTTCAAAGGAATCAACACCGCCCAGACAACAGACAGGGTGGACAGCACACTGCACCTTCATCTACCAGATAAGCATCTTTTACCTCAAGTATGCAAAGGCCACTACAAGGCCACAATAAAAAAGGAACTTGGTTATAAAAATTAGCAAATACCTGACATTTCTACTCAAGGGAGGGCAAACTGTGAGCAAGCTCAGGTAGAAGCAACACCGCCAGCCGCCAGGGAAGGGTAAGGCAGAGGCACAGCGGGCTGTCACTCCAAACTGACCAGGATGCCGGAGCCCAGAGACATACAGAACAGACACTTTACTGATGGTCACAGGTAAAATGTGAAGCTGCTCTATAATCACTTAGGCTGTTCCTCCAAAGATGAACCTAACAATCTCCCTTCTAGGTGTAATCCCAAAGGAACTCAAACCCTACCTATCCACAGAAAAACTTGTACATGAAACCATGGCAACACTGTTCATAGCTTCCAAAATTCAGAAGCACTTCAAATGGCTACCAAGTGGTAGTGCACCCACATAGTGGGACTCTTCAGCACTACGGAATTGGCTTCTGGACTGGAGGAATGGCTCAGCACTTGCTGCTCTTGCAAAGGATCTAGGTTCCATTCCCAGCACCCACATCATGGCTCACAGCCATCTGCAACTCTGGTTCTAGGGGATCCAACGCCTTCTTCTGACCTTGGCAGGCACCAGGGGTCCACGTGGTACAGAGACACGCACACTGGGAAAACAATCACGTGCATAAAATAAATAAATCTTACAGGGTGAGGAGGTGTGCTGCAGATACAGGCTACAAAGTCAGATGTGAAGAAGGGCCACCTTAATTGCACAAACCCTCCAGAAGGGCAAGTCCACACAGAAAGCCGGCTCTGACGGCCTAGGGCTGACTACTAGTACAGATGGGTTTCTTTCTGGAGAGGCAGTTACACAACTGTGTGACTCTGCTAAAGACAACTCAATTATACACTCAAATTCAACGCATTACCCTGAAACTAAGCTCGAGCACTCAACCTTCCCTGTAAGCTTTTCCAGTACCTAACAGGCTAGTACCTATTTTTCCTGCTGGAGAAATACTAACAGAACAACTTGGAACTTCGGGGTACCTTGCAGCTCTGCAAACTTTTAAATAAGAGAAAGAATAAGAACTAGGCCAAGCAGAATTCCCATGAATACTGTGTGTTGGCAAAGAGACCAGTGTGTGTACTGAAGATAGCATCCCCTGACAGACAGGAGGGCCTGGAGCTCCCTGTCCCGGGGTGTCTCACTTTTAGCCTACACCGCTTCCTGCTAGGACTATGTGTGGACGTGGGTGTGCAGGTACATCTGTGTGGAAATTGGTCTCACAGAGCTTCCTCCCTTAGGCTTTTCCGCTAAGCACTGTTTTACCATGTACTGGTGAATCTTCATCAGCAAACAGGTTGGGTTCTAGTTCTTTCAGGGAGCTTCTGCCTTCAAGCCGGGCAAGGAGCTTACAAAAGAAAAAGAGGAAAACACATTACTTAAAGGATACAACATCCTACAAATTATATCTCTTTAACACCATAACTTGAAGATTTAGAGGAAAATGTTAAAAGGAAAATTTAACTTAGGAGAAATATTATGTTTAAGAGACTTTATTACCTGTGTGTGTGTGTGTGTGTGTGTGTGTGTGTGTGTGTGCGCGCGCGCGCGTGCACATGGCACGTATATACAGGTGCCCCAGGCCAGGGGAGGGTGTTGGACGTCCTGGATATGGAGTTAGCGGTGGCGGTAAGCTCCAGTGTGGTTGCTGGAAACCTAATGTGTCCTCTGCAGGAGCAGCACACACTTTTACCTGCTGAGCCATCTCTGCAGTCCCTGGCTTTTGTTTTGTTTTGTTTTAAAAGACAGGGTTTTCCTATGTAGCCTTGGCTGGCTTGGGACTTGCTATAAAAGTCTAAAAAACTCACAAAGATCTACCTGTCCTCTGCCTCCCAAATGCTGGTGTTAAAGGCACATGCCACCATGCCCAATCCTGTTCATTTATTTTTAAAATATTTAACTTTTTATTTATATATCAAATCTACTGATGAAAATAAGTCTGAGCCCTCAAAAGAATAGATAGCAACTGTAGGGTATAAGGCCAAACGTTTAGTGGCAAACTATTTACCACTGGTGTATTTTACAATAACATTTTTTTGGGGGGGGTACTTGGACCAGTAATACAGTGGTCTGATTTAATTTGTCTCATTTTATCTAGACGGGAGGGATCAAAGGGAAAAGGCAGAGGAAATCTTCCCCAAGGAGCATTAGGCTCAGCTGTACTTAAAAGTAAGCAGGAGTCCAAGTACATGGGCCACAGGCAGGCGTAGCAGGCACGGGAGAGGGCGCAGCAAAAACGCATGAAGAGCATGGTGTACAGGCAAAGTAAAACCTGATTTGAATGGCAAGAGCTTGTTTCATGAAACAGGTAGGCTACTTGATTGTATTTAGAAACATTAAGGATGCACACCTTTGGGTGTGTCTGTGAGGGTATTCCACAGAGGTTATACTGAAGAGGAAAGAATCTCTGTGGATGTGTGAGGTCCACCACAGGGGCTAGGGTACTAGACTGAATAAGGAAAATAAATTGAGCTGTAGGGTTCTAGTTTCCTTTCTGTTGCTGTGATAAAACATTCTGACCAAATGAAACTCAGAGGAAGGGATTTAACTGGCTTACACTTCCAGGTCACAGGTCATCATTGAGAGAATCAGGGCTAGAAAAGCAGAAACCAGAAACAGAAACCATGGAGGGACACCACTTGTTGCTCTCTGCCTCATGTTCAGCTAGCTTTCTGTTTTTCTTTTTTCTTTTGGTTTTTCAAGACAGGGTTTCTCTGTGTCTTTGGAGGCTGTCCTGGAACTAGCTCTTGTAGACCAGGCTGGCCTCGAACTCACAGAGATTTGCCTGCCTCTGCTTCCCGAGTGCTGGGATTAAAGGCATGTGTCACCAACGCCCGGCTTCAGCTAGCTTTCTTAAACAGCCCAGGACCAGCACCTATGGGTGGTGCCATCATAGTGGGCCGGGATCCACTAATAAACCAGACAGTCCTCCATAGACAGTCCATTGGTCAGACTGTCAGACTGAGGCAATTCCTCTCAGATGACTCAAGGCTGTCCCCCACAAAAGCGAACACCTTGTGTCTTCCTTCATTTCCTAACCAAGGAGACAGTGGGACCAACCATCTGTTAAGGATAGGTTGTGACCAAACTCCTGCTGTCATGAGTTCCCCACCACGATGGACTTAAATAAAAATAAACTTTCTCCGTTAAGTTGTTTTTGTTGGGTATCTGGTTGCAGCAACAAGGAAAGCAACTAACACAGAAAACAAGGAGTGGAGCCTTTGCTCTAAGCCTGACCATGTGGCTCTTAGGTGTTTGGAGCTGGTTTGTAGGAAGAATGAATGAGAGTTTAGAGCTATGGGCAGAAAAGCTCTAGAAAGCTGTATGTACAGCTTAATGGGTCATCCTGGTGGGAATATGGAAGGCTGGAATGCAGACAGTGAAGGCCCAATTTCCATTAAAAATGGGACTAGAGGCCATTCAAGCTACATTCTAGCAAAGAATCAGGCTGCATTTTGAACTAGGGTGAGGCTGAATTAAAAAGTAATGAATTTATTTGTTTGGTGGTGGAAATCTCAAGACTGGACAACATATAGTCCATGCCCTGATTACAGGCATACAAACTGCAAGGGGGTTGTGGAGTCTTATGCCATAGTTCCAGAGAGCTGCCGAGATCAGCAACGCGTGGCAGCTTTAGAGGTCAATATGTGAAGCTGTGGTGATGAAGCCTAAGTTTCAATAGAGACCTCAGAAGATGCAGGGCCATGAAACACCCCCTGTGAAAATCCGAAACATGGCGTAGTTATGTGTGCTGCAGGCCAAAGCTGAGATGGAGGAACTTCCCAAGTCCTTTGGAGCTGTTGGGATATGACAGTCAGCCCTAACTGATGACATTGTGTTTTTGCCTGCCCAGAAATGAACTACTCTATCCCAGTCATTAGAGTGCTTAGACCTGAGTAATGATTTACACAGGTCCTGTGATCATTAAAGAAACCAATATGGAGCTGGGCGTCCCTTAAGGGCTGCTGATCTGCTCTGGGATGCCTGGGAGACCATAGTGGCCTGCAGGTGAGATAAGAGCAGGGTCAGGGGCTGTGAGGCCTTAACAGCTGCCTTTGCTTCTGTAAAACCTGCTATTGCTACGGGAAGACGTGGGATGGTCTTTTATCACTGTATAGCGGGGAGATAAGAAACCGAGGGAAGTAAGACGATGTTCCTGCCAGCTGTGGGTTCCATGGATGGTTGTAATACACACCTTTCTAATGCTTGCTTTAAAACCCGCCTTAACTCCACTTCAGCACAGCTCGCTGTTTGGCTCTAAGGCTGCCATCCTTCTGCTAGCAGAAGAAAAATTCATTTAACCTAAATTTGACTTGAGCCTAAGTCTTTGGTTTCTTCCAGTGTTTTCGAACATTACAACAGATTCCGCCAAGACTGCCAGGTACTAGATATGGAGCTAAAGGATTTAACATTTGTGTTGCTAGATTTCCGACTTGCTTTGGTTTGATCTTTCCCTGTACTCCCATTCCTCCCTTTGGAATGGGAGTGTTCACTCTGCACCACTGTATATTAGGAATATGTTGCTTGGTATCTGATTTAACGGGGGGGGGGGGGTACAGTTAAGAGACACTAGCCTTTGAACAGAGTTGGAACTGTTAAAGGCTATAGGGATTCAACACTGGAATAAATGCTTATTTGTACTGTGAGATAGTCCTAAGTCTTGGGGGCCGGGGCAGATTGCCTGAATGTAAAATGCTCCCCACCGCCATGGGCTCACGTGTCTCAACACTTCATCTCCACAGCTAGAGATGAGCCTCAACTGAAGTGAGGCCTGGCTGGAAGAAGTGAGTCATTGGGATTGGACCTTAAGGCTTCTTGTCCTGTTACCTGTTCTGCCAAGATATGGAGTGAGGATTCCCGGGGGCACACGCCTGCCTGCTGCCATGCCTCTCTCTCCACGACAGACTGCACCCCTAAATGTCAGCTGAAATAAACTCTAAGTTGCTTGTCAGTGGTTACAACAAGGAGAAGGGTCACTAATATAAATGTTTGGGTAGAAAGAGCAAAAGGTTTGGACCTATGCAGGAAGAAGCAGTTTTCTGTAGTTGACAACAGGTACTTGGGACCGCAGAACCGAGAGGTTAGGCCTCTTCCCTAAACTTCAGGCTTCTCGCCCATCAAGTGAGGAAAGCAAAAAGCACTTCCTCTGTCAGGGACAGAGTAACTATGATTCAAATATGGGCTCACTGTGGTCATTTCCAACAGATCACCCTGGTGGCTGCTAGGGTAGAGAAGGTTGACTCTGTCACACTCCTCTGGAAGGGTGCTGCACCATGACAGAAGTAGCTAACAGGAAGCAGAAAAAAATGACTTAAATGTCAATGAGGGAAATGGAATCAAAGCCAGTTTTTGCATTATTAGGATATTTGACAGTCCTGGCCTCCATGGGCTCTGGTACACATGTGGCATACACACACACACACACACACACACACACACAAACAAAACAAAAAAACTAACCTTCAGGGTTAGCAAGATGGCTCATTGGGTAAAGACACTTGTCACCAGGCTGCAGATTAGTATCTGCCAGGCTTTATTACCATAACTACAGCTGCCATTTGTGTTTACTGTGTTATCAGTGTGTGTGTGTGTGTGTGTGTGTGTGTCTGTGTCCTTTAATTGTCTCAACAATCTCATTTATTGTTATTTTCTTTTTCATATGAGAAAACCTGTAAGTTCCAGAACTAGGATTTTCTACAGTGCCATACAACCTTGGAGTCACTGTCAAGGTCTAATGAAATCTCAGCATAGGTACTAAGAGTTTTTAGCCCTATTAAACAGGAGGTCAAATTAATCCTGCTGAAGCAACTGCTTTTCCCCTTTGAAGCCATCTTCACAGCTGAACAAACACTGAACTTTCCTAGCAACAGCACCATTCCTGCAGCACACACGTGCTCTGTGACAGGGACAGCACTCACTCCTCAGACGCTCATCTCTAAGTGTCCGATAAGCTGTGGTCTGGCTAGTCAACAATGGCTGTCCCTGACAGAAAAGCCAAGAATCAGGTGGTAGTTCAGTCCATGAGGCTGATGTCTCAGCTGGTCTTTAGCGTATGTCAGAATCCCAAGTAGGTTGTAATCCCCATGAAGGAGTGCCTCAGCAGCAGGGTAGATGGACATGCCAGTGAGTGAGGGCAAGCAGGCACACACAAGAAGCTTCCTTCTTTCATGTCCTTTTATTTGGGCTGCCAGCGGAAAGTGTGGCTCAGATTTAGGGTGGGTCTTTCCACCTCAAAAGATTCAATTAAGAAAAATTTCCCACAGGTGTGCCCACCTGCTTGAATTCTAGTTGATGCTAGATACAGTCTAGATGACAACCAAGATTAGCCACCAGAAGTCCATACAATTACATCTCCTATGTCATGCTTAATTTCCAAATGAAAATAATAACCAGGTCATGATTCCACCAAACATGATATAACTATCCCATGAACAATTGCAAACATATATTTTAGAATAGGTGACAATGTCCTCTGATGACTGTCTTAATCTTATAGTGCCTCGTAACATAAATATGATAACCACTGCTGCTGTCTCTATTGATGTTATATTATGTGATAATGAAATAGAGGAGAGAAAAGACAAATATTGTTTAATGCAGGTATATATATGCAGAAACATGTTCTTAACAAAATACAACAGAAACACTCATGCCAACCACAATCTACAATTCTGCAAAGAGTCACATGCCCTTAAGTGGCATTTGAAACTACCTTCCCTACTACCCATTCTGTATTTTCTTCACCCGAAGCAAGCTCCTATAAAAAGCTGAGCAGGAATTGTGTGTGCTTGTTAATTTCAGTGTTGGGGAGGCTGGCCAGCATATTGCAATTGGCAATTTCCAGGTCCCGGTGACAGACCTTGTCTCAAAAAAACAAGGTGATGAATGAGACTTGAAGCCAACTTCTTGCGTGCACACGCATGCACATATGTGTGCAAAGAAAGGGAGGGAGGGAGGTGGCTGGAATGGGTCGTAGGGGAGGGTAGGAGGCCGTTGCCCTGGTATGTATGTGTTCAGTGTGGAAGTTTGGCTTTATCACAGATCTTCCCTAAAATCAGAGGACGTGCTGGCTAGTTTTTATGTCACCTTCGCACAGGCTAGAATCATCTGGGAAAAGGGAACCTCAATGAAGAAAATGTCCCCACTAGACTAGCCTGTGGGGGACATTTCCTACTTTGTGACTCATGTGGGAGGGCCCTGGGCAGGTGGTCCTGGGTGTTACGAGAAAGTATGAGCAAGCCAGTAAGCAGCACTCCTCCATGGCCTGTGCTTTTCCTGTTGACTTCCCTAGATGACGGCTACAAGCTATAAGATGAAATAACCCTTTCTTCCCCAAGTTACTTTTGGTCATGGCGTTTTATCACAGGCATATAAAATAACTTAGACTGAAGACTGAGCCCGGCATGGTGGCCATGTGTACAGTTTCTGATGCTTGGGAGGTTTAGGCTGGGGGAATCTCAAGTTTCTAGTTTTGCCTGGACAATACAGCAAAATTCCATCTCAAAATTTAAAATATAATGTAATAAAATCAGAAGGCTAATTCTTCCCACATGTGAAATTAGACTCCTAGGCCACCTACAAAATTCAATTGCTCTTCATGGCATAGACCCAGGCTTGGATCTCGAACAAAGCATTTATCTATATTACACAGAAAGACAACTTTTGCTCCAATACGATATGGTTAAATCCCAGGATTCTAAATTTATTCCCAGAAGGGCTGCTGTTTCACAATTACTTTTTTCTTTAAAAACAACCATTCTATAAGAGGAAAAGGAAAGACAAATAAAACTAAGATATGACTTTAAATACTCCTTTCAGAAGCAATTTATAGAGACTAAAATGTAAACTTAATAAGATAGTATTTCATTAGGTATGTGGTTAAGTTTTGATTGGGAAGGGGTACGTCAGGAATGGCTCAGTGGGTAAAGCACTTGCTGTACAAGCACGAGGCCTACAGCTCAGATCCCCACGCCTATGTAAAGCCAGGCAGGTGCAGCAGTGCACATTCGAAACTTGGGGGTGGCTCGTGGGTAGAGAAAAGAGGGTCCCTGTAACTGCCGACCTGTCACACTAACTAACTGGTCTCTGTATGCAGCATGGAATATGTACATGTACACACAAACATAGACTTCACTGGGAAGTTACACCACACTATGTTTCACGATTTCAGTTAGAAATGTCTACCAGATCTGAGAAAGAGCTGGGAACGTATAGTTACCAACTCTTTAAAACCCTCTGCTGATATTGAACCCAGGGCCGTCCTTGGGCATGGTAGGAGTGCTGGTTGGTTTCTTGTCAACTTGACACAATCTAGGGTCATTTCAGGGGCTGGAGCAATAATAGCTCAGTGGTTAAGAGTACTTATTGCAAACTCAGCAACAACAAAAACCAAAACAAGATCATCTCATTAGATGCTGAAAAGGCCTTTGACAAAATCCAATAACCCTTCATGAGAAAGTCTTGGAGAGATCAGGGATATGAGGAACATACCTAAACATAATGTAAGCAATATACAGCAAGGCAACAGCCAACATCAAATTAAATGTAGAAAACCCCAAAGCAATCCCACTATAATGAGGAATGAGACAAGGCTGTCCACTGTCTATCTATTCAATATAGCACTTGAAGTTCTAGCTAGAGCAATAAGACTACAAAAGGAGATCAAGGGGATACAATAATGGAAGGAAGAAGTCAAACATTGCTTTTCCCAGATGTTATGAGAGTATATATAAGTGACCTCCAAAAAAATCTACCAGGGAACTCCTATAGCTGATATAACACCTTTAGTGAAGTGGCTGTCTACAAGATTAACTAAAAAAATCAGTAGCCCTCCTATATACAAATTATAAACAGGCTGAGAAAGAAATCAGAAAAACAATACCCTTCACAATAGCCATAAATAATATAAAATATCTTGGGGGTAACTCTAACCAAGTAAGTGAAAGATCTGTATGACAAGAACTTCAAGTCTTTTTAGACGGATATTGAGGGGAGGGGAAGAAAAGAATAAAAGAAAGGAAAAGAAAAGAAGGAAATTGAAGAAGATATCACAAATGGAAAGATCTCACATGCTTATGGATCAGTAGGATCAACATATTAAAAATGGCCATTTTACCAAAAGCAATCTACAGATTTAATGCAATCCCCATCAAAATTCCAACACAATTCTTTACAGACCTTGAAAGAACAAGCCTCAACTTCATATGAAAAAACAAAACAAAACAAACCAGAATAGTGAAAACAATCTTGTACAATAAAAAAACTTCTGGAGGTATCACCATCCCTCATTTCAAGCTCTACTACAGAGCTTAGTATTGGCATAAAAACAGGCAGGTGGATCAATGGAATCTAATCAAAGACCCAGACATAAATCCACACACCTATGAGCACCCAATTTTTGACAAACATGCCAAATTATACAATTATACAATGGAGAAAAAGAAAGCATCTTCAACAAATGGTGCTGGCATAGCTGGATGTCATCATGCAGGAGAATGCAAACAGATCTATACCTATCGCCATGCACAACACTCAAGTTCAATCCAGTTACACTGAACCTGATAGAAGAGAAAGTGGGAAATAGCCTTTATCACACTGGCACAGGAGACAACTTCTTGATGAGAACACATAGCACAAACACTAAGATCCATTTAATTAATAAATGGGACCTCATGAAATTAAAAAGCTTCTTTAAGGCAAAGGACACTGTCTATAGGACAGAGTGGCAGTGCACAGAATGAGAAAAGATTCTCACCAACCCTACATTTGATAGAGGGCTGATTGCCAAAATACGTAAGAAATTAGACATAAAAAAATCTAATTAAAAATGGGGTACAGAGCCGGGCGGTGGTGGCACATGCCTTTAATCCCAGCCCTCGGGAGGCAGAGGCAGAGGCAGAAGCAGGCGGATCTCTGGTTTGCAAGAGCTAGTGCCAGGACAACCTCCAAAGCCACAGAGAAACCGTATCTTGAAACGCCCCCCGCCCCGCCCCAAAAATGGGGTACAGATCTAAACAGAGAATTCTCAACAGAAGAATCTGAAATGGCTGAGAAACACTTAAAAAAAAAAAAAAAAGTTCAACATCCTTAGCCATCAGGGAACTGTAAATCAGAATGATTTTGAGATACCATCATACATGAAGAAGAAGAAGAAGAAGAAGAAAAGAAGAAGAAGAAGAAGAAGAAGAAGAAGAAGAAGAAGAAGAAGAAGAAGAAGAAGAAGAAGAAGAAGAAGAAGAAGAAAAAGAAGAAGAAGAAGAAATCTCTTGGTAGACTAGGGACTTCTCCTCAACAAATCCTTCAAATAGCCCTTAAAATGCCAGTTCAGGGGCTAGAAACTGTAGCTCTGGTGGTAGGCCCTTACCTAGTACCCATAAAATCCTGGGTTCCATCCTTGGCAGGACATAACCAAGCCTGGTGGCACACACTTGTAATCCCAGCCTTGGGGAGGCAGGAGGATCAAAAGTTGAAGGCTAGGGGCTGGAGAGACTGCTCAGCAAACAAGAGTTTGGTTCAGGTGACTCCAGTTCCCGAGGATCTGACATCTTTTCCTGGCCTCCTCTGTCCTCCAAAGGCATCTGCACTCAAGGGCACAATATCACAGACACCCACGCGCACACACAGTTTATAGAAGTAAATAAAGAAGTTTAAGGTTACCCTCAGTTGCACAGCAAGTGCAAGGGCGGCATGAGCTACCTAGGTGCTGCCTGAACACTTAAGTACCTCCTGTAATTTGTCTTGCAGACCCCCACCATCTTCTCTGTATGTTATAAAGGTGTGCACCGCCAGGCCTGTCTACCCTTTGCTGTCTCTTCCTCCTCCTGGCTGCGCGGCACTGACACACACAGCTAACCCCGGAGTGACGAGGCCTGCGGAGCTCTGCAGAGCAGACCACAGGGCAGCGGGGCGGACGCCACACGCAGAGGGAGGGAGGAGGCGGCTCAGCAGTGCCCCGGCGTCCCCCACGGTGGCCCCGGGCCCCGTCCCTAACCGCTCGCGCCTCCTACCTCCGTCCCGGACTCGGCCTTACGAAAGTCGCTGCACATCGTCCCGCCAGCTCCTCGGCTCAACTCTGCCGCCCGCAGCGCCATTGGGTTAGCGACAGCCAACCGGGCCGGCGGGCCCTGTGCGCATGCGCGGGGGCGGGGCGGGGGCGGGGCGGGCGCGTGCGCAGTAAAGCTGCTCCTCCCGCTCGGTGACGTCAGTCTCGCTCAGGTCCTGCGGCGTTAGTCCTCGGGTTTTCTTTGCTTAACATGGACTTCTCTTTATTAGGTAGGGGAAATGAACAGTTTGTTCTTGATCTTTAGGATGTATTCGATTGTTTTTCAGGACCGTTTCCCTGGGAGGAACTCCCTCCGGAGACCAGGCTGGCCTCGAACTCAGAGATCCAGCTGCCTCTGCCTCCCCAGTGCTGGGATGAGAGCTGAGCAGCACCATTCCCAGGGCCTGCTTGTTTCTCAGAAACCGTCAAAGCAAATATTTCTGCCGTGGTGGTGCACGCCTGTGATGTTAGCACTGGGGAGGCTGAGGCAGGAGGATCAAGGTTAGTCTGGGCTATAGTGAGAGGTGGAGTCTCAAAAAACGAGGGCAAACATTTGGGCTGTTGGTGCACCAGTGATCCCAACGACTCGTGAGGCCGACGTGGGGTGGTCCCTTAGTCCAGGAGACCAACCTGGGCAGCGCCGCGGACCTGGACTAAAAAGAAAAAAGACCCGAGTTCAAAACCAGGACTCACGTGGTGAGAGAACCGATTCCACAACTTGTCTTCTGACCTCCACACGCAGGCAATGGCACACCATGCCTACATATCTACATATTTAAACAAATAAATGCAAAATTAAATTTAGAAGGAAGGGTGGGAGGAGGGGGAGAGAAACAGACTACTCTCTTTTAAAAATACCTCGAATATTATTTGTATGAGTGTTTGCGTGTATGTCTAGTCGCCACTTGTGTACCTGGTGCCCAGAAAAGGGCATTGGATCCCCTGCAGCTAGAGTTACAAATGGTTATAAGCCACTATGTGGGTGGTGAGGATTTAACCCCAATCCTCTGGAAGAGCAACTCGAAGTCTTAACTACAGAGCCATCTTTCCGGACCTAAAGATCATTCTAGTATGTAAGGAGGGGGTTAAGAAAGACCTCAAGGTAGTGCATGGCAGACCTCATGGTACTTCACCAGAACTCCCCTACTGCGTGCCATCAGTAATATTTCATAGTTACCATACTACCCTTTGCACAGCCTTTCTCCTCTCTCCAGCTTGTGTAAGTACACTGGTGCTGATTATCTACACCTCTAGACTGTGTCCCAGAGCTAAGTGATGAGTGACTGTAGTAGTTCTGGCCATCCACCTCAAGATGACAAAACAACTTCTGGGTCAGAAAATCCCAGATTCGTATTTTTTGTCTCTCTGTCCTTCAGTTTTCATTACTAGCCTATGGAATAGCATGGGCTTATGGCTTTCATAGGCAATGCTAAAGCTGCTTCATAAATAAATCACAGGAGTTGGTTGCAAGTTATAGAAGATGCTGCTTCTGTCTGTTTTTAACAGTAAAATGGGACAGGAGATGGCTCAGCAGTTAAGAGCACTGGCTGTTCTTCCAGAGAGCCTGGGTTCCATTCCCAGCACCCACATGGCAGTTCACAACTTCAACTCTAGCCTCTTCTGGGCTCTGTGAGTGCTGTGCACATGGCACACAGACATACACACAGGCAAAACACCGCACATATAAAAGTAATTTGTGAAAATCTGAAACAATGGGACTTGCTGAGTCATGTACAGGGAAGTCTAGAAATAAGGCAGGCTTAGAGTTAGTTAATGAGAAGCTCAGCCAGACAAACAGGGCTGTGTAGCAAGGTCTGACTCAGAATACAAAACAAAGCAAGATGGAAATAATCACAGAATATAGGCTTGTAAAAGGCCTTTGGCCCTTTGGCTGGAAGCAAGTCAATAGGTTAGGAGGCCAAGGGCTCAGCAATGAGGTAGAAGGAAGTTCTGTTTGTCTGGTTTTGAGACAGGGCTTTACATCGTAGC
This sequence comes from Cricetulus griseus, assembly GCF_003668045.3. Taxonomy (NCBI): domain Eukaryota; kingdom Metazoa; phylum Chordata; class Mammalia; order Rodentia; family Cricetidae; genus Cricetulus; species Cricetulus griseus. The sequence goes on along the minus strand of NC_048601.1, from coordinate 96,875,218 downwards.
CCAGGATGGCCTCGGACTTATGATCCTGCTGTCATCACCTCCTGAGAACAGAAACTAGAGGCTTTTATGATCACGCCCAACTAGGTCTGGCCCTTTTCAGTGATGAAACTGCAAGAGCTGAACCTTTATGAGCTATAGCATTATCACAAAATGAGGGTTTTATGAGCCATAAAAACAAGCCATTGAGATGGCTTAAGAAAAACCAACAGAAAAACAAAACAAAACACCTGCAGTACAAGCCTGAGGACCTGAGTTCAATCCCCAGAAATCACGTAAAGATGGAAGTAGAGAACCAACCCCACAAAGTATGGCAATGTCCACACATCACACAAGATGCTTTTTAAATTAAAAAATAGAAATTATGGATACCCTGCAGCAAGGGTTGTATGGAGACAAAAAGCATCTGGCATATGGTTCACTTTCAAAAATGTCATCTAACCCAAATGCCTCACTTCACAGAGCAGAAAATAAAGGCCCATTAGTTACTTTTCCATTGCTATGATAAAACGCCATGACCAAGGAAACTTATAGAAGAAAGACTTAACTTGGGCTCCTAATTCCAGAGGCCTACAATCCATGGTGATGAAACAAAGGCGTGGCAGCAGGAGCAGGAAGCTGAGGGCTCACATGAGCAATCTGGGAATAGAGAGCCTTTTAAGATTTATTTATCTTACTTTACGTGTATAAATGTTTTGCCTGTGTGAATGTATGCACACTGCATGTGAGCCTGTTGGATCCTCTGGAAGTGGGGTTACAGATGTTTTGAGCCACATGTAGGTGGTGGTAACACAATGCTTTTAAGATGCGATGCCTTTAAACCTAAAAGCACTGTACTTCTTTCAGTACACACCTGCTGGACCTACCCAAACAACGCCCCCAAACTGGGAACCAAGTGTTCAAACCTAGAGCCTGTGGGAGACATTTTCATTCGAGGGCTTTGGTGTTTGCTCTCAGCAGTTTGACACCTGGTCCAGGAGAGCAGAGCGAGAGCAGAGACGGTGGGAAGTGTTTGGCTCATTCCAGGAGCATTCTCTGCTGCCCTATAGCATCGCCCTTCTTCTTCTTCTCCTCCTCCTCCTCCTCCTTTTTTTTTTTTTTTGTTTGTTTGTTTTTCGAGACAGGGTTTCTCTGTGTAGCTTTGGAGCCTATCCTGGCACTTGCTCTGGAGATCAGTCTGGTCTCGAACTCACAGAGATCCGCCTGCCTCTGCCTCCCGAGTGCTGGGATTAAAGGTGTGCGCCACCAACGCCCACATCACCCTTCTTGATCTGATTGCTTCGAAATGTCCAGACGAAAAGCCCAACATTCAGTGGTACTTTAGGGAAAACTTTTAGGTTGACCCTTTCATTTCTTTCAGATGAATTTGAGTAAACTAATTTGGAATCATTTCATACCAGTGCAAATATCTTTAGTTGTCAGTGTATATTTCCTTTAATCAAAGACTTCCTCTCATAATTTTTGGTGTTGTTTTTATCCAAGACAGGGTTTCTCTGTGTAGTCTTGACTGTCTGGAACTCTCTATGTAGATCAGGCTGGCTGATCCACCTGCCTCTGCCTCCCAAGTTTTGGGAGTAAAGACCTGCACCACCACACTTGGCTTTTCTTCTCATAAAATTTAGAAAACATTGACAACAAATTTAAATTTCATACAAGAAAAAGGCACCTTCCACCAGTCCTGACAGCCTGAGTTTAATCCCAGGCCTCGAGGGGTGGGAGGAGAGAGAAGTCTTCTGAAAGTTATTCTCTGACCACTTGTGCTCTGTGGCTTGGAGCATCCCCACCCCACACACACACAAATAAATAAATACAGTGGTGGAAAGAGAGAACTGAGATCCAAAAATTGTCATCTGACATTCACACACATGCACTCTCTCAGACTTGGTTACGTTTCTATTGCTAAGACAAAACAGCATCAATTTATAGAAGAGAACATTTATTTGGCTTACAAATTAAAGTTAGAGTCCATGATGGCAAAGTAGAGACATAGTGGCAGGAAGAGCCGAGAGCTCACAACCTGATCCTCAAGCAGGAGGCAGAGAGAACACACTGGGAATGACATGGGTCTTCTGAAAGTTCAAAGCTCCATCCCCCAGGGACACACCTTCTCCAGCCACATGTCCTAATCTCCTGAACAGTTGCACCAACTGGGAACCAAGTATTCAAACATATAAGCCTATGGGGGCCATTCTCATCAAACCACTCTCTCTCTCTCTCTCTCTCTCTCTCTCTCTCTCTCTCTCTCTCTCTCTCTCTCTCACACACACACACACACACACACACACACACACACACACACACGAACATGTACACAAAGTTTGTATGTGAGAGAAAGCAAGTTAAAAACAAACAGAACGTGGCAAGATGGCTCAGCTGGTAAAGGCACCTGCTGCGCAGTCTGAGGACCCGTGTTTGATCCATTGAACCCACATGTGGAACGAGAAAACTCACTCAGGCATGGTGTCCTCTGGCCCCCACATACATGCTTCAGCATGTATTATGCAAACAATAAAAGAATGTAAGTTAAAAATGTGAACCCAAATGCCCATAAATTGTTGATTGGCTTGCTTACTAATTTTTGGTGACTGTGCAGCTAAATATGATCTACCAGTCACTGTAGAAGACAGATTGATGCTTGGAGCTGAAAAAGAGAAGCAGCATAGTTCAGTTAAAACAAATACTCTCCAGAGCATGGTACAGCCAGAGGATGGAGAACTGAGACCAGCAGCTGTAGCGCGAATTCTAATTGTTCTTAATAGTAAAAACCCAGAGACAGACATTGGGGTTGTTATTCTTTTGTTTAAAAAGAAGAAAAGAGAAATATTGAGACAGACATATTGACTATAAGTTTATTATAAGGCCCGGTAGAATGGGGAGACTAAGAAGAGGAACAGGGTAATGGCTGACCGCCATGGCCGGTCGCCATAGACAGAGCGGGGAACAGAGAGACGGGGGGCGGGGGGGAGAGACAGAGAGAGAGAGAAAGAGGAGTAAAGGGGCAGGAGCCTATCTTTTAAAGGGGTCCTCTGCACCTGCGTGCAGACTTCTTTCCCATGGAACCTTGGGCTGACCAGGGTATTGCCTGAGTGGATTCCACCAGGTAACAGGGGCAGGCCAACATAATGCCTGAACCTTTCAGGGGTGAAAGATTGGAAATGCAAAGCAGCCAGCCACTAGAGAGTTCTCACCTCTTATCAATTCTGAGACCGAAAGGGAGATCCTGTTCTCAGACTGCATCTCCAGACTGCATCTGTCTCCACCAAACCTCAGGCTGCACTGAGCTCCTGTCCTCTCCTTCCCTATATTCTCCCTAGTGCTGGGATTAAAGGAGTGGGATCCCAAGTGCTGGGATCACCTTTGTGTGAACTCTGTTTCTCTTTTAGATTGGATCAATTTCAAGTGGCTCAAGGTGGCCATGAATTAACAAGAGATCTGTCTGCCTCTGTCTCTCGAGTGCTAATGAAGGAACCGGCTTCCCTTTCGGCAGCCATAACAGCCGAACATGTGCTTCTATGACCTTGACCTAGTCACTAGAAAGTCAGATGCCTGTCTCGTGACAAGGAACCAATCAGAAGTTAGCTGGTGGCGCTATGCTTTACGACCCTGGGTGTGCTTTACGGACAAGCGCACAGCAATGACGTAGAGAGCATAGCAACCACCCTGGGAGGGCCTATGAGCCATAACAACCAGTTGACCAATCAACACAGGGCAAGCCCTCCAAGCCTGGAGGCACACCAATCATGAGCCTGTGCGTACCCCTAGACACTCCCCTTACGCTGCCCTATAAAGATCTATGCGCAGCAGCTTCAAGCCGTCTTTTCTAGCCGTCCGCCATGGCGGGTGGGTGAAAGACCCGAGCTAACATGGGGTTAACTCGTTAAATTACAATAAAGCCTCGTGCAGTTTGCAGCAAGCTCTCGAATCCGCCTGGTGATTGGGGTGACCGTGAACGTGGCCTGGGACCCCGAATACTTGAGTTTTCGGGGGTCTAACAATATCATACTGATACATGTATATAACTGAATAAAAGAATAATGGTGGCGATTGACAAACCACGCAGAAGGCTTCTGGACAGTTCATGTAGATTCTCTGCTCTCAACATGGAGAGTAGCTTCCCTCTGTTCCCGTGTGTGCTGCGCATCGTGGCTTCCTTCCAAAGAGTTCAGTATAGAGTGAATGAAGAAGAAAGAGTAACGTTACAGAGGAAATCTGGAGTATTAGTAACGATTTTGTTGCTGAAGAAACCACAATGGCCAAAGGCACTTAATTGGAGATCGTGTTTATCTTGGCTTAAGGTAATGAACAGAGTCTCTCATGCTGGGGAAGACATGGCATGACGGTAGGAGCAGGAAGCTGGACGATCATGTTTTCATCCTCACACAGGAAGTGAAGGGCACAGAGGAAGCAGGATGAGGCTGTAAACCCTCAAAGCCTATTTTATTGGCTTACTTGCTCCAGCAGAGTTGCATCTCCCATAATGTCCTCAAACAGCGCCACCTAGGGATGAAGTGTTTAAATACCTGAGCCCATGGCAGATGTGTCTCACTTAAACCACTACATCCGAAGAGCTCATCTCCAGGCGTCACAGCGGTGAAGCGTGCTGACCTGTGGATCCTCGATAAAATGGGATGAAGATTTGACCCGACCTCTATGGGCCCCTCCTCCTAACCCATGATCCCAATTTAATCATGAGGAAAAAAACTTCAGACAAATTCCAGGGAAGGGCCTTCCAATAAAACGCAGACGTGCTATGAACACGTCTGTGCAGGGAAATCTGGACTGGAGCGGCACGCCTATGGCACCAGCACTCTGGAGGCTGACACAGGAGGGTCACCAAGGATTTGAACCCACTCTAAGCTACATTGCAAGTACCAGGCCAGCCTGAACAAAAGTCTATCTCAAAACAACCAAACAAAAACAAAAACACCAGGGAATCTTTGCATGCATCACAGGCAAGAGAAAACTGAGGACGCTGCAACACAGCTTGATTACTTCCCGGATAGAAACCCACAACGGACACTCAGACATTAGGAGAAAACCAAGGGAATCAGAATAAAGGATAGACTTTGGTAACAGTGGTATGGCCGGGCACACAGGGGCCTGAGGCAGGAGCCTGGTCAGCTTGGGCTGCATAGTAAGACTTTGTCTCAAGGAAAAAGTATTGATATTTGTGTACTAAATGCCACAAATATACCATACAAAGATGTTAATATGTGAAACTGGGTGCCTGATACTAAGGGATGCTGTGTGTGTGTTTTAAGTCTTTCTTTGAATATAATTTGTTTTAATTTATTTTTAATTGGGGGGGGGTTCAAAACAGGGTTTCCCTGTGTAGCCTTGGCTGTCCTAGAACTTGATCTGTACACCAGACTGGCCTTGATCTCACAGAGATCTGCCTGCCTCTGCCTCCCAAGTGCTGAGATTAAAGGCCCATCCCACCACTGCCTGGCTTTATTTTTTAATTTTTAAACACACACACACACACACACACACACACACACACACAGAGTTTGCCTTTATGTATATATGGCACCATGAGGCCAGAAGAAGGCGTTGGATCCACTAGGACTGGAGTTACAAATGGCTGTGAGAGGCTGTTAGTGCTGGGAATCGAACCCAGGTTCTCTGGAGGTGCAGCAGATACTCTTAACCACGGAGCCATCTCTGCAGTCCCCAAAAGTTGTTTTTTAAAGTCTATCAGGAAATTCTGGGTTTGATTGAGATCCTAACTCAAGGAATAAGGTAGAAGACCCCTTGAGGATTGTTCTGGGGGTCAACCTTGGGTCTACATGAGCACTCACCCTGTGTGTGTCCAAACATGTACTAGCATGCAGACACACATACGTTACACTCACATGCAAAGTAAAGTCTATTAGAAAGTAGCCGCATAAGCAGTACTGTAATTGCAGAGGTAGGAGGAGTTAGGCTATCCACAGCTACATAGCAAGTTGAAAGCCAACCTGTGCTCCACGATACCTTGTCTTGAAACACCAAAAATAAAAAGTAAGGGTCTGGGTGTAGTGACACTCACCTGTAATCCTAGAACTTGGGAGGTTCATATCAATATAATGGGTTTTTTTGTTTGTTTTTTTGCTTTTTTTTGTGGCTAGCCTGAGCAACATAAAATATTGTCTGAAAAAGATCTAAGTTGACTCAGTGCTTAAGACTGAATACTGATTTTGTAGCACCAAATTCAGTTCCCAGTACCCACATGGGCTGCTCATAACTGCCGGCAACTCTAGCTTCATTGACTAGAATAAAAAAATAAAACATTAAAAATACCCAATAAGACAAAAAACAACCCCTGGAAAAATATGTATGTGAACATAAGAAGATTAGGGATAAGAGGATGCTATTTGTAGAGGTACTTCAGTGTGATCTCACCCTCTGCATTAGACAGACGCTGGGCACAGGTGTGACAGAGACCACAGCACGCTTATGTCTGTATTGGTGAATCCTGATGATGCCCCTGTTAAATGACTAAAACGTCCCATATAAATTATAAAATACTTACACATTATATACCTTAAGCCACTGTGGACTATTCTTTGCCTAGTTTACATACCTCATGATGGAATCAGGGCCTTGCTTTTGTCCATGTGACTCACTTTAGACTTGAAAGTCTGCAGTTCCTGCTAGTCTTTCCCAACCTCTTGTCAAGCTGACATAGATAACTTCTTCCCCTGTTTGATCTTAGCATTTGTGATGGATAAATAATTGATCAACATAGGGATTCTGGCAATATATTTAGCTTCTGCTCAGCACTATACTATTTTTAAATGTCCTAGGGCATTAACTCAGAATGTTCATCAAAAGGCTGTCAGCTGGAAGCTGAGACTGTGAGAAGTGACAGGTCTGCTTTAGGAAACCCCATGAGAGCAATGGCAGTTGTCAGTTTCACCGCTGCCTAAAGAATTGGTCTACCTTGTGTTTTATAAAAATCCTATAAACATGTCTCTCATAAAAACATAATCTCTTTGAGGGCAGAATCTTTCTAATCTCAACAGAATCCAGCTAGGAAAAGAAACTTCAAAATTAAGTTGAAGAAAAAAATAATTAAAGTATTTAAATTTTTGTTGTGGGGCACCTGAGTTCAAATCCTCAGGACCCACATAAAGCCAGGGGTGGTAGTGCCCATCTGTAATCCTAAGAAGAGATGGGAGCTGAGACAGAAGACTCCCCAGTGCCCATAATAGTGCGCACAGTACTGAATAACAAAAGAGACCCTGTCTCAAAACAACGTGGATGGTGAAGCCGACACCAGAGGTTGTTCATTGCCTGACCTCCACACATGTACAGGGGCATGGGTGGCCAACCTCTCACATGCACACATGTGCACACATGCATATGCCATACTTACACATATATGTAAGATAAATAATACATACATACATACATAAAATTTATTGTGAGCTGGGTGTGGAGATGTACTGCCTGTAATCCCAGTATTTTGAAGGCCGGAGCAAGAATACCAAAGTCAGGATTATCCAAGACTATAATGAGTTCAAATCCAGCTTGGGTTACATGAGACCTTACAATCCTCCCCCCAAAATAGATAAAATTAAATTAAAACAGCAAAATCAAATTGGGATAAAATTATTTAATATGCTAATATAATGTGTTAGACCCCCGGAAAACTCAGGTATCCGGGGTCCCAGGCCACGACCACGGTCATCCCATCACCAGGCAGATTCGAGAGCTTGCTGCAAACTGCACAAGGCTTTATTGTAATTTAACGAGCTAACCCCATGTTAGCTCGGGTCTTTCACCCACCCGCCATGACGGATGGCTCGCAAAAGACAGCTCCTAGGACCTCCCAAGAGATCTTATAGGGCAGCGTAAGGGGAGTGTCTAGAGGTACACACAGGCTCACGATTGGTGTGCCTCCAGGCTTGGAGGGCTTGCCCTGTGTTGATTGGTCAACTGGTTGTTATGGCCCATAGGCCCTCCCAGGGTGGTTGCTATGCTCTGTGCGTCATTGCTGTGCATAGCGCCACCAGCTAACTTCTGATTGGTTCCTTGTCACGAGGCAGGCATTTGACTTTCTAGTGTCTAGCACAAGGTCATAGAAGCACATGTTCGACGGTTATGGCTGCCAAAAGGGAAGCTGGTCCCTTCAAATGTAAATATAAGGTAATATAAAATTAATATAATGTAAGTATACAACTCAGCATTCACTATTGGAACAGCATTACACAGCCACTTCATACCTATTAATAACTTCAATTTTCACTTACACCCAGCCTTCGACAGCCACTGTTCTACTCTTTAGATACCTCATCTTATTAGTTACTTGCTTACTGCTGTGTCAAAGGAAACTTAAGGAAGGAAGTGTGTATTCAGTCTTCTGGTTCCACAGTACGGTCCATCATGGCGGAGAAGGAATGGTGACAAGGGCTTGAGGGAACTGGTCCCATTGTATCCCAAGTCAGGAAGGAGAGAGAAATGGATGGGGCGCTCGGTGCTCTTTCCCCTTTTACTCAGTTCAGGACCCAGCCCATAGCACCACCCAAATTCATGGTGGGTCTTCACAATTCATGATCAGAATCTAGATAATCCCTACTGATATTTCTGGAGTCCAGAAGAGCAGGCTTCAAATTCAATCAAAGATCAGTTGGGTGTCCCCATAGCCTCCATGCCACTATGTCCCCTTGTAGGCTCATCTTGCCTGGCACCTTGGGATTAGCATTCACTGTTTACTACTGGATAGTAGCATTGATGACTACCCGGTGGTCTTCATAGTCTCTACCAACACTATGAAAGCTGGCCAGCCGGGAGGAAGTTTTCAGGTCAGGTCCCGCTTGGTGTGTCTGTGTCCTGTGTCTTTGTATCTTCATCTTTAACAAGGTGTGTTACAACTTTAACAACAGGCTCTTTTTTTTTTAAATCAATTTTTATTTGAATTAGAAACAAGATTGTTTTACATGACAATCCCAGTTCCCTTCTCCCTCCCGTCCTCCCCACCCCCCCCCAACTAAAACCCTACCTCTCACACACCCTTTCTTCTAATCTACACCTGACTCAACCTTCCTGCTCCCTCAGGACCTCTGCATCCTTCCTCTTCTCCCCTTCTCACTCTCGTAGCTCCCTCCCCCCTCTTCCCGAGCTCTCAATTTGCTCAGGGGATCTTGACCCTTTCCCCTTCTCCAGGGGAACATGTATGTCTCTCTCAGGGTCCTCCTCAACGATAGGCTCTTATCGTGTAGTTCGGGTGGACAACCACAAGCAACAGCAATAGCCTCTGCTGTTTTGGGTCTGCTCCCTCCTCAACCAGCAGCTCCTAGAGGTATCCCACACCCTGGCACTGAGTGAAAGGTTCAGGCTTTGACGCTGATAGGCTCTACCTCCTTAAGAGACAGACCCTGCCCCCTGACACAGTCCGGCACGCACAGGAAAACTTGCTAAGTCATCGCCACGTCACCCGCCATGCATTATGGCCTGCTGAGGACTCTGGGCATGCATGGAACCTCAGTGCGCACGCGCAGTCTTCCCTTTAAAAGCTCCAACTTTTCTCTCTGCTTCCTCTCTACTCTCTCTCTGCTTCCTCTCTTTACACCTCTCTCTCTCTCTCTCTGCTCACTCCTTCTCTGCTCTTCTCCCACCTATGCTCTCTGTCTCTCTAAGGCGACTGGCCATGGCGGTCAGCCATTACCCCTGTTCCTCGTCTCTCTTAGTCTCCTTACTCTGCCTGGCCCGTAAAATAAACTAGTTAGCATGTCTTATCTTGCAGCTTTCTCTTTTCCTCTTTTTAAATAAAAACATAACACTGAGATTTTCAGTTGACAGCACATGTCTTCTGAAGACTTTACTTTGTAATGTTCAGATTTCTACATAAAGGCACCCACTGCACAATGATTCTTCAATGATGACCTGCACACGCAGTGAACACCATATGGCTTAGATGTGGGGGAAAACTGCACCATCAAGGTCTGTGTGAGTCCTACAGTAGCACAACAAAAGTGCCTAACGATATCTCAGAGCAGAGTCCACTGTTACTCCATGCCTGGCTGGGTTTATGAAAGTGAAGGGACCAGCTCCCCATTTCGGCAGCCACGACAGTAACACGTACTTGCCATAACCTTGCCTTGGTCACTTAGAGGTCAGACGCCTGCCTTGTGACAAGGAACCAATCAGAAGTTAGCTGGTGGCGCTATGCTTTACGACGGGGTGTACTTTACAGACAAGCGCACAGCAATGATGCACAGAGCATAGCAACCACCCTGGGAGGGCCTATGGGCCATAACAACCAGTTGGCCAATCAACACAGGGCAAGCCCTCCAAGCCTGGAGGCACACCAATCGTGAGCTTGTGCGTACTCCTAGACACTCCCCTTACGCTGTCCTATAAGATCTCTCGGGAGGCCCTAGGAGCTGTCTTTTGCGAGCCATCCTTCATGGTGGGTGGGTGTGAAAGACCCGAGCTAACATGGGGTTAGCTCGTTAAATTACAATAAAGCCTCGTGCAGTTTGCAGCAAGCTCTCGAATCTGCCTGGTAATTGGGGTGACCGAGGTCGTGGCCTGGGACCCCGGATACCTGAGTTTTCCAGGGGTCTAACAAAAGAATAAGCAGAACTTTTCATTCAGGTTAATTTTACTCAGCCCCTACTCAGGGCAGAACTGGAACAAAACTAAGAATAGCATAAGTCAGAGGTACCTCTGCTTCCTGTTACCCCGGAGACATTGTAGCTTCCTTTACAAGCACCTCCTTTCCCTAAAAATGACAGGGCTTCTTTTACAGCACACTCCACAGGTATGCTGGTATGCTCAGGTCTTTATCACACAGGTGTTCAGTATGAGTGCACACAAGACCCATGCCTAGCTTCCTAACTGAGGGATTGCACCCTGGTCTCTCTACTGGTGCCCTGCTGAGGATGCAAGCTTGACTGGGCCTAGGTATCCTTCACAAGAAGCCACACTGAAGCCTCTGAGGCTAAATGTGCAGATTGTCTTAGTCACTGTTCTATTGCTGTGAAGAGACATTACGACCGTGTCAACTTTTATAAAAGAAAGCATTTAGTTGGGGCTGCCTTACAGGTTCATAGATTCAGGGATGAAGTGAGGAAAGTGGCCTTGTGCCTAGAAAAGAAGATGCAGTGTTGTTCTTTGGAAAGTTTCAGAAACCAGGACCTTAGAGAAATGTTAAGTCATGCCGCAATCTGTGGAGGCCTAATGGCCATTTTCCTGATGCTGTTTTTTATTCTTCTCTATTGCTTAGAATAGGGGATGAGAGTCCCTTGGTCTATGCCAGTGTCTTTATAAAAGTCCCTTTTGGCGTGTGCACTTAACTTAGAAAAACTTCTAGAACTTGTAATGAGATAGCCGGCATTCATTATTAAGCAGTCACTCAATATGCCAGGTGCAGGGGTGCACTCTTGTCCTTGTCTGCCCAGAAGCCTTCTACAATTTGAGAGCATCTTTTTTATTATCCCGAGTCTCAAAGAATATTAACTAGAAAGTTCTGTGCTGTACTTACTGTTTGGAAATATGTGTTGTAGTGGTTTGCATGAGGAATGCCCCCCACAGAGTCACAGATTTGGATACCTGGGCCGTGGTTGGTGGTACTGTTTGGAGAGATATCATTGCTAGAGGAAGTACGTCACTGTGGGTGGGCAGGTTTGAGGGCTGTGGCTTTACCTCCCATTCACTTCTCTGCCCACCACGCTCCCTCTTTGTGTTTGCAGTTGAAGAGGTCACATGATCTCTCTGCTTCCCACACCAGCCCTCTGCTGCCATGCCCTCCCGCCAGCCTTTATGGATCCCCACTCTGGAACCATAAGCCAAAATAAATTACTTCTTCCATAAGTTGCTTTGGGTCACGTTGTTTTACCACAGCAATGGAAGAAGTAACTAATGTGCTCGCTAGTTTTTATTGGTGGTGTCAGAAGCACAAGGGCAATTTTATTAGCATTTAAAAGAAAGACCGCAGGGCAGGCGAGAGGTGAACCCTCAGAGGGTGCCCTGAAGAAGACAATAGAGGAGAGAAAGGAAAAAGCCACGCTACTTAAATTAGCCCAAAGGTCAGACACGTGGTAGACAGGTAGCAGCTACATGACAAGGGAAGCTTTTGAGAGAAAGCAAGGAGGCCTCAATGTTAGGGGGCGGGGAAGCACCAAGTGTTCAGTGGAAAACACACTGCTTTTCTGAGTAACTCAGAAAAGCTGGCAAACGTATGGCTTTTGCGTGGCTTTGGTCACTAAGCTACTGTCTTAGTTGCTGTTTGATGCAGGGTTTCACATGGCTGAGGCTTGCGTGGGACTCTGTGTGTAGTCAAATGCGGTCTTGAACTGATGCTTCTGTTCTGCCTCCAGAGTGCTGGATGACAGGTGTACCTGCCATGACCAGCTTTTGTCTGCTCTGATCTGAACATGGTTGGTTCCCTTGGAACTCAGGCTGGAAGCTGATTGCCATGGAGGTGTTGGGAGGTGGCCCTTTACTAGGTGACTGGTGTGTCCAGAGGGATCAGTACCTCCCTGCCGGGCTGACAAGGTGGGATGTTGTAAAGGAAGGTCACTCCTTGAGCTTTGTCATGTTTGAGAACATCTGCCTGGCCTTCTTCTTTTCCACTATCCATAGTGCACAGCCTTGTCCTGTCTTGGGAGTCCAGCACCTACAACCAGGAACTAAATGTCCTTCTTTCCTTTATAAACGATCTAGGATCTGGTATTCTTAAGAGACCATGGCTTAGGCACTGGTGGTCTGAGAGAAATGTCCTGCATAGGGTCCTGTATTTGAACATTTGGTGCCTAGCTAGCATTGTTATTTGGGGGCTGGGTGGTTAGAAGGTTTGGCCTTGCAGGAGGAAGTACATCCCTGGAGGTGGGCTTGAGAGTTGCTAGCCTCACCCTACTTCCAGTTCACTCCGTTTTGCTTGAGCTGTGACCTCTCAGCTTCCAGCCCCTTCCACCATGCCTGGCACTTGCTGGCATGCTTTGCCACTGTGATAGACTCTTCTCGATCTGCAACTGTAAGCTGATCTAAATTCTTCATTGTGTAAGTTGCTTTTGGTCCTGGGGTTTTATCACTGCAACAGAACAGTGACTACTACTGACTTTTAAAGGACTGTGGAAGACTTTGGAACTATGAACTAGAAAAGTGGCTAAGTGCTGTTAGCAGAGTGCAGAGGGCTGTTCTGATAAAGGCCTGGAAGACAGTAGTGCTGAGAGTAACGCAGATGGTAGAGGCCTAGCTTGTGCAGTTTCAGAGAGGAACAAAGTCTACATGAGCAACTGAGCTGGAGGCCATTTGTGTGGTTTCAGCAAATAACCTGGTTTTGTTTTCAAGCCACCATGCCAAATGAATGGGCAAGACCATAGCTTCTAGCCTCCCTTGCTATCCCATAGGGCAACAGTTTTCCTCTCTCATATGATGTCAGCAATTTCCCAGTCCTCCATGGCTAGGGAGAAAACAGCATGTCATCGGAGATGTCTTCAAGGGCCTTTGTTTGGCTGTGCCTTCCATTTCCCCCACCCTTGGGGAGCTCCCTTGGGAGACTCTTCAGCAATGCGGGTATGTCATACAGTCAGTGCACAGATGACTGAGACTGGGCATTATCACTGAGTTTTGGGAGCCAAGCAGCACAACCTCCCCACCTCCTTTCCCGAGAGAATCTCCTGTCTGTGCCTGGCATGTAATGGGTGTGCAATAAATGCTAGTTGAAGGCTTGGGAGATGGCTCAGCAGGTACAGATGGTTGTTGTGCAAGCCTGGCAACCCGAGTTCGATCCCTGGAACCTACATAAAAGGTGAAAGGAACAAACAGACTCCACAAAGTTGTCCTTTGACCTCCACAGGTGAGTGGTGGCATGTGTGCCCGCCCCCATCATGCACACATACATAATAATAAATAAATTAAATATTGTTGAATGGATGGATAAAGGCTTGAGCTTTTTAGGGTTCTTCTCATTGTAGGTCCACTCACAGGGCTGTCAAACTTTTGCCAAGCTTTTCAACCCTCGTGGTACCTCAGTAGGAGTTAGAAGACATCCTGGGAAAACAGTGACCCTAAAGTCAGACACCCTTTTATGGTTTGTTCCCTGGACTTCAATGCTGCAATTCTGTGTGTGTATGCTTGTGCAGGCCAGAGGTCAATCTCCAGTGTCTTCCTTGGTCATTATCCACCTTGTTTTTTTTTTTTTTTTTTATTTTTAAGTGGGATGTCTCACTTGGCCTGGAAGTCTCTGATTAGGCTAGGCTAGCCTGCCGGTGTGCTTCAGGGATGGCACACCTTTCTCTTTCTCCAGCATTGGGATTACCATGCTCAGTACTTTTTTGTGTGGGTTCTTAGGGTCTAAGTCAGCTCCTCATGCTTGTGTGGCAGGTACTTTCCCACCTGAGCCGTCTCCCCAGCCTAGCCCTGTAGTTTTTCACTGTGCTATAATTTCCTCCAATGCCCTGTGGTTTTCACTGTGCTATAATTTCCTCCAAACTTCTCTTGCATTTTGTTGTTTTTCTGGTTGTTTCTAATTGCAGGGTGGCTCTGCCACTTTCAGAAGATGTATAACTCAGGCCCTATTAAAATTTTATAAGATATTATAAGATAAGTGTAGTAAACAAGATGTAGGCTTTTAGAAAGAGTAATGCCACTTTCTGTTTATTTTTTATTCTTTGGCAAAGATGTTATTAAAATACTTTCTAAATGACTAAGAAGCAAGGCAGATGGCCAGTGGGGATAAAGGGAAACTGGTGGATGATCCACAAGCTGCATAGTTAACCCTGAACAATGGAGATGAAAGAAACACTCACCAAATGAGGCTGAACAGCCGCTCTGGTGGAAGGGCAATCCCATTTTCACCATTTATCTGTTTGTTCCCTGAGGCAAATTTCTCTTTATGTAAAGAATAATCAAGCACCTCATCAGGTGGGATGGAGCTTTTCTTTCACTTCTTCCAGGTCCTGGGGTTGTAAGGACCTGATGTCACAGCAGGAGTGTAGGCAGGACCAGCCTGAAAGTGTAAGCAAGGCAGGTGACCTTAAGAAGGCCTAGAGGGATTTGTGGGATGACTCAGTAAAACACTTGCCCTTCCAGTACCAAGGACTGAGTTTTGTCTTCAGAACTTGCCAAAAACAAAACAAAACAGTAGGGCATGGGGGGAGTGCACCTTCAATCCCAGTGCTGGAGAAGCAATGGCAGGATTCTTGGGGTCTGCTGGCCAGCCAGTCCAGGGCAATGGGGGACTGTCTCAAGGGAGGTGGGCAGCACTCGTGAGGATGACATTGAGACTGTCCTGCAGCCACACGGATGAACTTGCACTCACCTGTGTAAATATTAGAGCTGAGTCAGGGATTCAGACTGAACACTGCTGTGTACCTGGGCCAGGGTGAGCAAGCCAGAGTGGGTACCACTAGGAAGGTTCAAAGAACCTGGTGGCTTAGCAGGTTATGGCACCTAGGGGAGGCTAGCCCGTCTGGGCAAGGCAACAGCAGCCAGAAGTGTTTGATGAGATGCTTTAACTGGGGCATTCTGCTTCCAGAGCCAGCTGCATTTTGGAGGTGACCAGTCCAGAGGAAGGCAAGGGCTGAGCAATTCATACTGGATTCTGTAGGCAGAGAGGGAAAGCAGAGTTGCATACCTCCCTGCTGAGGAAAGGAAGTCTAGGGGGTAGTTCTCAAGGGTTCATCCTATTTCTCTTCCTTAGCTGACAATTCCTTCAAGGCATGGATAATGCTTGCCCGAAATATCTCCCTGGGAGAGGTGTAGGAGGTGGATATGATAAAACTATGCTGGATGAGATTCTCAAAGAATTAATGAAAATATTTTTTAAAAAGGTAAAAGTATCTCCCACTGTGAGATTTAAAAACACAAGTGTAAGAGCATAAATAAAAAGCAAAGACCAAGTTGTAGGCTCTCACTGTCTCTTGTAACAATGGCCTATAGTGGGCTGCTGTGCATCTGACCAAAGGGAACAGGCCAGAACAAGCCTAGCTCACTTTCCCGACCCTCCTACCTCCTAGGAACAAGCTACACACAGCAGCAGCTCTAAATCCAAGGAAGCTGAGTGCCCCTAGCATGATCTCATCCGTTCTGGAAGCTGGAATTCCTTGCAAAACACTTCTGCTCACTGGTGGGCAAGACTGTGCCAGTAATGTCAGGGCATTCCTTTTATTTCATCTTATTGTGCATTGAAACACACACAGAAACTAGGTGTGGTGGCTCAGGGCTGTGGCCCAGAACTCTGGAGGCTGAGGCAGGAGGATTGGGAGTTCCAGAACAGGGTGACTTATACAGTGGGTCTTCTCAAACAGCAACACTCCCCAAAACCACAGTAGCCATTGGAGGAGGAGAGAGGGGTGGAGTAGGGGAGTTGGGAGGAGAAGGGGGATCAGTAGAGTGTGAGGAGGACAAGAGAGTGTAATGGTGCCATCTAACAAGCTCCCCTCTAAACACTGTAATCTCAGCTGTGAGAGGTGTGGAGACAGAGGGGGACTGGGGCTTGCTGGCTTCAAGTTTAGCTGAGAAGCCCCCAGGGTCAGAGAGACCATCTGCAGAGAGTGACAGATAGAAGATACTCAACACCATCTTTGGCCCCTGAGCATAAGCAGGTGCATACATGTGAACACACACACACACACACACACACACACACACACACACACACACACACACACACACACTCACACACACACACACACACACACACTCACACTCACACACACACACACACACACACACACACTCACACGTACATATACTCACAAGACACCTACATAAACAAATACAGACATAAAATTTTACCATAAAATTAAAAAAAACAAAACAACAACAAAAACACCAAGGTAAACCAAGACTGGTGTACCTCAGTGGCAGAGTGTTTGCCTGACATATGGGACCCCTGGATTTGACACTCAGCACTGAAAAAGATAAATACATGAAATCTCTCCCTATATGAACTCTTAACTGGAAGTCAATGAACTACCACAATTAATTAAGCTTTTTTCCTCAGAGTGCTGCAAATGCAGCTGCTTTGAGATTTGTATTCATTAAATAATTTGTGCTTTGACATGGGGATCAAAGCAGAATAACTCAGGATGGGAGAACTCTACCCAATTTATTAAAATGCTGCTGGGAGGGTAGAGCGTGGCTCGGTGCTTAAGCGGAACTTGCAGAGGTCTCCAGTTCCTTTGGCAGCGCTCACGTCAGGCCACTTACAGTCACCTGATCCTCCAGCTCTACGGGATCTGACACCTCCTGGCTTCTGTGGGCACTGCACTCAAATGCACATATGTATACACAGACACACTCACACATAAACTAAACAAAACCAACAATCAGCCTTAACTGCAGCCTTTAGAGTGGTTCTGGGATTGCCTCCTGTTAGTTTTTGAGCTGTTTGAGCGGCAATGTCCTCAATGTCACAAGCATCATCAAAAACAATCGCCATTACCATCAACCAGTACAGGGTGAGATCTTCCCCATGCCTTTCGCTACGGCAAATGCTATATATGGTGACTGGTGTCATCTACACATTAACCCCATTTTAGAGACATGAGAAAGACAGACACAGGGAGAGCTAAGCTGTCCAACATCACACAGCCCCAAGAGAAGCAGCTGAAGTTCTGATGCAAATGGCCTGAGCCACACATCTTCAAATGAGCTGGATTTGTCATTTTAGCTATAATCCCCTCAAGGCCATCCTCCTGACTCAGCCTCTGAAGTGCTGGCTTTGCAGAGAGCTCTAACTCATTTCTCCAGACAGAAATATGGAGATTTACCCAAGGTCCCTGTACTGCCTGAAATGCCTCTGGTACCACCTTCTAGGGCAGCCGGGTCATTCATGTCTGAGAGGGTCTCTGCCTCCCCCACCTGGAGATCCTGTGGCATGGACTGGCATTCATGCTACTTTCTCTATACAAACCATCTTCCTTCTTATCCTACAGTCTACAGGGACTGATGGAGTTCTTCTCTGTTCATCTTAGGAACTCAGGAGTATCTCTAGAAGTCCTGGATCTTTCCAGAAGTGAGACCTGGAGGGATGGTGGTTGTTGGCACAGAACTGCTCCTGAGCTCTGCTCTAATCTCAGCTGGATGGACCTGTTGAGCACTAACTACTCTTGAGTGTGTCCTTCATTTTCACTTCTTTCTTTTTGCCAGCAAAGGGAAGCTGCTGAGCCCCAGGCCAAAGGACTCAAGCAGAACCTTGTCTTCCACCTAGTGAGAGCCAGTGCCCCAGGTTGTATTGTCTCTTGACTTTACGTGGATCCATCCATCCACCCATCCACCCATCTACCCACCCATCCATCCATCCAAGCTCTCAAGCTCTTCTTCAGCCACACACTGGCCTCTCTTTCAGTCTGTTTTGTGACCAGAGTTTGACCCTGGGCTTTATGGTCATATGATGGCAATTAGAAGTATCTTTGCATTTTTCTTTTACAGGCCTTCCTAAAGCTAATGTATGCACAGTTAAGAAGTATCCCTTTCACTCTTCCCGAGAGCCATAGCGACAGACAACTGCCCAACACTGCCTCCTAGTGTCTTAGGTAGATGCTGCCCAGAAGGGTGGATGTGAAGTCCTGGCTGTTTGGGTTTCAATTTTAGAGATACCTATGTACCCATTGTATAAATCGGTGGCTTTAAAAGTTTAATGGCTAAATAGATGCCAGGATTCCAAGCAATCAATGCTTGCCTTTTTATGACTAGGACTAAAATCAAGTGCTCTCCACCCTTCACCAGCCTGGAGGCAGGAGTGAGAGACCAAGTGGGAAAGGACGACCACTCAGGAAAATGCCACTTTCCCCATGCTTTAACAATGTCACATGAGCCCCCAAATGCTTCTAAGGATCACACCAGCATCTAAGGTGCCAAGTTCTCATTTAAACAATTCAAAATGGGATTGGGGACAGAGTGGGGGGTGCTGTGGATGTAATTCAGTTGGTAAAGTGCTTGCTTGGCACCCATGGAGTCCTGGGGTCCATTATCGCACCACAAATCTGCTGTTGGAGTGTACACCTGTTACCCTAGCAACCTGCTATTGGGGTGTGCACCTGTAACCCAAGCACACCTGATGGGTTGTGCACCTGTAACCCCAGCACACCTGCTGTTGGGGTGTGCACCTGAAATTCCAGCACACCTGGTGTTGGGGTGTGCACCTGTAACCCCAGCACACCTACTGTTGGGGTGTGCACCTGTAACCCCAGCACACCTGCTGTTAGGGTGTGCACCTGTAATCCCAGCACACCTACTGTTGGGGAGTGCACCTGAAACCCCAGCACACCTGCTGCTGGGGTGTGCACCTGTAATCCCAGCACACCTGTTGTTGGGGAGTGCACCTGAAACCCCAGCACACCTGCTGTTGGGGTGTGCCCCTGTAACTCCAGCACACATGCTGTGGGGGTGTGCACCTGTAACCCAAGCACACCTGCTGTTGGGGTATGCACCTATAACCCCAACACTTGGAAGAATGAAATAGGAGGGTTAGAAGTTCGAGATTGTCTTCAAGTTCAGGGTCATCCTCATCTAAATAGTCCAAGGTCATTCTCAGGCTAGCCTGGGATACATGAGATCTTATCCAATGATAAATGAGGAAAGAAGAGTTGTTTTTGTCTGTTTTTTGTCTTAGATTTTTTACTATTCTGAGTAAACTGTGCTGCAGCCTACTCTCCCCAACCCCTGTTGAGTGTAAGCGTGTATGCTCTAGCAGGACCAGAGTCTTGCAACTGGAGCTGTCTCTGGGCCATGCAATCCTGTGTACAACAATGCCTTACATTAATGATGGGACCACACTTGGCTCAAGGCTGTTCGGTTTCATGAGCTCCATCATGGATGTTGGTTTTGCCCTGAGACTGCAGATTATGTAGCTGGTCTTCTGGTGATGAGCTCTGCCACCTCTGTCCCCCTTCTCTTCTGTTTGTTTCCTTCCACACTCTGGGTTTGGTTTTGTATTAGGTATTGAGCTTGGCCTGAAACCAAAGTTGGGGAGGGAAATAGGAGAGAGGCAGAGGTGGCATCTTTTTACTCTCACCACAGTGTCCGAGACTAGGCCAGTGGGCTACCTTGGGAGGTCTTTCTATGTGGGCCCCTCCCTATCAGCAAAGTGAGGCCGTCAAGCTTTCTGTACGATTGCTTAGTGACCCTGCCCAGTTACTACGTTTCTTATTATGAAACAAATATTTATTTCTTGGGGTGGAGGTGGTGATGGTACATGTGCGTGGTATGTGTATGGAGATCAAAGGTCACCCTGTAGGGCTCTATCTGTTCCTTCCACCTTGGGAGTCCCATGGATTGAACCCGCTCCCAAGTTTATTCTTGGTACCAGATGTATCTTTGTTTTATTATTTGTGTACTTTTTTTGAGACAGGATCTTGCTATGTATCCCCAGAGGGCATATTACTGATTGTGTAGATCAGGCTGACCTCAAACGCACAGCAATCTTCCTGCCTGAGTAATGGGATTATAGTCATGCACACCCACCCCTGGATGGATCTTTAGTTTTTTATTTTTTTGTTTTTTTTGAGACAGGGTTTCTCTGTGGCTTTGGAGGCTGTCCTGGAACTAGCTCTTGTAGACCAGGCTGACCTTGAACTCACAGAGATACGCCTGCTTCTGTGCGGCCCCCCCCCCCCAGTGCTGGGATTAAAGGTGTGTGCCATCACAGCCCGGCGCTCCCCCGGATGTATCTTTAAATCCTCAGCTCACCTGCTGACAAACATAGGTATCAGGCATAAAAGTGTCTGGTGCTAGCTGCCACTTGGTTTAGGGGGCTGACCTGAACTCACCTCTGCCCTTAGACCACACATGCCCTCATCCCCTTCACTGTATCCCGCCCCCCCTCCTGCTTCCCTGTACACCTTACCCCCCCACACCTGACTGCCTAGAAGCACTGTGAGCATTGCACACTGTGAATGGATTCTGTGCAGCCCTCTCTCATCTTCATCACCAACTATGCGGTTAGTAGTGTATTTCTGCATCTTCCACTTGAGAAAATGGAGGCTTGTAGACCTCTGAGAAACCCCATTCCAGTCTGCATCCCATCGCTGCCTGCCTCCCAATCTTGTGACATCCTGGAAATGGGCATCAGCCTGGAATGATGGCTCAGTGGTTAAGAGTTCTGGCTTCCCTTCCAGGGACCTGGGTTTGATTCCTGGCCACCCTCTTGGTATCTCCCAGCCATTTGTATCTTCAGCTCCAGGGCATCTGATGGCCTTTTCTGGTCTCCGAAACTACTTTAACACACACGAGGCACAGACACACATACACAGAATAGAAATAGATAAATCTTTATAAAGAATACTCACCCTTCACGAATCCATACTCTTCTAGAGCGCATAGCACAGTTTTCATGGACCCCTAATATTGTCTCATTTCTCACCTTGAGACAGGGTCTCTTGTAGCCTAACCTCCTTAAACCTCGCTATACAGCCAAGACTGAGCTTGAATTTACTCCTTCCTGCCTTCACCCTCCGCTTGCTGGGCTTACAGATGTACACCGCCACATCTGCTTTACGTGGTGCTGAGGGTTACAGTCCGGGCTTTGTGCACACTAGGCAAGCACTCTTTCAACTGAGTCATACCCCAAGCACAGATCATTGCTATTGGTAATCCTCACCTTCCTGTTTTTATTTTAATCCATCTTAGAAATGACTGTCAGACCCACCTTCCTGAGAAAAACTCAGCGCCTACCTGTCAGATTAAAAAAAATCACAATGTTTGGTCTTCCCCCTCTGCAGCCCTTTATGCTTCTTTTGTGGAATCCTCCTTAAAAGTGAATAGGACCTGAGATAGTGTGAGGGCTCGGGAAGAAAATGCAGCTAGATTTCACAAGTTCTTCCATATAAACACACACACACACACACACACACACACACACACACACACACACACACACACTAGCTCACTGGACATCTGCCCTTGGATAGAATTTGAGGTGTATTGCTAACATTTTTTTTTTTTGCAGCCCAATAATGAACATTTCCAACAACCTCTCCAACCCCCCCCTCCGCCCCCAATGACCCAGAAACAACTGCTCAGTGTCTGTAATGAGAAAAACCCTGTAGCTGAAAGCAGGAAGCCTTTTAATGACCATAGAATCACTTTGGAGAAGTTGCCTTAGGGCCTATGTGAGAAGGAGACAGATCCTCACTCAGTATTAGAGCCTTAACGTACAACCACCACTGCCCTCCTTGTTTGGTTGGATTCATTAAGCCCTTGGTTTCCAACCCTTTTGTTGGTGGTTGAGGTAATACACACTGAATGGCACCTTTCTCCTGCTACCCATTTGATTAGCTTAAAATGACCTCATGCAATTTTGACACACAGTGAGACTCATGCTGATGTCATCAAATCCTGTTGGATGCCTTGATGCCTCCTGGCAATCAGCACCTGCCCAGTGCATCAGCAGAGCTGTTCTCAGGGGTCTTTCATTCTAGTAACGCCCTTTTCTGGATATTGTACAAGAGGCTTTGGATTTAAGCTAATTGTCTGTGTTGATGTATTAAGCTTTTAAATCTTGGATACAAACAACTTGTTGGGAATGAACTACCTCCTTTTCTACCCAGCAAGATCTCAGAACTAATTTGTGCTGCTTCGAGAATGCAATTCAGTGTCACTGCTTTCGGCTTTATTTTAATTCTGTGTGTGTATGTGGGTATGTGCACAGGAGTGCAGGTGCTCTTAGAGAGTGGAGGTGCTTCCCTAGATGAGGAGTTACAGCCAATTGTGAGCCACTTGATGAGGATCCTGGGACTCGAACTTGCATCCTCTAGAAGCAGCACTCTCTACTGAGCCATCTCTCCAGCCCTGCTTTCAGTTTTTTTGGGACAAAGTCTCATTTTGTAGCCTGGGCTGGTCTTGAACTTGCAGCAGTCTTCCTGCCCTAGCCTCCCAGCTGCTGGGATTACATGTACGAGCCACAGTGCCCTGTGCTAGTCAGGTTCCGTTATGAGTTGTTATCAATACCTGTGTGTCTCCCTCATCCCATAAAGGCACTTTAACACCTACCATCTTGTTTGATTGTGTGCATTGCCCCTGACAGATGCACATACACCCACACAGAAACAGACATATACAAACAAACAAATAAGAAAGCACAAATGAAAGAAATAAGTCAGAGGACATAGCTTAGTTGGTAGAGTGCTGGCCTAGACTGCCCAAAGCCCTGGGTTTGATACCCAGCTCTGCATAAACCAGGAGTAGTGGCTTAATCCTGGGTTTAATGCCTAGCGTGGTATAAAACAGTCACAGTGGTATACATCTTTTATTTCAGAACTGGGGAAGCAGAGACAGGAGGTGTGTGTAGACAGACTTTCCTTCAACTGCCAGGCCCCAAATAATGACACAGAAACTTTTAAATATGAAAGCTTGGCCTTTAGCTTAGGCTTGTTCCCAACCAGTTCTTACAACTTAAATTAACCTGTTTCTATTAATCTCCATTCTGCCACATAGCTCGGTTACCTCTCTGACCATGCTAACCTCTTCAGTGTCTCCGTGGCATCTCCCTCATACACCTAGATTCATCCTGAGTTCCTCTCTTTTCCCAGAGGTCCTGCCTATCCCCTCCTACCTAGCTTTTGGCCCTTCAGCTTTAAGCCAGTCTTAGTGACACATCTTCACACCGTGTAAACAAACATTTCACAACAAGGAGGACCAGAAATTTAAGACCGTTAGGCTAAATGATAAATTAGAGTTCAGCCTAGATTGTAGGGGATCCTATCTTGGAAACAAAACAAAAAAGTGTTAATAAATTAAAATAAATTTAAGGAATTAAGAATGGTTAGGTCTGAGATGAGAACACATAGCGTAGGGTGGAGAAAACAGCTGTTCACTAGCCAGGGGTAAGAGAGACCTCAGAGAACAAAGATGCCCCATGTCCCTGGACTTCACAACGTCCTTGGTCTATCTGCTGGCATTAATCTGTTACTGAGTTCTACCACACTTGAGGGCTGTTTATTTCTTTTGACTTAGTGGTGCCCCACCATCCTTAACATTTAGTAAAACCACTAAGAATTTGGCTTTCATGTAAAAATTTACTCTCTCATAGTTCAAGTAAGGAAGTTACAGACCCCAATTGTCATGAGAGAGGCATAGTCCAGCAACTGATGGAAGCAGACACAGAAACCCACAGCCAAACACCAGGCAAAGCCAGAGGAACCCAGAAGAAGAGGGGAAGAAAGGATTCTAGGTGCCAGAGAGGTCAAGGACACCAAGAGGACATGACTCACAGAATCAACTAAGCAGGGCTCATGGGGCTCCCAGAGACTGAAGTGTCAGTCACAGACTCTGTATAGGTCTGAGCTAGGCCCTTTGCATGTATGTCGTGGTTGTATAGTTTGGTGTTCCTGTGGGACTTCTAACAGTGGGAGTTGGGGGCATCTGATTCTTTTGCCTGTGCTTGGGATCCTTTTCCTCCAACTGGGTCGCCTTGTCCAGCCTTAATATGAGGGTTTGTGCCTAGCTTTATTGTAATTTGTTATGCCGTATTGATATCCCTGGGAGGCCTGTTTTTTTTGTTTGTTTGTTTGTTTGTTTTGGTTTTTTTTGTATGTGTGTGTGTCTGGCTGTCCTGGAACTCACTCTGTTGACCAGGCTGGCCTCAAATTCAGAGATCCACCTGCCTCTGTCTCTGGAGTGACTGGATTAAAGGCGGGCACCACCACCACCACCTGACTTTTTTTTTCTGAAGGGAAACAGAGGAAGTGGATCTGGGGGAGAGTGGAGGCTGGGTGGGGATACTGGGAGGAGTGGAGGTAGGGAAAACTTGGTTGGGATGCAGTGAATGTAAATAATACAATTAAATATATATAAAAAAGAAAGTTAGGGAGTACACTCATGTAGGGTCAAATCTGAGTCCTTGATTTAAGTAGGTGACCAAGGGCAGGCTCTTTCCACAAAGAACTCTTGTCTGGAAGCTTAGGGATACCGTGTTTATAAAGGTTTAGAAAGGAAAATGCTACAAACCCCACAATGACACAAAGGTGTAGGTCAAGGGAGCCTACTAGCATTTGATCTGGCTATTCATTCAGCAGATATTTTGTTTATACATTTGGTCTATGGTTAGAATCATGGAAAGTCCCAAGTGTGTTGCCAAGGTGGACATGACAGTCCAGGGGGTTAGGGACTGAAACGCACCTGAGCAGACACAAAATGTTGTCAAGGCAAAACCAGGACAAGATGGTGTTACCTTACTCACTTCTGTTCAAAAGTTGATATGGAAATTTAACAAGATCCAGATTTTAATTTTGGTGTCAATTACACAGGGGGTAAAAGTATTTACCAAGCAAGTCTGATGACCTGAATTTGATTTCTGGAATCCACTAGAAAGAGAACCAACTCTCAAAAGTTGTCCTCTACATGGGCACCATGTCACACAAGTGTCCTTCCTAAGAATATCATACACATAAAGTGAAAATAGTATGGACTGGTGGGCTATGGTGCCTAAAGTCTGTTATCCTATCATCTGGGGAAGGGAGGTGAGAGGTAAGTTAAGACCAGCCTGGGCTATATAGTATAAACCAAAAAAATTCCCCAAACCAGAGGTTGTAGCTACAGTTCAGTTGGCAGAATGCCTGTCTACACGATGGGTAAACTTGGTGTGGTTGTACATGCCTTAATTCTATTTAGGAGATGGCGGCAGGAGGATCAAAGTCCAAGACCATCCTCAGCTATATTGTGAGTCTGCAGAAAGCCTGGGCTGCATGAAACTCTGTCTCAAAACAATCAAATGAATAAGCAAACAAACAAATGGGCAAACAAGAAACCACAAAGACACAAAAATCCCCACAAGAAACCCAAGCAAAACAAACCATCCAACTCAAAGAATGACAAAAATACAAAAACAAAATAATGAAAGAAAAACAGCAATAAAAACAATCCAGGCTGGTTATGTGCCTTTGTGGGGCTCCTGATGCAGCTGTGTTGGCTACAATGTAATAATCAGTCACCTCAGCTGTTAACTGAGCATTTGTTTCCATTGTTCCCTGCACGCAGTGCCAGCAATGGAAGCTTATACCCGACAAGTGCATCATTGATTTCCAAAGCCTGCAGTAATCATTCCTCCACTTAACCTCATGACCTCCAAGATACAGTGACCGCAAAGGTACTGTTCTCTCTCTCTGGCAAGTGACAAATGGCAATCAGGACAAAAGGCCTTGGCTAATGCCTGTTTTCCAGCTAAAAACTGAGGTATGCCCAGATACAATCATTTCTGTCATCTTGCACACACTGCCCGGGAAGTTTTGTTGTTATAGAATCTTTATATTGAGTACTGTGCCTCAAGAGTACCAGGGACTGGGGATGTAGCTCAGTTGGCTGAGTGCTTACCTAGAATGCACGAAGCTCTAGGTTCAGTCCCCAGCCACTGCACACACTGGGGCATGCTGGCACACGCCTGTGAGCCTAGCACCTGGAGGTGGAGGATCAGAGGCTCAGGGTAATCCTTGGCTATGTAGAGAGTTAGAGGCCAGCCTGGGACACGTGATACTTAGAGAGAGAGAGAGAGAGAGAGAGAGAGAGAGAGAGAGAGAGGAGGAGGAGTCTGAAAGGTAGTTTACAGGAGCTGGCAAGGTGACCCAATGCCAAGCCCGATGATCTGAATTCGATTCTAGGCATATGATCAAAGGAGAGAACCAACTTCTGAAAAGATGTCCTCTGACCTCCACTGTGTGCCTCACTTTTCTTTCTTGATTTTTTTGAGACTGGCTCTCACGTGCCCCAGGCTGGCCTATATAGCTCCCTATGTAGCTGAGGCTGAGTTTGAATGCTCAATCGTCCTGCCTTCAGTTCCCAAGTGCTGTGACTACAGATTCATGGTACCATGTCCAGCGAAAGGCATTATTATTTTATTTCTGTGAGCATGTGTGTGTTAGCATGAGTGTGGAGGTCAGATAATGGTTTGTGGGAGTCAGTTCTCTCATTTCGCCATGTGGGCGATGGCAAGTGCTCGACTAAAAATCAATATTCTTCTGCAAACATTGTTGGGATGGATGGTGCGGCTTCCCTTAGGAAGTAATGGAAGATTAGTTGAATGTTATTTCTCTCCTGAAAGATTTCTCATTAATTAATCAAATCTTTGTGTTTTCCATTTGTCCATTGAAGTCTCTGACTAATCCCACATTGGCACAATGACTGACAACCATCAATCAAGAATCTATCAGCACAACTGTGAGGACAAGGCTTGTGAGTGGCTATTTTTAGTCCTCCCTCCCCCCCCAGTGGACTGACTATTTGGATTACTAGAGAGAGTAAAAGAAAAAGACATGTAATATTTTGATTTTAGTTGAGTAAGTTTCATAGTTTGAATTTCACAACCTTCCACTATTAATTTAAAAATGGTTTTCAATGATTAAGTGCCTCCAGGACGCCTCTGGATGTTCTCATAAAACAAAGAGGATCCGTGGTCCCATGATAGTTACGTTTCTTGGTTGTGAGGCTTATTAAGTGGAGTGATGTCTGAAATCATTAGGAATTTCCCTTCAAGGTGAAGCTGAGACTGTGTAATAAAAGAAATGGGAAATTAACCCGGGGCCATAGCTTAGTGCTGGAGTGCTTGCTTAGCATGTGCAAGGGTTTGGGTTCCTTCCCAACTCTAAGGACAAAATAAAAGGGGGAAAAAAGAAAGAAAGAAAATCTAGCTCACTGGTGCTTTTCAATATCTCTAAGGGCAGTTATTATAATAAATGGTCAGTTAGGATAACACCCTCCCCCCAGACAATAATTGACAGCAATTGGTAGGTTATATACCTGCCAGACTTCCTTGCAGAAGGGGACACTGGAGGCCTGGGATGTGGCTCACATGGCAAGCACAAGCCTCAGGCTTGGTCCCCAGTACTACATAAACCAAGTGTGCCGGCACCAGTCTGCCCCCTCAGCTCTCAGGAGGTGGAAACAGGAGGACCAGGAATTCAAGGTCATCCTCGGATTCATGGTGAGTTTGAGGTCATCTGGGGTTACATGAAACCTTGTCTTAAGAGCAAAGAAGAAAAAAAGAAAGAAGGGAAAAGGACACTAGAAATGGAAGGGACATTTGGGGTCCCTGGCTACTGCTGACAGGCAGGGAGGGGCTGCTGGGGACAAGATGTAACATGAAAAATAAAAGACCCAGAGGCTGATATTGGGGTTCAGCCTTCAAGCTGAATACCAGAAAAGCAAAGCAGCTGGCCACTGGCTTCTTACCTCTACCTCAGGCTGAATGGGTTAATCCTGTCTCCGCCAGCTCTCGCCAAGCCTCAGACTGGAACCTTTCCTCAGCGCGGCTGGAGAAGGAATGCCTCACACTGAATACTAAAGACCCTGCTTCTATCTTCTATATGCCTCTAGTGCTGGGATTAAAGCATGTGATCTGTTACTCTTTTAGACTGATTCAATCTCATGTATCCCTGGGTGGCTTTGAACTCAGAGAGATCCATCCATCTCTTAATCCTGAGTCCTAGGATTAAACGTGTGTACCACCACCTCCTAGCTTCTGGCTGCTGGGATTAAAGGTGTGTGCCTGGCTTCTGTGGCTTGTGGCTGATTTTTCTTTCTGAATCCTCAGGCAAGCTTTAATAAATCATAAATAATATATCACACAACAAGATAATTCTCAAACATCTTTAATTTCATTGTCTCCAGGAGTTTTTTTTTTTTTTTTTTTAAATCAGAATGAGAAATCTGTGCCCTCGATATTGGAGGGTGAACAGGCAGGGTTAGTGTCTTGTGTGTAGAAAATGGGACAGACTCAGGAATTCTGGTCCATTCTACTTCGTTCAAGCTGGATGGTGGTGGCTCATGCCTTTAATCTCAGCATTAGGGAGGCAGAGGCAGATGGATCTTTTTGAGTTTGAGGCCAGCCTGGTCTACAGAGCTAATTCTAGGACAACCAGGGCTATACAAAGAAATCCTGTCTTGAAAAACAAACAAACAAAACAAAAACAAAAACAAAACAAAACAAAACAAAAACCCACACTGACAATAACAAAAGCAAAAACAAATTGTTCAAAAAAACCACCTAACAACCTCCAACACTGGTTCATAAAGGATAGCCTCTGTCAGACAAAGGCTAACTTTCCCCTAGGATGGAGTGAAGAATAGCTCTGGAGGGGTGTGGAACACTGCCGAGAGACTTGACTGTTATCTTCCGAAGAATACAATGGGCTGTGGAATATTTAGAACATATTATCAGACTGATATTCAACCTGAGAACTGATCCTTTGGGGATCAGTCAGGACTCTCACAGGCCCACTTTCCCCAAGGCAGAGCTGAAGGCAAAAAAGATCTCTGAAAACAAAGATTTTGTGTTAAGTGTATGGTCAGCTTTTTGGCATAAAACTTAGTGAATGTGTGTGACTCACACCACCCTGGCATGTCCCCTTGTTTTCAGCAGCCTCTGTGCACAGGGCTACATGGCTGCACTGGCATCACACTGTCTTAGCGCATGTGGTCTGTGTAACAGTCTTTGCAGGACACCTGTGGGGAGTGGACACCTCAGTGCATGGCGCTTCAGGTTTCTGCACACTGCAATGTGTTGTTCATTTCCCTTCCTTGGTGACGACTTTTTCAGCAAAGCTATGTGGTTTGGATAGTGACAGGAAGTCAGGAAGCAAACTGAATTTGATAGCAGTCTTGGAGGAACTGTTTCCCTAAGATACGGATCTCATGAAATACTGAAAGGTTTTGGTCTTTTGGTCACAAAGCAAATGAGTCTTTGGTCTGTTAATATGTGAAATACAATGCACATTATTCTGAAGTAGTAATTATTTCGTTCTTTGGCATTTTATCTCTTGCACGTGTTTTACAATGACATTGGTGCTGTAATATGTCAGGGTCTCATTCTACAGCCCAGGCTGGCCTGGAACTTGTAATGATTCTTCTGCCTCAGTGCTGGGATTTCAGATAAGTGCCGTCACACTGGGTCCACACTCATTTAAACTTTTTTTTGTTGTTGTTGTTAGCTATTTTGTGCCACCATTTGCTCACTCCAGTGCTGAACTTCAGCCACCAGTGTAACGATAAATCTTTCCACCAAGCCACCCGAGCCCTGCTGCCACGTGGGCGCCCAAAATAACAACACACAGAGACTTATATTAGGTACAATGCTGCTGGCCAATGACTAGCATTTCTTATTTGCTAGCTCAGTCTTAATTATCAACCATAACTACTAATCTATATATTTTATAAGAACTTATCTTATTGGATGCCACTGGCAGGCATCTTCTCTTGCCCGGATCATATGGCAGCTCCACAGAGAAGCGAGGAGAAGGAAGAGAGCAATTTCCTGCTTGTCCCTGCTTTTATTCTGAGTCTGCCTGCTATGTCACTTCCTGCCTGGATCACAAGACTTCTCTTTACTACATTTCCCAGAATCCCCCTCGACTACTAATCCTGCCTAATTTGCTTCCCTATTGGCCAACAGTACTTTATTTAACAACCAATATGACAAACATACACAGAAGGACCTCCCCCATCACACCAGCGCAGGGACAGATATGGAGTGGCTGTTACTCATGGCATGCTGTCAAATGTCACACATCTTATGTCTGTCTGCTCAGTATTCCTGCCGGGTCTACAAGGACAGCATCCCTTGACCCCTGGTTACACAGATTAATGCAATGGATAGCCAAAAGGATGAGGACTGTGGCCAAGGAAGCTCATCAGATCGGTGCATAGCCAGCACATGGATGTCTATCTGTTTGTCACTAAGTCCCTACTCAGCAGTATACCCTCTCTGTTGGGGACACTTAGCATCGCTTTGCTCACTGACCATCTTTGCTTCTTTCTGGACTGAAAACGAGCGACCAGCCCTGAGCACTGTCAATCCTTATGGTGTCTTGGGAGCATGTTGTGTGGGTGGCTTGTGGGTATTTTAAAAACCTGAATCCAAAATGGGTCTCTAAACTCACCTCCTCTGTAGAACCAAATAACGGTGCCAATCTCAGGGTGACTGTGGGAACTACATGAAGTCACCTGTGCAAAGCACCGAGCGGAGCCATGAGTAAGCTTATAACTGGCTGTGGTAGAGCTCTGATGCAGTCCCTGTGACACCATGTATGTATGCACACCTGTGCAAAGACATACAAGTTACCCCAACCTAAACATGGATTGAGTCCCCAAAAGTTCACCTTACATCCCAGCCTTAGAAGGCATCTACTCATACAAAGAATGTCAGGGGTTGGGGATGTGCTGGCCTAGCATGTAGGAAGCATGTAGGAAGCCCTGGGCTGACTACCAGCTCTGCATAGCCAGGTGCTGTGGCGTCTTTCTATGACCCCAGCACTAAGGAAGTGGAGGCAGGAAGATCAGAGGTTCATGAAGGGAGTCTGAGGCTAGCCTGGGCTACAGATCCTGTCTGAGACATTTGTCCTGTGGCTCTTTCCTTCACGTTGGGTGTGCCATGGCTATCTTAGAGCAGCTGTGTTCACATCTCTTCTGGGGAGAGGATGGAGCTCACAGAGCTCAGGAGCCCTCGTGGATCCTCCTAGACCTTCACTCCTGAGGTTATGTGAGGGAAAGAGTCAGTCTAGGTGGGACTCCTCAGAGGGGTAGTGGCGTGTGAGTCCCTCACGCACGTGTAACTAACCCCAGCAAACTCTGGCTCACTAGAGTGGATCTGGATGGACTTTGGTCTGTTGGCACCCTCTCCATCTAGGGCGAATAATCTCCCCAGGAAAAGTCAGACAGCAACATTTTACCACTTGCTTACTCCTGCTACTATTTTTCAGGTAGATGCCAGGGATTGAATTCAGGACCTGGTGCAGGCTCAGCAAAGCTCTGCCACCATGTCCTGGCCTAGCCCTGACTACTATGACAGCAAGCTACAAGCACGGCCTAGCTCGTATCACAGCCTGGCAGCCGCAAGCAGGGTGAAGACGGGGAGGTGCCAGCCACCATACCTCAGGGCCTTTCTCCTCAGGAGTCCCTCAACTGCCTTAAACTTCTGGGCCATAGTTTTCCTGCTTCCAAAATTTAATTACTCTTTTGCAGCAGTAATTAAATTTTCAGCACCACTGGCAGTTGTCCAAACTTTAAAAAAATAAACACCCCCTTTCCTATCTCCCTGCACCCTTACTTACTGGCTCAGGAAATAGCAATTAATTTACAATGTGGTGAGTAAGCCCTGCAGCCCCTGCCCTTTCCAGAGCTGTTTATGATTTTAATGGATGGGATCTAGAATTTCAGCAATGACCCAGAGAGCAATTCCAAAACTTGCCTCAGGGGGATGTTAATCTTGACACTTCTTTCTTTTTCTTTTTGAGACGGGGTCTTACTATGCAGCTCCTCTGGCTGCCTTGGAACTCACTATGTAGCCTGTGATGGTCTCTGATTCAAAGATTCAACCACCTATGGCTCCCAAGCGCTGGGATTAAAGGCGTGTGTCACTATGCCTAACACCTTTACAGCATCCTTACAGGAGTGACCCCGGCTCCAGTTTCAGGTTGATGTACTCTGGGACTGACTACCCATGTTGAGAAGTTCAATGAGGTCATTTTCTTCATAGACTCGTCTGTTTCCGTTGATACCCTCTCTGAAGACAGGCTCTCACTCTGTAGTTCAGGCTGGCCTACAAGTGATGGAATCTTCCTGCTTCTGCCTCCCAGGTGGGTACAGGGATTATAAGCACTCAGTACCATGCCTCCTTTGTGTGGTGCTGGGGAGGAGCCAAGGGCTTCTTGCCAGCTAGGCAAACGCTCGACCAACCGAGATACATCGCTAGCTCTGTTTTCCATCTCTTGAGGCAACGTTTCTATATAAGAGATCTGTTAGGGGGCTCAGTGGGTAAAGGACACTTGCTGATAAGCTGATGACCTGAGTTGGATCCCTGGAACCCACATGGTGGAAGGAGAGAGCCAAGTTTCAAAAGCTGTTCTTTGACTCTTTGACAGACAGACAGACAGACAGACAGACAGACAGACACACACACACACACTCACACACACACACACACACACACACACACACACACACACACACACACTCACAAGTCCTGGAATTCTTTTCTGGAGAATTGTAAGACTGAGGGACTTTTAAATGCAGGAGCTCCTGGGAGACTGCGTCAGGTTGTCCATGCTTCTGTGGGATATGAAAAGCACAGTGTCAGGAGGCAAGGCTCTGGATAGCTGATGACTCAGGGACATAGGCTGTCCAAGCTCTGAACTGGGACACCAATTCTGAAAAGTAAAAACAAAATCTGGGGACAATGGAATGAATAATTCAATTGGGAGGTCTGCCAAGGTCCTAGAAGCTGGCAGAGCTCTGAAGAAGACTGGGAGAGGAAACTCACGGAGCCGAGAAAAGACAGTTGGCATTTCTGTGTCTCTGTCAGGCACTGACAGACATGGATAACCTGCTGCTCACCTCTCCCGGCTCAGGGAGGGTCAGGTAGGCTCTGGGGGTGGGGCCAGAGCAGTGAATAGCGCCTGCCTTCTGCTTTCCACAAGCCCTCCACTCTGTGTGTCTGTCTGTGGACACTGCCTCACTCTACCCAAGGCCATGCTATTGTATCTATCTTTCCCTTATTTTCAATCCAACAGTTTCAGAGATCTTTGTTTATGCCTGGGAGATTCTTTGTTAGTTCTATCAACCCTATAATCATCTGTCTATTACCCCACCCTGTGGCTCTCCAGTTAGTGTCTGTGTAGCCACCTTCCATACCCTTGTCCAGTAATACATGAACTGGATACACAGACCCATACAGATGCACAGACAGATACATACAGACACACATATAGATATGCAGGCAGAAAGGAATACATACACATGCATGGATAAATACAGGCACACGCATTGATGCACACACACATACATACACACACAAATACACATAGACATATGCAAATAGACACAAAGATATATATGTTTACACAGAAACACACACAAAATCTTATTTTTTTAGGACAAAAATACTGAAGACAAACATTGTGGCATGTGCCTGTTGTCTCAACATGCAGGAGGCCTTATTGAACTTAACAAGTTCAAGGCCAGACTGGTGTACAAGAGTGAGTTCTAGGCCAGTCTAGATTGCAGGCATCCTGTCTTGACAAAAATATCACCTTTGGTTGTTTCCTGTATAGCATAAAGTACCAAGGTTGTAGGGCAGAGCTGAAACCTTTCGATTTCAAACTTTCCTAGCCCCACGTGGCTTACGTGCCCATGTCTGTTTCCTCCTCCGGCTCCTTTCTGAGTCATCCCTGGCCTTAGACAGTGCTCCTCTCCCTCTGCCACTGTAATTATTTGACCTTTTTGAAGCTGGTCTCTCTGCTGTGGATTAGTACAGTCCTCGCCTTGGTGGTCCCTAGCGATCCCATTGTCTCTTCTCTGAAACCCCTTCAGCTGTCTTTCAGACCCAGCCACTCAGTCCACTGGCATTTCCTCAGAGACTTGATGACAATGATGCAGCACATAGGATTTTTTTTCAGAGTACAGTTGCATCTTGGAACTCCATGCCTTCACATTCTATGCTTCCATTACATGCAAACATACATACATACATACATACATACATCATATGGATATGTATACACACACATATATGGTACCTTATAACATATTCACTCCTCTGCTAAATAAAAATCACATGAGGCTATGGTTTTGGATTACACTCCTGCCTTGTGGCCTAATAAACCAAACAAAAACTTAAAATGGAGGGCCAACAAGATGGCTAATTAGGTACTATTGCTTGTTGCCAAACTGCAAGACCTGAGTTGCATCTCTTGGTCCCACATAGTAAAAGGAGAGAATCGATTCCAGTAAGTTGTCCTCTGACCCCCATATGTGTGCTAACTAATAACTAAATAAATGTACAGAAAAAAAGTAAAAACAGAGTTGCTCCTGCTAAAGCCACCAAACAGAAACGAAACGGTCAAGGGAGAATTCACTGTTCCAGTGAAGAGACTTGACAGAAAGCATACTGTCAGCTTAGTTTGGTCTTTGGGGATGCTAAGGTTTGGATTTGGTTTGCCATCAATGATTTCTGTGTTGGAATCTTGGTCCCATGTGATGGTGTGAACACTGTGGATTCTTTAAGATGTGAGGCTTAAACAGGAGACTGTGAGGTCGTGGGACACTGCCCTCCTGAATACATAACAGTCCCAAGGGCTACACTCCATTAAGAAAGAGTTGTGCCCTTTCATTTCATCTGCCACAAGGCTCTCAGAGGAGCCTAGGAGATTCTGAGGCCATGCCCTTGAACCACCATAACTGTGAGCTAAATCTGCTTCTTTTCTTTATGAAGGGCTCAGTTCCAGTCATTTTATTTTAGTAACAGAGATCAGACTAAAACAGAAGAGAAGGCACAATCCCTGTCCTCATTTCTGGTAACAAAGGGGATGTGGGAAAAGGCCAGTTGTTTTACTGTGGGGGAGGTGAGTGGAATGGTGCTCAAGTTAATCTTAAAACCCTACACCGTACCTTCAAATCCCATGCTTCCCTGAACACGTGTGTGTGTGTGTGTGTGTGTGTGTGTGTGTGTGTGTGTGTGTGTGTGTGTGTGTGTGTGTGTGTGTGAGAGAGAGAGAGAGAGAGAGAGAGAGAGAGAGAGAGAGAGAGAGAGAGATGTGTGTGAGTGTGGCTGTACCACAGAGCACAGCTCAGAGGCCACCTTGAGGTGTTGGTCCTCACCTTCTACCTTGTTTTGAGGCAGCGTCTCTTACTGCTGTGTGGATAAGTTTAGCTGGCCTGAGGCCCATGTGCTTCCATCTTCATATAAGCTGTTGGGATGTGTGCTACACCTCGTCTGACTTTACATAGTGTCTTAGCTACTGTTCTATTGTTGTGAAGAGACGCTAAGACCAAGGCAAACTCTTCTAAAAGAAGGCATTCAGTTGGGGGCTTGCCTAGAGTTTTAGAGGGTTAGTCCGTGCTCATCATGGTGGGAGGCAGACAGGCCTGGTGCTGGAGCAGTAGGTGAGAGCTTTACATCCTGACCCAAGCAGAGTGGGAAGAGACAGGGAGCAAGGAGAAGAGGGAAGGAGTGAGAAGGAGGGATGGAGATTAGGCCTGGTATGGACTTTTTTGAAACTTCAAAGCCTGCCCTTGGTGACATATGCTACACCCCTTAATCCTTTCCAAATAGTTCCACTAATTGGTGACTAAGCATTCAAATATATGAGCATATGGCGACTATTCTCATTCAAAACACCGTACATGGGTTCTGGGAATCTGAACTATAGTCCTAACAACTTGTGGTAATGCTTTATCCATTAATTCATCTCCAGCCCAACAAACAGGCTTTGAACACACAAATACACATGTGCTTATAAGCACATACACAGACACACATACACAAAAAATGGCAAGCTGGGGGTTACAGTTCAAGAACAGACTGGACAGCACAGGGAAACCCTGGCTCAGAAACAGCAAAACAAACAAAAATCAAGATAGCTGTGGCGGAGTCTTTACTCCAAGCCTAAGGCACTAGTGGTTTATCACAGCGTGGAATCTATAGACTTAAGAATTGTATTGTAAACCCAGTGTGCACACATCTTTAATCCCAGCACTCAGGAGGCCCCCAGGATCCTTTTGTCAGACCTCCCCAGTATTGAGATTGCAGAATGCACCCCTGCGTCTGATTTTTTATGTGGGTTCTGGGGATCCAAACTCAGGTCTTCACGATTGTGCAACAAATGCTTTCCCCACTGAGCCACCTCTCCACCCTCTGTGCTTCCTCTTAAAACATTCTAGAACGAGCATCAGCAAAGAGGGAAGGAACAATGCTCTCTCTAGCCACTGTCTACTCTCACCCCGTGAGTGCTTGCCCTTACAATGGTCTTTGCCCATTGTCCATCCTCCCTTTTGAGAGTGACCCCCACCTTACCTCATAATAAACTCTACCTAGCTTCTACACTGGAAGAAAAAAAAGTGGGCGTGGTGTTACATGTCTGTAGTCCAAGCAATTGAGAGGAAGAAGCAGGAGGGCAACTTTAAGTTTGAGCCCCTCCCCCCGCTATATAACAAGTTCCAGATCAGTCAGAACTGTGTGGTGAGACAAACAAAACAGAAAGAAAGAAAGAAAGAAAGAAAGAAAGAAAGAAAGAAAGAAAGACAAGAAAAGGAGAGAGTGAGCCCTAGGATGCCTACTCATCCAAACCTGTTGCTTGTGTGACTGAGCAATGGCAAGAAACCCAGGTCCTAGCCTTTGGCAGCACACACTGTCCAAATTGCTTGGAGCCCAATTATGCCATTCAGCAGTTTCACTCCATATTGGCAAAACGATTTTTCGGTTGGATACTACTTAGTATAGAGCACTCAGGCATTGCCTCATAGGAATTCATAGGCATTTGTTACTGGAAATAGAAAACATTAAAGAGCTAGAGAGCAGGAAAGGGCATCTGAAATCGCAGAGGGGCTGGGGCCACACTTGTAGGCTGAGCGTGTTTCTGGTCCTAACATTCTTTATACCTGTGTCGACCAGACACTGGTTTTCATAAGGATTCAGTGTTTTCCTGTTTCCTTTAGGGAGCAGAATTAAGGTACTCAGACGGAAATAAAATTTTAATCTATGCTAATGTTAGAACTCTGTGTCTGGTATTCTTATTTGATTAAAAGGCTATTTGTAATATGTATCTTGTGGGAATGTTCTAAAGATTCAAGGTGACATGTAGCGTAAATGAAGCTATTGTAACACGGCTCTCCTCATGTACCGGGCAGGGAACAGACGCGCTGTTTGGTATTGCAGAGCATCTTATTGAGATGCAGACCCCAGATTTCCCCTCTTAGCAACTGTTGCTGAGGAGAGGTATGAGGAAGCACTCAAGAGTACTTTGTGGAATGGATACAGAGAGTGGAAATGAATTAAAATTGAAAGGGTGAGTGATCTTTGAACAGAGTCTTGAAGGACAAAGAGGATGAGGCAGGTGATGAAGGTTCTAGACTGGGCGTGGGGCTGCATGGCAATCCAGAGGGTTTGGAAAGCAGAATGTGGCTTGGTCTATGCAGGCATGTCCAGGGTCATACATAATGAGGTGAGAGCAGGATGGTAACTTAGTAGCAGATCACAGGACCAGGAATGCCACACTTCTGGTTTGGACCAAATTCTATAATAATAGTGTATTGCAGAAGATTTGGGGGCAGAAAGCTGTCCTGTTAATATGAACTTTCTGTGTGTGGTAATGATGTGTGTCACAGCAGTTCAAAGGCCTGGAGACAGCAAGAATGACAGTAGGAATAAGAAGCAAGGACTAGGGCTGGGAACTAGCTCAACTGGTAGAGAGTTCTTGCTAGCATGCATAAGACCTTAGTTTGAGTCCTGGTACTGCTTAAGCCAGGCACTCCTGTAATCTCAGCACTTGGAATGTGGAGGCAGGAGGAAACAGAGTTCAAGGTCATCTTCTGACATATACTGGGTTCAATGCTAGCTGGCCTGGGTTACATGGGACCCTTCTTCAATGAAGAGGAGGAGGAAGAGGAGGAGGAAACAGTATAGATGAGAAGGATGTGGTGGGGCCCTGAACAAGCAAGACTTTGCAGCTGAGCTTAGGAAGAGAGAGGTCAGAAGGGGGTGTGGAGGACCAGACTTCAGTGCGAGCAATTGTCCAGAACAGAGACAGAAACAAAGCAGAGCTGTGAACATGCTCAGCTCTCTAGACTATTTCCCGAAGTCTTGTGGCTTTGCTCTCTTCTCAACTCTCTAACACACTTAGCCAATCGATTCCTGCTTGGATCATTTTCTCCTGCAGTTGCCAGGCCAGCAGGGAGGTCCATTGAGAGGAGTGACAGGCCCTTCCTCTTAAAGGAGAATGCCAGATACTTTCAAAGGAACTGGGTTCTGATTTTTTGGTCCTCTTTTCTCTTTTGGCATCCTCATGGCAACAGAGAACACCCAGCTCGAGCCTGCCTATGACTCTGAGATTTAAGGTTTGTAGAGCTGCTGGGTGGGCAGTTTTTGAAGAGAGCCTTTAGTTTTTGTGTTCTTTTTCTTTCTTGGCCCTGCGCAACTAGTTAAATACAGGAAGTAAGATTGCATTATTCAGTTGCTCATGGGCTAAATTCCATGAGTTAGACAAGCTCCAAGACCTGATTATTTTGTTCTTGCCGTTTTCATATGCATATCAACATGAATCATCAAAGTTGTTTATCAGCAGTTCATTTGAGAGACTGGTGCTGGGCTGCTTCAGAGCTCAGGGTGACATCTATACACCATTCTATAAGGAGCTGCTCTCCTTTCAGTGTGAAGCCATTGCTGGGGAAGCACAAATGGAGGTGCCTTTTCTGCAAATGAAAGCTGCTTCAAACAGTTCTTTCGTTACCAGTTGTGTTTAGGCTACAAATGAGAGAGGCAGGCCAAGCACTCATAGGGAAATGCACCCCAGGTTAATATGCATTTAATAGCTAGAATTTTGCCTGTGTTGAGGAATACATACTTGCTTGGTAATATAATTATCAAAGATTGTGCTTTACATTTTATAGAATGTGAGATTTGTGCCTCTATGGGTGTTTTGTCCTAGGCCTGGTCAAAGTAGAGGCAATTGGTACCTGATTCATATGAGCTTCTAAGGAAGACAGGAGGGTGCTCTGAGCATCATTTTAGTATGCTCAGGCTGCCATGACACAATACTCTGTCTTGAGAAAACAGAACTTTATTTTCTTCCAGTTCTAGAGAACTCTGAGAATGGGATGCTAGTGTGGTTGGGTCCTGATGGGTCTCTTCTTCGCTTGCATGCAGCTGCCTTCCTGTGTACCCTGACATAGTGTGTTTTATGAAACAGCAATCCCGGTCCCACGACCTTGGAGACCGTGCTTCCAGCTGATGGTAGGCCCTCTATGGGGGGACAACTGAGTGCACCAGGAGCAGGAAATGGTGGATGTGCCCCGGGCCCCTGGAGTCGTTAGTGGCGGGTTGTGTAATGTGGCAGCGACGCCCCGACGTTCCCCTGGCGCTATGGCTGTGCGGCTGAGTCTGAGGTGAAGGCCTCGCATCTCCTGCTCTTAAAGTGTGAGCAGAGCAAGCAACAGGGAGGCTGGGGTCCTGCCCTGTCGCTGTGAAGCTGCTTCACTCCAGTACAGTTCTGTCGGGATGCATAGGAGTCTTGAATTCGAGCCCGGCAAGACATTGCAACGCCAGGAGGTTAGTGCTGCTCAGAACCCAGGCTGTGCTTGCTGTGAAGGGCATGGATGTGGTATTTTTCCCTGGGTCATAACGTTATTTGGCTTTTGTGTTTTGGTTTGCTTTGCTTTTGATAATAGTGCAAGAAGTTCCTGGCTGAGGATGGGCCAAAATTTACAGGTTTGTAGGAAGGAAAGAAATCTAAACTTGCTTTAAAATTGTTTCAGTTTAGTCTTACTTTCTGAGGCGTTAAGTGAGATTTTGTGGAAGCTTTTCCCAGCCTGGCTTATAGTGAAGAAAGCCTGGACAAGGGTATCAGATCAAGGAACTCCATCTTCAAGATGCAAGACACTTCTAAGAAACCAGGTCTGCAGCCTGGAGACACATGG